>NC_140012.1:7651748-8251748 GCF_964263955.1 Coregonus lavaretus
AGGAGAGAGAGAGAGGAGAGAGAGGAGAGAGAGAGAGAGAGAGGAGGAGAGAGGAGAAGAGAGAGAGAGAGAGAGGAGAGAGAGAGAGAGAGAGAGAGAGAGAGAGAGAGAGCGAGAGAGAGAGGATGAGAGAGAGAGAGAGAGAGAGAGAGAGAGAGAGAGAGAGAGAGAGAGAGAGAGAGAGAGAGAGAGAGAGAGAGAGAGAGAGAGAGACCAAGAAAGAGAGAGCCCTTGCCCCTGGGTAACCCCTCTTTCTCTGGCTCGTCTGTCGTGTCTTCAACTATGTGTTGAGATTATATTGATCTATTAGTTCTTCAGGAGCTGGCTTCAAGTTGTGCTGTTGAATGGCAGGATTTCCCTCCGAGGTAGGAAATGGCCCCATTTTCCCCAGCAGTTAGTAGAACGCTGACAAAGCAACCTCCAGTGTGTGTGTCTTCCTGCTTACCCACATTTCAAAGGTCTCTAAATGTGAAGCCTGTCTGGTCTCTTGAGAACTATGATACTTTTGACTATAACTATATACCCCTTTTCTATAGACGAGACACTTTCCATCCGTTCTCAATCATGTTCTCAGTTCATTATTTTGGTCTGACATCAAAGAGTCCCTAATATGTCTGTCTGTGTCTACCAGCCTGTGGCATGGACTAGAATAGTGTCTGGAGACCAAACAGAGAGGCTCTTAGTTATGACCGTCTGCTCTGTGCGTGTCTGGGGTCTAATCTAATAGAAAAGACAGTGGAAACACAGAATCCTGTGACTGGTCGTAAAGGACAGGACACTGGAAGACCCCGCGAATGCCCCCTCACCCTGCCAGACGACTGCTAGCCTCGACAGCCCGTTGGTTAATGTAGTTACCATTCCCCCTAATTACGCTGAAATCTCATTAATATGCTTCACAGCTGGGCCCAGTCACCCATGGGGATGAGGGTAATCACATCTCCCTGGCCTATAACCCAGACCTGAGCCTTACACAGACCAGGAACCGGCCAAAGAACAAGGCCTGGTTTGAGCCACTCATACCTAGCTTTATTACAAGATGGCCAGTGGTGTTGTCTGTATGGTTGTCTTTATATAGTCTGGGTGCCACTCTGTTTCTGCTCTAGCCAATGACAGAGGAGTGAAACTGACTGGTAATCAGGCTAGTTTCTGTTTGTTATCAGAACCTTTGATATAGCCTACCTTTTTGTGATTATTAGATGTGCTATGCCTCTTCTTTGAATCATCCCTTTGTCCTGCTGTTCGGTCTAATCTTCAGTTTAACTGAGTACTGAAGAGATGTCTAATGTGAGCACAACGGTTGAAGTGCACTTGTGACTCATCAGATATGCAAAGGGAATCTGAAGAGCAACATTATGACTCTTAACACTCAAGCTAATGAAATCACTGGTGCTTTGAGTGCTGCTGCTGTGTAAGCACATTAAATTAACCCATTTAACATGTTTTGGCTGCCGACAAACAAAACACACTTGTTTTTGATTGTTTGTCTGGGAATGTGAACATCAAAGGGAATTCTGAGAAATCAAGGAGTCGTTGTATCATGGTCATACTAGTCATAGAGTATGGTTACATGCGCACAATAATGTGATTATTGTGGATAATCAGATTAATATCATAGTTCGATTTAAAACGTTTACATGCTTTCCAATGTCCCTAATAATCCTGTTTACATGGACACCTCTGAAGTCAAGCTACCGGATGGCACTCTGATAAATGCAGAAAATCGGCAATCAAAATAAACCTTCTACCACAGCGACCGTGTTATTTTTGTGAAGCATATTTGATTCTGAGTTCAGACATATAAAGTTGGTATGTGAAAGCGACTTATAAGACGCATTCATTCAGTTGTTCCAAACACACTTCATCCGCGCTAAACAGGGAGGCTCGCTGGGCTGGTGCTAGCACATGCTCAGATCAAATACACCGCTGGACGCCGATTAAGGTGTTTACATGTCCTAATAATTTGAAAGATTGCTCAGAAAACCAGGTGTTTTAATCGGCGTATACTTACTTCGATTTTGACCGTTCGCCGATTTAAGATAAGCAGAGTAAGGTGATTATATGACTATTGCAGAATCTGCCTACTGCCATAATCAGTTTAATATGTAAACATACTCATAGAGGTTAGGAGGTCGAGATGATTGGAATTGGATCTAGCCTTTCCTCGATCTAGCTGACCCTTATACAGTATAGCTAAGTTACCCTCTCTTTCATGGTGCCTACAGAGGCTTAGTTAGCCTTATCAGTAACCAGGCCTGGGCTCCCGAGTGGCGCGGCGGTTTAAGGCACTGCATCTCAGTGCTTGAGGCGTCACTACAGACCCCCTGGTTCAATTCCAGGCTGTATCACAACCTGGCCGTGATTGGGAGTCCCATAGGGCGGCACACAATTGGCCCAGCGTCGTCCGGGTTTGGCCGGTGTAGGCCGTCATTGTAAAAAAGAATTTGTTCTTAACTGACTTGCCTAGTTAAATAAAGGTTAAATAAATAAAAAGAACTGCCCAGATGTACTCTATTGTCTGTGCTTTGGTAGAGCTGGTGTGGCCCTGTGCAGTAGTAGCAGGCTATGTGTGCTCTGTCCTCTGAGTCAGCCCTCTCCATCCCACAGGCCCACCATTGTTCCGCTCTCCACAGCTCTGCTCTGCGCTCCAGAACTGAGCCATTGTGTTTAATTACAGTAGCCAGTCCCCTCGCAGACTTGTCCTTCTGTCCCAGATGTTTTATAAAAAAAAGAACGTGTGCTCTCATTAGGACAGTTAGTATTTGTGCGTGTGGTGGTGGGTGCTCAGTGGATAGTTGAATGGCTGTACAGTGCGCACTGTACATTTATGTGTGTGTTTCTATGCATATGTCTAATGAAGGCAGCTTTAATATGGATGAATGTCCCGGTAATAATGCAGGGTTGTAATGGCTCCACATCAGAGAGAGTAGAGGGAAATGGCGAATGGGCTTTTGCTAATGAGAGAAAATGTGGTGTGTTACGTAAAGAGTGCTCTATTTAGGTTTAATTTGTTTGACATGAGCGCAATGACTGCCAGCCAGGGCCAATGGCATCAGCAAAGACTGAACACTGATGACAACAACAAAGGGCAATGAAAGCAAAAGATTGCATCCCTCCCTCCTCAACTCTTCATCCCACCCCAAATGAAAAAGAGGGTGCTCTGAGTGCATCTCTCTTTAACTGCCCCTGAGCTATTCATTACTGTCTAGCTGATAAATGGTGACGTTTTGTTTACTAGCATGTGACCTGTTCCCTGATCCACGTCATGATGGGAAGAAAAGTCTCTAAGCTCGCTCGCTTCTTCTTGTCTCCCATCACCAGTTGAAACGAATAGCGGACCCTATTTCATTAATGCAGATTTTAGTGTTTGCTGTATTTCAACTTTCCTCTAAGCTTGTCCTCTGGGTAAAGTAAACCAATACATAACATGGTTAATACTGTTTACCTCATGTATGCACAGCAATAAAGGGAAGTCATGATAAATGGCAAACTCGTTTGGATGAGCTTACAGTATGAAGCACTACACAAAGGTACAGTTGAAGTCGGAAGTTTACATACACTTTAGCCAAATACATTTAAACTCAGTTTTTCACAATTCCTGACATTTAATCCTAGTAAAGATTCCCTGTCTTAGGTCAGTTAGGATCACCACTTTATTTTAAGAATGTGAAATGTCAGAATAATAGTAGAGAGAATGATTTATTTCAGCTTTTATTTCTTTCATCACATTCCCAGTGGGTCAGAAGTTTACATATACTCAATTAGTATTTGGTAGCATTGCCTTTAAATTGTTTAACTTGGGTCAAACGTTTCGGGTAGCCTTCCACAAGCTTCCCACAATAAGTTGGGTAGATTTTGGCCCATTCCTTTTGACAGAGCTGGTGTAACTGAGTCAGGTTTGTAGGCCTCCTTGCTCGCACACGCTTTTTCAGTTCTGCCCACACATTTTCTATAGGATTGAGGTCAGGGCTTTGTGATGGCCACTCCAATACCTTGACTTTGTTGTCCTTAAGCCATTTTGCCACAACTTTGGAAGTATGCTTGGGGTCATTGTCCATTTGGAAGACCCATTTGTGACCAAGCTTTAACTTCCTGACTGATGTCTTGAGATGTTGCTTCAATATATCCACATAATTTTCCTTCCTCGTGATGCCATCTATTTTGTGAAGTGCACCAGACCCTCCTGCAGCAAAGCACCCCCACAGCATGATGCTGCCACCCCGTGCTTCACGGTTGGGATGGTGTTCTTCGGCTTGCAAGCCCCCCCCCCCCCCTTTTCCTCCAAACATAACGATGGTCATTATGGCTAAACAGTTCTATTTTTGTTTCATCAGACCAGAGCACATTTCTCCAAAAAGTACGATCTTTGTCCCCATGTGCAGTTGCAAACCGTAGTCTGGCTTTTTTATGGCGGTTTTGGAGCAGTGGCTTCTTCCTTGTTGAGCGGCCTTTCAGGTTATGTCAATATAGGACTCGTTTTGCTGTGGATATAGATACTTTTGTACCTGTTTCCTCCAGCATCTTCACAAGGTCCTTTGCTGCTGTTCTGGGATTGATTTGCACCAAAGTATGTTCATCTCTAGGAGACAGAACGCGTCTACTTCCTGAGTGGTATGACGGCTGCGTGGTCCCATGGTGTTTATACTAGATGAACCCGAGTGGCGCAGTGGTCTAAGGCACTGCATCGCAGTGCTAGCTGTGCCACTAGAGATCCTGGTTCCAATCCAGGCTCTGTCGTAGCCGGCCGCGACCGGGAGACACATGGGGCGGCGCACAATTGGCCCAGCGTCGTCTAGAGTAGGGGAGGGAATGGCCGGCAGGGGATGTATCTCAGTTCGTAGAGCATGGCGTTTGCAACGCCAGGGTTGTGGGTTCGATTCCCACGGGGGTATGAATTTTTTATTTATTTAATTATGCACTAACTGTAAGTCGCTCTGGATAAGAGCGTCTGCTAAATGACTAAAATGTAAATGTATGAAGGTGGAACCTTCAGGCGTTTGGAAATTGTTCCCAAGGATGAACCAGACTTGTGGAGGTCTACAATTGTTTTCTGAGGTCTTGGCTGATTTCTTTGATTTTCCCATGATGTCAAGCAAGGCACTGAGTTTGAAGGTAGGCCTTGAAATACATCCATAGGTACACCTCCAATTGACTCAAATGATGTCAATTAGCTTATAAGAAGCTTCTAAATCCATGACATCATTTTCTGGAATTTTCCAAGCTGTTTAAAGGCACAATCAACTTAGTGTATGTGAACTTCTGACCCACTGGAATTGTGATAAAGTGAATTATAAGTGAAATAATCTGTCTGTAAACAATTTTTGGAAAAATTACTTGTCATGCACAAAGTAGATATCCTAACAGACTTGCCAAAACTATAGTTTGTTAACAAGAAATTTGTGGAGTGGTTGAAAAACCGAGTTTTGATGACTCCAACCTAAGTGTATGTAAACATCCGACTTCAACTGTATAGCCGAGAGTTAGGCATACATAACATCACGTTTTTCCTGCTCTGCCCGTCTCTCCCTCTCTCTCTCCGGGACCATGGTGGAGGGCCATGTGAGTTGCAGTGAGTAAGACTGCAGTAAACTGTCACTTTGCCTCCGGTCTTGCCCAGGCCTGGTTACTATAGGAGGGCTATAGACTTTATAGTTAACTACCTACCAGACTCCCTGCTAAAGATTCATCATACAGCCTCGCTTTTGGCCATACAGGTGCTTCCATATTGGCTGCATCCTTTAGGCTTTGAACCCTAGTCATTTTATAGGTCACTTTCCATGGCTGATGAATGACAATAAAAATGCCTTTAAAAGAACCAGTGAGTGCAATGGGGGCACATACAGAAGTGGAGTCCCCAGGGAACATTTGCGAGATCACCTTTAATTTCCTCTATAAAAGTATTTTAAAGGCACAGGCCTATCATAGGCTTTGAAGTGCTTCCCGGGCTGGTTTGTGTTTACACACAGGCAAGACCCCCCTGGAGATAAAAAAGTTTTCCTGAGATGAGAAGGTTTTTAAAGGTCATTTTCCATACACCGGTGGTGTGGTTAGTGCCCCGTTGAGTCTGTGTCCTGTGTGTGTGTGGTTTTGTCTTGACTGGGTAAGAACCCGGCATGGCATTCTGTAGAGAGTCACAAGGGTGCGTGTGGCATTTAGCAGAAACCCACAGAACTGATCTCATAATAACTGTGGAACATTGCTGGTATGATGAGGGAGTTATGGGTACAGTAGGGTTGACTAATAGACCACCCTAGGTTGTACAGTAGCTAGATAGCCAGTAGCCACACTGGCTAAATAAACTTCAGTTTGTCCCCTAATGCTAAAAAAACTAAGAGGCCACATATACTGTCAATCAATAGATCAGTAATACTGGAAAAGTATTCTCACATGTTACAATATGCTACTTGTCTGTTGAAGACAGAGGTCTCTCCATTATTCTTCCAGTTTTCAGTGAGAGACGGGAGTGAGATTGTCTTTATCCCGGGTCTGATTAGTGTTGCTGTTGGTCCCTGCAATGTGAGCTTCATTGGTGTTGTCTTTACAGTTAGCTGCGTTATTGCTATCAGGATCTGAAACACATTTGGATATTCTGAATGTTTGCCTCCTGATATGGGAGATATCGGGAGAATCTGGGGTTGGTTTTAACATAATATTTCTATAATGTTTTTCCAGCGGTGAGCATGAGCATATTGGTGTGCATCAGCCTGGTTTATTTTAGTTGTCCGAATATACTCTTCCCGAGTGTTTTTCAGGAGCATGTACATCCATAGACACATTAAAAGGAGAGCCCAAGCTGTGTCTGTGAGGGAGAGAGGAAGAGAGTGTGTTCAGGTGGACGATGGATGTAAGTGTGTTTTGGGTCTGTGCTCACAAGACCGTGAGAGCGAGAGTGTTGGACTGTGTGTGTGTTTCCATCCAGAGCGCCTGTCTGTGGCGTCACGTGTAGTCTATTCACAGCTGTACTGCAGGCCTGGTGAACCTGTGAGCCATGTGTTAAATATAGATCGCTTATTTACACACGACCTGGGCCTCTGGGCAGCTCCGAGACCGAGACGTCACAATCCCTACTCCCAGAGCTGACGGAGGGGGGGGGGAAGAGGGTAGAGATCATGACGCAGAGCACACACACTACACATGTACACAACACAGAAAAACGCACGCATTATACAATATAATAATTACACAGCACAGAACATGTTATATAATTGTGCTTACGCAACCTTGATTATTGTACATTTTATACGTGTTCATGCGGGCACGCACGTCTGCTTGTACGTGTCTAGGTCTGTGGTGGCAATGGAGTTTTGGATGATGGTAATTGGCCAGCGAAATGACCGCGGTCTCCGTAATAACCGTTTGAATAGCAACATTTGTGGGACGCACCTTTTCTCCACTCCTGACTGCATGTTGACAGGATGGTTTTTCAATACCGTTGATACTATTTCTTTGAACTTTTTCTATACATTTTAATATTTGTAGCTACTTTAAGTACATGCCTGAGGTCAACTTGTGCAATGTGTTAGGAGATAAAGCACGTTCTTCATTTAACCCTTCACATTATTTTACATTATGAAGCTTTGTAGTTCCCCTGAACAGTTGAGCCAGTAACGTGTTTGTAACTAGCACAACGGGAGAAAACAGGAGCAGGTGAGTCCAGCTATGCAATGACAGGGGTCGCTTTTTATATTGTAAGTCAAGTTTTTTTTTTTACTTAAATAGAGTGATCAGGGACGTGCAACTATAGTTTTACATTAGTGCAACACATTCGGCAGAAAATAGCTTAATTTTCATGAACAGAAGTGGAACGCCAATTGGCTGGCAGCCACACAAGTAAATTAATCTTTTGCAAAAACGATGCATGACCATTATATTTCTAATGTTTATCATAGAAACACATAACATTTCCTAATGTTTTGCTTAGTTGTTTTAGCAGAGAAAAGTAGTCTGGCTACACCGAGAAAAGTACAGGAGAGTCGGTCATCAGTCATAGCGCTCAAGCACAAAATTAGTGTGATGCCCAGCAGAAATTACAATAAGAAGCATTTTAGTTCTGCGTTTACAAAATGCAGCATGAGATTTCTTAAGCCTATTTCTTTTTTTTCCTGCATGAAAAATGAAGAATGATGCGTTAACATGACCCCTAACTTGCTACTTGTCTAAGTAATTTACTGAATTAATAAGGTGATGGGGCATCATATTGTGTAAGCTTTCTGCCGTGTTTGAAAAGTCAAAGCCCTTCGGATGAGTTATCTGTACAGCTGCCACTGCTATCTTTTGATTTCCTTGCATTTTTCTCCTCTCTGTTCTCGGCCTGTCTGCTCCTCCCCCATCTTCTCCAAGCAGAGCAGGCAGGCCCATTGCCCTAGCAACTCCAGACAAACACAGCATGTACACATGCTGCTTCAGAGCAGACAAGCATGCCTCAAAACTTTTGCACAATGTCTCTCGTTCACATCCGCTTGCAAATGTCTAAACTCACCAAAAATGACATTCGGTAGATCCTACCTACAGTGCATTCGGAAAGTATTCAGACCCCTTCACTTTTTCCACATTTTGTTACGCTACAGCCTTACTCAATCTACACACAATACCCCATAATGACAAAGCAAAAACACGTTTTTAGAATTGTTGTATTAAAAATAGAAAACTGAAATATTACATTTACATAAGTATTCAGACCCTTTACTCAGTACCTTGTTGAAGCACCTTTGGTGGCGATTACAGCCGTGAGTCTTCTTGGGTATGACGCTACAAGCTTGGCACACCTGTATTTGGGGAGTTTCTCCAATTCTTCTCTGCAGATCCTCTCAAGGTTTGTCAGGTTGGATGGGGAGCGTCGCTGCACAGCTATTTTCAGGTCTCTCCAGAGATGTTCAATCGGGCTGAAGTCCAGGCTCTGGCTGGGCCAATCAAGGACATTCAGAGACTTGTCCCGAAGCCACTCCTGCATTGTCTTGGCTGTGTGCTTAGGGTCGTTGTCCTGTTGGAAGGTGAACCTTCGCCCCAGTCTGAGGTCCTGAGCGCTTTGGTGCAGGTTTTCATCAAGGATCTCTCTGTATTTTGCTCCTGACTAGTCTCCCAGTCCCTGCCGCTGAAAAACATCCCCACAGCATGATGCTGCCACCACCATGCTTCACCGTAGGGATGGTGCCAGGTTTCCTCCAGATGTGAAGCTGGTCATTCAGGCCAATAGGTTTAAACTTTGTTTCATCAGACCAGAGATTCTTGTTTCTCATGGTCAGAGAGTCCTTTGTGGGCCTTTTGGCAAACTCCAAGTGGGCTGACGTGCCTACCATAAAGGCCTGATTGGTGGAATGCTGCAGAGATGGTTCTCCCATCTCCATAGAGGAACTCTGGAGCTCTGTCAGAGTGACCATTGGTTTCTTGGTCACCTCCCTGACCAAGGCCCTTTCCCCCCGATTGCTCAGTTTGGCCGGGCGGCCAGCTCTAGGAAGGGTCTTGGTGGTTACAAACTTCTTCCATTTAGGGATGATGGAAGCCACTGTGTTCTTGGGGACCTTCAATGCTGCAGAAATGTTTTGGTACCCTTCCCAGATCTGTGCCTCAACACAATCCTGTCTCGGAGCTCTACGGACAATTCCTTTTGACCTCATGGCTTGTTTTTTTTGCTCTGACATGCACCATCAACTGTGGGACCTTATATAGACAGGTGTGTGCCTTTCCAAATCATGTCCAATCAATTGAATTTACCACAGATGGACTCTAATCAAGTTCTAGAAACATCTCAAGGATGATCAATGGAAACAGGATGCACTTGAGCTAAGTTTTGAGTCTCATAGCAAACGGTCTGAATAGTTATGTAAATAAGGTATTTCTGTTTTTTATTTTTTATAAATGTGCAAACATTTCTCAACCTGTTTTCGCTTTGCCATTATGGGATATTGTGTGTAGATACATTTGTATTAGATTGCAGAGAAATGTTTATTTAATACATTTTAGAATAAGGCTGTAACGTAACAACATTTGTAAAATGGGAAGGGGTCTGATTACTTTCCGAATGCACTGTATGTATAACTTAATGAGTCTTTGCAATTTGTTTATTTTCGTTCTCTATCGTTAGCATATTTAGCTAGCAGCCTCCATGGAAATTCGCAATTACTTGTGCTAATTTTCTTAGCATTCTGGTAACAGATGGCCAATGGTATTTTTTGCATTTTTTGGCACCCCCTTGTTTACTAAGCCAGTAATACCGTAAATCCCACAATGAGAGGAGGATGGTATGACGATATGAAAATCTGGAAACCGCCCAACCCTACTAGTGGCCATTGTGAATGTACCCATCAATATGTGCTGTGATTTGTTTATTCAACTTACATTACAAAAAAATACTTTCCATTGCATGAGATACATCAGTTAACATAATTTGAATTAACATTCTACATTACCATGGAAGTTATTGCATCACAATACCAGGCAGCCATTGCTTAGGTAACTGAAGACTCGTTTGCTACAACACCTTGCTTTCTTTCAGCCAGGAGCAAGAAAGTTTCATCACGTTAAGAGTCCATGTTACCACAGAAACGGACTCAAATGCCCGGCCGCACCGTCTTCAGTCAGCTGTTCGTTCCTATCTATCTCAAGAATAATCATCTTAGGTCTCGTATCAAGGGATACCGACTGATTATCTCAGGGGGGGAGGAGGAGAGTGACTCCTGTCTTTTAGTCTTGTTTATTATTTGCCCCAGAGAGATAGAGGGAGAGAGAGGATGATGGCAAGATGGAGAAAGAGAGTGAAGGTCGGGAGGGTGACTCCGTGTGGATAGCCTTGGGGTATCTGGTTCTGAATGTCCACCTTGACCTTAGCTAAGGTCACCTTCCCTTTTCTCTCTTTGAGAAAACATGATGAAACCACTCAATTTCACCCACACACTCTTGGTGACAATGTACACCAGAACCTTTATACACTTAACTCTTCTACAACAGGGTGTAAAATTGTGATGAATAAAAAAGTATACCAGTTTCATTTAAGGACCAAAGGATTGACAGCTATCCCATATAGATTACATGGGAAGAGATTTTTGACGTACCGATTCCATGGCATAGTGTTTATGAACTGATGCGCAAAACGACGCCGGATTCAAAACTTAGAATCTTTACATTTAAATTATTATATAAAATTCTTGCTACCAATAGAATGTTATTTATATGGGGGACACAATCTTCCCATCTCTGCAGATTTTGCTGCGAAGAGACAGAATCAGTAGATCATTTGGTTTGGTACTGTCCATTTGTAGCTTATTTTTGGACACAGGTCCAGGAATGGCTAAAGGATTGCAATATTTACCTGGAGCTAACCTTGCAGATAGCATTACTGGGTGATCTGAAAAGTCCTAGTCAATTGATCAATAATATAATAATACTTTTAGCAAAAATGTTTATTTTCAATTTACAATCTGTAGAAACAATGAGAATAGAAGGGTTCAGAACTTTTGTAAAACATCACAGTATAGTTGAAAAATATATGGCAAATAGAAATCCAATATGGATGGTGTTAAGAGATAGATGGGTGGTGTTGAATGGAGTTGAAGGATGGGACTAATAACAACTAACAACAACTAATAACAACAAGATAACTAATGTAAAGCATAATATGTCCATAATAAGAATATAGGTTATAGGTTGAGAGCTTTTGTGAAAGAGCACAGTTAGAAAGATATGGCATATAGAAGCAAACCGGATGGACATCATGTGTGAATGACAGTCAGGCGCAGGAGGTAAAACACAGAAATCCAGAGTTTATTCAGTGCGTCAAAACGAAACTAGCACAAGGGAAAATCCACCTTGACTACATACAAGGAAAGAGTAGGGAGGGGCAGATTCCGGGTCGAGAGCCAGACCCGATCCCCCGGTACAAAGACGGGGGCCTCACTGCGGTGACGGTCAGCGTTGGCCTTCTGACGACGCACGGCGCGTTGGAGGTGAACATGGGCAGCGTTTCATGTCTCCTCCGCGCGCCGAAACCAGTCATCCACCGCAGGAGCGTCAGTCTGGCTCTGGTGCCACGGTGCCAGAGCCGGTTGATAACCTAAAACACACTGAAATGGCGTTAGGTTCGTAGAGGAGTGGCGGAGAGAGTTCTGGGCATATTCTGCCCATGGCAGGAACACCGACCACTCTCCTGATTTACCTGTTCCACCTGCCCATTACTCTCAGGGTGGAACCCAGAGGTCAGGCTGACCAAGACTCCCAGACGTTCCATGAACGCCTTCCAGACCTTGGATGTGAACTGGGGACCTCGGTCAGACACTATATCCTCTGGTACCCCGTAGTGCCGGAAGACGTGTGTAAACAGGGCCTCCGCAATTTGCAGAGCCGTGGGGAGACCGGGCAGAGGAAGGAGGCGGCAGGACTTCGAAAAGCGGTCCACAATGACCAGGATGGTGGTGTTCCCTTGAGAGAGAGAGGCAGATCAGTTAAAAAATCAACACTCAAATGAGACCATGGTCATTGTGGAACTGGTAAAGGTTTTAACTTACCTGCTGGGAGGTGCCTTACTCTGGGCGCACACTGAGCAGGAGGAAACATACACCCTCACGTCCTTAGCCAAGGTAGGCCACCAGTACTTTCCGGTCAGGCAGTGCACTGTACGACCGATACCTGGGTGACCAGAGGAGGGTGACATGTGTGCCCAGTAGATCAGACGATCACGGATAAGCGCAGGCACGTACTGCAGCCCAGCTGGACACTGCGGTGGAGATGGATCTGTGCGTAATGCCTGCGCTATATCCGCGTCCATCGCCTATACTACCGGCGCCACAATGCATGAGTCTTGCAGTATGGGGATATTGTCTCTGGGCCTCTCCTCTGTATCATACAGCCGGGACAGTCGTCTGCCTTCACGTTCTTCGTACCCGGAATGTATGACAGTGTGAAATCAAACCGGGTGAAGAATAGGGCCCACCTGGCTTGGCAAGGGTTCAGCCTCCTCGCTGCCCGGATGTACTCTAGGTTACGGTGGTCCGTCCAGACGAGGAATGGGTGTTTCGCCCCCTCGAGCCAATGTCTCCACACGGTCAGAGCTCGGACAACAGCCAACAGCTCCCGATCACCAACACCGTAGTTCTGCTCCGCCGGGCTGAGCTTCTTTGAGAAGAACGCACAGGGGCGGAGCTTGGGTGGCGTGCCCGAGCGTTGAGACAGGACTGCTCCCATCCCAACCTCAGACGCATCCACCTCCACTAGGAACGGTAGTGATGGATCGGAGTGGGCCAGTACCGGGGCCGAGGTGAACAGTTCCCTCAGGTTACTGAAGGCCCTGTCAGCCTCAGCAGACCAGTGGAGCCGGGACAGCCCACCCTTCAACAGAGATGTAAAGGGAGCTGCGACCTTGCCAAAGCCCCAGATAAACCTCAGATAATAGTTGGTGAAGCCAAGGAAGCGCTGCACCTCCTTTACTCTGGTTGGAGTCGGCCAATGACGCACGGCTGAAATGCTATCTCCCTCCATCTCCACACCTGAGGTGGTAATGCGGTATCCGAGGAAGGAGACGGACTGCTGGAAAAAAACATACACTTCTCTGCCTTGGCATAAAGGTCATTTTCCAACAGTCGGGCCAGTACTTTGCGAACCAGGGACACATGCTCGGCGCGTAGCGGAATACACCAAGATGTCATCGATGTAGACCACTACACCGCGACCAAGCATGTCCCCAAACACCTCGTTCACAAAGGACTGGAAGACTGAGGGAGCATTCATCAAACCATAGGGCATCACCAGGTATTCATAATGCCCCGTGGTTGTGCTGAATGCTGTCTTCCACTCATCTCCCTCTCGGATACGCACCAGGTTGTACACACTCCTGAGATCTAATTTAGTGAAGAACCGCGCTCCATGCAATGACTCAACCACTGACGGAATGAGGGGGAGAGGATAACTAAATCTAATCGTCTCCCTGTTCAGTGGTCGATAGTCAATGCACGCGCGCAGACCGCCGTCTTACTTCTTCACAAAAAAGAAACTTGAGGAGGCGGGTGAAGTGGAGGGACGTATGTACCCCTGGCGCAGGGACTCGGTGACGTATGTCTCCATAGCCTCCGTCTCTGCCTGCGACAGGGGATACACATGACTCCTGGGAGGTACAGCGTCTACCCAAAGGTTTATTGCGCAATCCCCCGTCTGATGAGGTGTCAATTTAGTTGCTTTTTTCTTGGAGAAAAGTTGTGCCAGATCATGGTATTCGGGGGGAATGCGCACGGTGGAGGCACTGTCTGGACTTTCCACCATGGTTGCACCAACGGAAACACCCAGACACCTACCCTGACACTCTCGTGACCACCCCGTGAGAACCCTCTGCGGCCATGAGAAATGGGGTTGTGAAGTGCTAGCCACGGAATACCTAACACCACAGGGAAAGCAGGAGACTCAATGATGGAAAAAGTGACCTGCTCACAATGCGTCTCCTGTGTGATCATGGTGACTGGTACCGTGACTTCCTTTATCAACCCGGACCCTAATGGTCAACTATCAAGTGCTCTGATGGGGTGTGGAATGGATAGGGGAACTAATGAAATGCCCTGGCGGCGTGCGAAAGTTTTATCCATAAAGTTCCCAGCTGCGCCTGAATCTGCTAGCGCCTTACACTTGTGAACTCTCATGTAATCAGGGAAGTATATGGGTATGGTACAGTGCGCAGCAGAGGGGTGTGAATGACGGAGTCATGCGCAGGAGGTAAAACACCGAAATCCGGAGTTTATTCAGTGTACATGAATAAAGCGCAGCAAGCGTCAAAACGAAACTAGCACAAGGGAAAATCCACCTTGGCTACATACAAGGAAAGAGTAGCTCAACCGAGCTACTCACTCTCACAATGAACAATCACTCACAAAGGACAAGGGGGCAGAGGGAACACTTATACACAGACTAATGAGGGAATGAGTACCAGGTGTGTGTGATTGACAAGACAAGACAAGACAAATGGAGTGATGATAAATGGAGCGGTAGTGGCTAGTAAGCCGGTGACAACGAATGCCGAAACCTGCCCGAGCAAGGAGGAGGGGCAGCCTCGGCTGAATTCGTGACATCATGAAAATGATCGGAGAGGTTGAGGGTAGAGGAAGTTCATGAGTAAAAACAAACAAAATAGAATTATTGTTAAATTGACTGTGTCGATAAAATGTATATAGTATGTATAAGCTGGAAGTAGAGGCCTAAGCATTGTTGTTCACTAGTTTACTCCAATTAGGGAAGGGGTGGTGGGGTTGGAAAGTAATAAAGGAAAATATATTTTTTTAAAGGATATGTGTGTGTATATATATATATATATGTATTTATGTGTATATGTATGTGTATTTATGGTCTGCTAAATGACTAAAATGTGTGTGTGTATATATATATATATATATATATATGTATATATGTGTATATATATATATATACAGTGGGGGAAAAAAGTATTTAGTCAGCCACCAATTGTGCAAGTTCTCCCACTTAAAAATATTTCAGAGGCCTGTAATTTTCATCATAGGTACACGTCAACTATGACAGACAAATTGAGAGAAAAAAATGCAGAAAATCACATTGTAGGATTTTTAATGAATTTATTTGCAAATTATGGTGGAAAATAAGTATTTGGTCAACTACAAACAAGCAAGATTTCTGGCTCTCACAGACCTGTAACTTCTTCTTTAAGAGGCTCCTCTGTCCTCCACTCGTTACCTGTATTAATGGCACCTGTTTGAACTTGTTATCAGTATAAAAGACACCTGTTCACAACCTCAAACAGTCACACTCCAAACTCCACTATGGCCAAGACCAAAGAGCTGTCAAAGGACACCAGAAACAAAATTGTAGACCTGCACCAGGCTGGGAAGACTGAATCTGCAATAGGTAAGCAGCTTGGTTTGAAGAAATCAACTGTGGGAGCAATTATTAGGAAATGGAAGACATACAAGACCACTGATAATCTACCTCGATCTGGGGCTCCACGCAAGATCTCACCCCGTGGGGTCAAAATGATCACAAGAACGGTGAGCAAAAATCCCAGAACCACACGGGGGGACCTAGTGAATGACCTGCAGAGAGCTGGGACCAAAGTAACAAAGCCTACCATCAGTAACACACTACACCGCCAGGGACTCAAATCTTGCAGTGAAAGACGTTTCCCCCTGCTTAAGCCAGGCCCGTCTGAAGTTTGCTAGAGTGCATTTGGATGATCCAGAAGAGGATTGGGAGAATGTCATATGGTCAGATGAAACCAAAATATAACTTTTTGATAAAAAATCTACTCGTCGTGTTTGGAGGACAAAGAATGCTGAGTTGCATCCAAAGAACGCCATACCTACTGTGAAGCATGGGGGTGGAAACATCATGCTTTGGGGCTGTTTTTCTGCAAAGGGACCAGGACGACTGATCCGTGTAAAGGAAAGAATGAATGGGGCCATGTAGCGTGAGATTATGAGTGAAAACCTCCTTCCATTAGCAAGGGCATTGAAGATGAAACGTGGCTGGGTCTTTCAGCATGACAATTATCCCAAACACACCGCCCGGGCAACGAAGGAGTGGCTTCTTAAGAAGCATTTCAAGGTCCTGGAGTGGCCTAGCCAGTCTCCAGATCTCAACCCCATAGAAAATCTTTGGAGGGAGTTGAAAGTCCGTGTTGCCCAGCGACAGCCCCAAAACATCACTGCTCTAGAGGAGATCTGCATGGAGGAATGGGCCAAAATACCAGCAACAGTGTGTGAAAACCTTGTGAAGACTTACAGAAAACGTTTGACCTGTGGCATTGCCAAAAAAGGGTATATAACAAAGTATTGAGAAACTTTTGTTATTGACCAAATACTTATTTTCCACCATAATTTGCAAATAAATTCATAAAAAATCCTACAATGTGATTTTCTGGAAAAAAAATTCTCATTTTGTCTGTCATAGTTGACGTGTACCTATGATGAAAATTACAGGCCTCTCTCATCTTTTTAAGTGGGAGAACTTGCACAATTGGTGGCTGACTAAATACTTTTTTCCCCACTGTATGTATGTATATATATATATATATATATGTATATATATATGTATGTATGTGAGAGAAAAAACATATGGGGGATTGGAAGTGATGCAGACAATTACATTGATGGAAGTTACAATCCATCTGCAATATTAAAGCTGATCTACCCCCTAAAAAATAAAAAATAAAATAAAAGAATGTACACTAACTTTTATACAACAGGGCGTAATTGATGCCAGTCCAGCAGAACATTCTTCCTCGCTAGAAGCACCATTCATTCACACAGAGAGAGAATACTGTTACAGTGAGGGAAAAACGTATTTGATCCCCTGCTGATTTTGTACATTTGCCCACTGACAAAGAAATTAACAGTCTATAATTTTAATGGTAGGTTTATTTGAACAGTGAGAGACAGAATAACAACAACAAAATCCAGAAAAACACATGTCATGAATGTTATAGATTGATTTGCATTTTAATGAGGGAAATAAGTATTTGACCCCCTCTCAATCAGAAAGATGTCTGGCTCCCAGGTGTGTTTTATACAGGTAACGAGCTGAGATTAGGAGCACACTCTTAAAGGGAGTGCTCCTAATCTCAGCTTGTTACCTGTATAAAAGACACCTGTCCACAGAAGCAATCAATCAGATTCCAAACTCTCCACCATGGCCAAGACCAAAGAGGTCTCCAAGGATATCAGGGACAAGATTGTAGACCTACACAAGGCTGGAATGGGCTACAAGACCTTTGCCAGGCAGCTTGGTGAGAAGGTGAAAACAGTTGGTGCGATTATTCGCAAATGTGGAGTTGCAATGATCATGAGAACGGTGAGGAATCAGCCCAGAATTACACGGGAGGATCTTGTCAATGATCTCAAGGCAGCTGGGAACATAGTCACCAAGAAAACAATTGGTAACACACTACGCCGTGAAGGACTGAAATCCTGCAGCGCCCGCAAGGTCCCCCTGCTCAAGAAAGCACATATACAGGCCCGTCTGAAGTTTGCCAATGAACATCTGAATGATTCAGAGGAGAACTGGATGAAAGTGTTGTGGTCAGATGAGACCAAAATCGAGCTCTTTGGCAACTCAACTCGCCGTGTTTGGAGGAGGAGGAATGCTGCCTATGACCCCAATAAAACCATCCCCACCTTCAAACATGGAGGTGGAAACATTATGCTTTGGGGGTGTTTTTCTGCTAAGGGGACAGGACAACTTCACTGCATCAAAGGGACGATGGACGGGGCCATGTACCGTCAAATCTTGGGTGAGAACCTCCTTCCCTCAGCCAGGGCATTGAAAATGGGTCGTGGATGGGTATTCCAGCATGACAATGACCCAAAACACATGGCCAAGGCAACAAAGGAGTGGCTCAAGAAGAAGCACATTAAGGTCCTGGAGTGGCCTAGCCAGTCTCCAGACCTTAATCGAGTTAACTTTTGTTTTGTCCTCTAAACTGGCCATCCCATCCAACAGTACAATGAATGTCATTGTTTGTATTGCTGTCTCTTTTACTTTATTTTTATTGGAAAATAATAAACATATTATAAAAAAAAAATAAAAAAAAGAAAATCTGTGGAGGGAGCTTAAGGTTTGAGTTGCCAAACGTCAGCCTCGAAACCTTAATGACTTGGAGAAGATCTGCAAAGAGGAGTGGAACAAAATCCCTCCTGAGATGTGTGCAAACCTGGTGGCCAACTACAAGAAACGTCTTACCTCTGTGATTGCCAACAAGCGTTTTGCCACCAAGTCATGTTTTGCAGAGGGGTCAAATACTTATTTCCCTCATTAAAATGCAAATCAATTTATAACATTTTTGACATGTGGTTTTCTGGATTTTTTTTGTGTTATTCTGTCTTTCACTGTTCAAATAAACCTACCATTAAAATTATAGACTGATCATGTCTTTGTCAGTGGGCAAACCTACAAAATCAGCAGTTGATCAAATACTTTTTTCCCTCACTGTATGTCTAGTTCCTTCCCTGATGGGTGAGCCAGTTTCTCTCTACAGCCATTCAGGACATCCAGAGTAGTCTTCCTTGTCCAGGATACAAAAGTGGCCTATCAAGATATTGTCCTTGTCCTCTCTGTCGCTGAGTGTATTTGTGTCTATGTTCACGGTGTGTTTTAAGTGTGTGTGTGTGTATTAGAGTGTGGACTAAGTGTGTGTCTCCCCCTCTTCTCTCTCCCACAGCGATAGAGACACAGAGTACCAGCTCAGAGGAGATAGTGCCAAGCCCGCCATCACCCCCTCCTCCCCCGCGGGTCTATAAGCCCTGCTTCGTGTGCCAAGACAAGTCCTCGGGATACCACTATGGAGTCAGTGCCTGCGAAGGCTGCAAGGTGAGACACACCTTTATCTATCCATACATTCTATTCTATTCTATTCTATTCCATTCTATACTATTTGATCCAGGGTTAAATTGTCCATTGCTTCTGGGTGGTGTCCCCTGGTGTCCCCTGTAGCTCAGTTGGTAGAGCATGGCGCTTGCAACGCCAGGGTTGTGGGTTCGATTCTCACGGGGGGCCAGTATGAAAATGTATGCACTCACTAACTGTATGTCGCTCTGGATAAGAGCGTCTGCTAAATGACTAACATTTAAATGTGTTCTGTAAATGGGCTGGACCAATGTTCTCAATGCATATTGGGGTGCCCATGTTGATTTATAACACTTGTCCTGGTTTGGAATGGGAGTACACAGTCCCAGGGGGCCGTCACCCCAAAGCACCCCTATAATTCATACACATGCTATTCATAGCATCAGCATTATCTAAAGTTCAGAATATACATAGATTGGTTGGGGTGCATTTGGGGATGACCTAAAAATAGTGAACTGGACCATCGCTTATGTCATCGCTTATGGCACCCCTTGTAATTCAAACCTCCTATATCTATACATGATGGGACTGCCAGATCATGTGGGCTGTGCTTCAATATTGCACTATACGTTTCTCATGAACTATATGAAGAATTTCTTCTGTAAGTGGCTTTAGTTTGAGAGAGTCTAGCTGCTGTATCTGTCCAACTCCAAGTGAAGTCATTATCTTGAGTGGGTGTTCCTGCCAGGTGGCGTTTAATCCAGGAGCTACACCCTCATTCAGCAAGTGTCAACGTGTGCACTTGTCATCACCGCTCTCCGTGTATGTGTCATATGCTATCTCTGTTTCCAGCACGTCCTTGGCTATCATATGTGTCCTTTCCTCCCGCTCTTACCATTAATACGGCCTAGCAAGCCTTTTATGTGAGACGTGTTACGAGATCACCAGGTGTGCTCCCTTCCACACAGTCCTGTCAGGCAACCGTCTGCACTCTGAAGTGATATCTGGCTTCTGCTTCCTTATCTGTAGTACTGTGTTTCATAAGACAGGGTTGTGGAGTTGGGTAAGCCTGCGAAAGCTTGTGTTAGCAGTGGGGCTCTAGAGGACTCGATGTTCATCTGTAATGCATGGAGGTTGGGGGCTGAGGGTTGAAGAGGTTGAGGGTAGGGCGATGGTCTGAGACTGGCAGGCAGAGAGGGAGGCTGGATGACTAGCTGTGGTGGTGACAGGTGGCCATTAGGCCTGCCTCACCTGGCTGGGCCCAGGGAAGATAACACCTGGCTTGTAGAGAGAGGGGGATGGATGGATGGATGGAGGGAGGGAGGGAGGGAGGGAGGGAGGGAGGGAGGGAGGGAGGGAGGGAGGGAAGGGGAAAGATGGGGAGAGGCGCTGCAGGAGTGAACCTGGCTGCATCCAGAGTGGAGATGAGAGTTTCGAAAAGGGGGATTAGGTAGACGGTGAGAAGGAAAGGAGGAGAGATGAGAAGATGGAGAGGACAGAAGGACAGGACCGGAGAGAGGGCGAGTAGAAATGACGGAAAGTTTCTGGATTACGCACAGTCCTGTTTTAACACAGCAGCACGAGGCAAGGTCTCACCTCTGTGCGTTCAATTAAACTTAACCTGCCCTCTAAAAGAAACGTATACATTAATTAAAATTTAATTAATTAATTAATTGGTCATTTAGCAGACGCTCTTTTCCAGAGCGACTTACAGGAGCAATTAGGGTAAAGTGCCTTGCTCAAGGGCACATCGACAGGTTTTTCACCTAGTCGGCTCGGGGATTAGAACCAGCGACCTTTCGGTTACTGGCACAACGCTCTTACCCACTAAGCTACCTGCCGCCCGTATACAAAGTTAACAAAGCCTTAACCTGCCCTTTTATGGGGGCAGAAAAGCCCCACTTGACTGAGTTGCCTGTTGCACGTCCTCAATAGTTGTTTTATTATACACTGCTCAAAAAAATAAAGGGAACACTTAAATAACACAATGTAACTCCAAGTCAATCACACTTCTGTGAAATCAAACTGTCCACTTAGGAAGCAACACTGATTGACAATAAATGTCACATGCTGTTGTGCAAATGGAATAGACAACAGGTGGAAATGATAGGCAATTCGCAATACACCCCCAATAAAGGACTGGTTTTGCAGGTGGTGACCACAGACCACTTCTCAGTTCCTATGCTTCCTGGCTGATGTTTTGGTCACTTTTGAATGCTGGCGGTGCTTTCACTCTAGTGGTAGCATGAGACAGAGTCTACAACCCACACAAGTGGCTCAGGTAGTGCAGCTCATCCAGGATGGCACATCAATGCGAGCTGTGGCAAGAAGGTTTGCTGTGTCTGTCAGCGTAGTGTCCAGAGCATGGAGGCGCTACCAGGAGACAGGCCAGTACATCAGGAGACATGGAGGAGGCCGTAGGAGGGCAACAACACAGCAGCAGGACCGCTACCTCCGCCTTTGTGCAAGGAGGAGCAGGAGGAGCACTGCCAGAGCCCTGCAAAATGACCTCCAGCAGGCCACAAATGTGCATGTGTCTGCTCAAACGGTCAGAAACATGAGGGTGGTATGAGGGCCCGACGTCCACAGGTAGGGGTTGTGCTTACAGCCCAACACCGTGCAGGACGTTTGGCATTTGCCAGAGAACACCAAGATTGGTAAATTCGCCACTGGCGCCCTGTGCTCTTCACAGATGAAAGCAGGTTCACACTGAGCACATGTGACAGAGTCTGGAGACGCCGTGGAGAACGTTCTGCTGCCTGCAACATCCTCCAGCATGACCGGTTTGGCGGTGGGTCAGTCATGGTGTGGAGTGGCATTTCTTTGGGGGGCCGCACAGCCCTCCATGTGCTCGCCAGAGGTAGCCTGACTGCCATTAGGTACCGAGATGAGATCCTCAGACCCCTTGTGAGACCATATGCTGGTGCGGTTGGCCCTGGGTTCCTCCTAATCCAAGACAATGCTAGACCTCATGTGGATGGAGTGTGTCAGCAGTTCCTGCAAGAGGAAGGCATTGATGCTATGGACCGCCCGTTCCCCAGACCTGAATCCAATTGAGCACATCTGGGACATCATGTCTCGCTCCATCCACCAACGCCACGTTGCACCACAGACTGTCCAGGAGTTGGCGGATGCTTTAGTCCAGGTCTGGGAGGAGATCCCTCAGGAGACCATCCGCCACCTCATCAGGAGCATGCCCAGGCGTTGTAGGGAGGTCATACAGGCACATGGAGGCCACACACACTACTGAGCCTCATTTTGACTTGTTTTAAGGACATTACATCAAAGTTGGATCAGCCTGTAGTGTGGTTTTCCACTTTAATTTTTATTGTGACTCCAAATCCAGACCTCCATGGGTTGATACATTAGATTTCCATTGATAATTTGGTGTGATTTTGTTGTCAGCACATTCAACTATGTAAAGAAAAAAGTATTTAGTAAGATTATTTCATTCATTCAGATCTAGGATGTGTTATTTTAGTGTTCCCTTAATTTTTTTGAGCAGTGTACTAGTTGTCTAGTCTGTGTTTTATAAATGTGCAATAAGCATAAAACACAATTATATAAGGAATTGGCAACTCGTTCTCATTCTGAGAAATACGGTAGGGCGCTTGATTTCAACATCTGAACAAAGTGGACAGGCTAGCATGCTGTTAAAACAGTTGGAGAAAGACAGAAGGGTGTGTTCATAACAATTAAACAAGCAAATAGATCCAAGTTGGCTAGACTTGAAATATAAAGATTAGCTGGCTACTCACTAGCACGTGGGCTTTTCTTGAGAGATTGTTTATGAGACGTGTGTTAATGTTCTATAATGCCTGCTATAAGAAGTTAGTCATTATTAGTGAATGTGCATTATGCATGGTTATAGTGATATTTTTAACAAAAAGTGCATTTTCATAGACTGACTTATTGCAAAAAAGCAGGTTAAACTACAACCCCCCCGCTCCATTCCTCCATTCCTTCCTCTCTCCTCGCTCCTCTCCTCAGACCACTGCAGGGTGGTTGACAAGCCTGCTGAGGGCTCTTGTCGCCTGGCAGATTAGCGCTTATACAAAAAGAGGCTTAAGGCCCGCAGGAAGCAATGACTTCTAATGGGGATGGAGAGGGGAGGGCGCGGGGGGAACAATGGCTGACCAAGAGGAGAGGTCCAATCCCCAGGCCCAGGGCCACCTGAGGCGTGGGATTGGAGGGATTGGTTGTCCCCTTTTATATGTCAAAGGGACTGGGTCAATCCTCCCATGGCTGTCAGGGTCGGAGCACCAACGGATCACAGGGAGACACACCAGGGTCACTGGCAGGTCGTTAGATATCGGCTATTCATTGGCTTTGAAGTCTTAGCTTGTTCTCCTGTCGTGTATTTTGCTAATGTTATGACTGTAGCTCCTAATTTGTTTAGAGGTAGGGCCTATATGTAAGTAACAGAGTCACACTCACACTATAAAAAGGGACATATATTTTTTATAATCAGGGCCAAGTCTTAATGCTATGTATGTTTTTGTAGGTATTTGTTAGTGCTTTAATGCAATACTAACAAGTCATTGTTCAAATATATCTTTCATGCAAAGAATCTTTCATTAGTGCTTGGTAACGGAGTCACAGACAGTTTACATCTATTTTAGGAGGGCATATGCAAACTGCATAACATGTGGTTCTTTAGTCCATTAAAGGACAAGTTCTTTTTTTACTACCAAATCTCTGTTTTTTATGTAAATAGAATGTTATAGAAGGGTCCAGACACCTTTTTTGTGATTTCACTTGTTTTTGATCAATTTACCCCAAACAGTGAATGACTTCCTCATTGTCGTTGTGCAGTATAGGAGCCCTGAAAAAACATGAACAAAAAAAGACATTTTAGAAAAGGCAAAGTTCTCAGTATAGTGATGCAGGACTTTAAAAGGTGTACACATGAAAATGTGTCATTCCAAAATGTATCTGCAACGTTATATTCCATTTTGTGCGACTCGAGCTGTTTCCCCTGCTCAGCTGTGCATGCCGGGTGTGTCCGTATACATCTCACCCATCCCAAACGCCCTGATCCACATCAACAGGGCTGCAGTAGAGAGAGTCAGCTATTTTAAGTTCCTCCTCATCCATATCACAGAGGACTTGAGTTGGATCAACAACATCACCTCTCTTGTCAAGAGGGCGCAACAGCGCCTCTACTTCCTAAGGCGACTAAAGAAATGCCACCCTGGGTCCTCTCCAAATACTACCACTGCACCATCGAGAGCGTCCTGACCAGTTGCATCGCGGCCTGGTACAGGAATTGCTCCGTCCACGACCGCAAGGCCCTCCAGTGGGTGGTGAAGACGTCCCAGTTAGTGTTCCCATCCATCCAGGACATCTACTTGAAACGGTGCTTGAGGAAGTCCCGCAGCATCATCAAGGACCCCACATACCCCAGCCACGAGTTGTTCCACTTCCTTATCGTCGGGCAGACTGAATCGGAGCATGAGGTGTGATACCAACAGGCTCCGAGACAGTTTCTATCTACAAGCCATCAGACTGCTGAACACTTGAACTGGACAGACCACCTGCACTGACTCTCCGCACCTTATCACACACACCCACACAGACATATACAGTACCAGTCAAAAGTTTGGACACACCTACTCATTCAAGGGTTTTTCTTTATTTGTACTATTTTCTACATTGTAGAATAATAGTGAAGACATCAAAACTATGAAATAGCACATATGGAATCATGTAGTAACCATAAAAGTGTTAAACAAATTCTATATTTGAGATTCTTCAAAGTAGCCACCCTTTGCCTTGATGACAGCTTTGCACATTCTTGGCATTCTCTCAACCAGCTTCATGAGGAATGCTTATCCAACAGTCTTGAAGGAGTTCCCACATATGCTCAGCACTTGTTGGCTGTTTTTCCTTCACTCTGCGGTCCAACTCATCCCAAGGCATCTCAATTGGGTTGAGGTCGGGTGATTGTGGAGGCCAGGTCATCTGATGCAGCACTCCATCACTCTCCTTGGTCAAATAGCCCTTACACAGCCTAGAGGTGTGTTGGGTCATTGTCCTGTTGAAAAACAAATTATAATCCCACTAAGCGCAAACCAGATGGGATGGTGCAGAATGCTGCAGAATGCTGTGGTAGCCATGCTGGTTAAGTGTGCCTTGAATTCTAAATAAAGCACGGACAGTGTCACCAGCAAAGCACCCCCACACCATCACACCTCCTCCTCCATGCTTCACGGTGGGAACCACACATGCGGAGATCATCCGTTCACCTACTCTGCGTCTCACAAAGACATTGCGGATGGAACCAAAAATCTCAAATTTGGACTCATCAGACGAAAGGACAGATTTCCACCGGTCTAATGTCCATTGCTCGTGTTTCTTGGCCCAAGCAAGTGTCTTCTTATTATTGGTGTCCTTTAGTAGTGGTTTCTTTGCAGCAATTTGACCATAAAGTTCTGATTCACGCAGTCTGCTCTGAACAGTTGATGTTGAGATGTGTGTTACTTGAACTCTGTGAAGCGTTTATTTGGGCTGCAATCTGAGGTGCAGTTAACTCTAATGAACTTATCCTCTGCAGCAGAGGTAACTCTGGGTCTTCCTTTCCTGTGGTGGTCCTCATGAGAGCCGGTGGTTTTTGCGACTGCACTTGAAGCAACTTTCAAAGTTATTGAAATATTCCGGATTGACTGACCTTCATGTCTTAAAGTAATGATGGACTGTCGTTTCTCTTTGCTTATTTGAGCTGTTCTTGCCATAATATGGACTTGGTCTTTTACCAAATAGGGCTATCTTCTGTATACCACCCCTACCTTGTCACAACACAACTGATTGGCTCAAACGCATTAAGAAGGAAATAAATTCCACAGCTTAACTTTTAATAAGGTACACCTGTTAATTGAAATGCATTCCAGGTGACTACCTCATGAAGCTGGTAGAGAGAATGCCAAGAGCGTGCAAAGCTGTCATCGAGGCAAAGAGTGGCTATTTGAAGAATCTCAAATATAAAATGTATTTTGATTTGTTTAACACTTATATACATGCATACATATACACACATATACATTCATGCTACACACACATCACAACTGCTGCTACCACTTGCCCCCCAATCCCTCCTTCCCTGATACATGTGTAAATATTGTAATATACATTTTATTTTATTTCTATTGAACCTTTATTTAAGTAGACAAGTCAGTTAAGAACAAATTCTTATTTAGAATGACGGCCTACCAAAAGGCAAAAGGCCTGCTGCGGGGATGGGGGCTGGGATTAAAAATAAAAATATAGGACAAAACACGCATCACGTCAAGAGACACCACTACATAAAGGGAGACCTAAGACAACAACATAGCATTGCACCAACACATGACAACACAGCATGGTAGCAACACCACATGACAACAACATGGTAGCAACACAACATGGCAGCCGCACAACATGGTAGCAGCACAAAAAAATGGTACAAATATTATTGGGCACAGACAACAGTAGCACTAAGGCAAGAAGGTAGAGACAACAATACATCACGCGAAGCAGCCACAACTGTCAGTAAGAGTGTCCATGATTGAGTCTTTGAATGAAGAGGTGGTGATAAAACTGTCCAGTTTGAGTGTTTTTTGCAGCTCGTTCCTGTCGCTAGCTGCAGCGAACTGAAAAGAGGAGCGACCCAGGGATGTGTGTGCTTTGGGGACCTTTAACAGCATGTAACTGGTAGAACGGGTGTTGTATGTGGAGGATGAGGGCTGCAGTAGGTATCTCAGATAGGGGGGAGTGAGGCCTAAGAGGGTTTTATAAATAAGCATCAACCAGTTTGTCTTGCGACGGGTATACAGAGATGACCAGTTTACAGAGGAGTATGGATTGCACTGATGTGTCCTATAAGGAGCATTGGTGGCAAATATGATGGCCGAATGGTAAAGACCATCTAGCCGCTCGAGAGCACCCTTACCTGCCTATCTCTAAATTAGGTCTCCGAAATCTAGCATGGGTAGGTGGTAAACAGGGCAAAATAGAAATTGGCCTAAAACAGTTAGGATCAGCTTGATCTCCCCTTTTAAAATAAAGGACGCACCGTGGCTTCCTTCCAAGCAATGGGAACCTCCCCAGAGAGGGGAGAGAGGCTTGGCGATGATAGGGGCTGCAACCTTAAAGAAGAAAGGATCTAAACAATCTGACCCAGATGGTTTTTTGGGGTCAAGTTTAAGGAGCTCCTTTAAATTGTACCTTCCTGTGTTATACTTAAGCTTTAATGTTTATTCTATTCTACTGAGCCATTTACTTTATGTTTGTATTCTTATCTTACATTATTTCTTATTGTTGTTGCATTGTTGAGAAGGAACCTGTAAGTAAGCATTTCGTTGGACAGTGTATACAATGTGTGTCCTGCACATACGACCTAATACAACTTGAAACGCGTCCCACCAGCCTCCCATCTCTCTTCTCATGAGGGGAGGACCAGGAGAGCGAAGGATAGACGATGATCCAGGAAGGACAAATTGTGGTCCATGGGCCATCTGTCGGCCAGAGAGCTAATCTCCTCCTGGCATCTTGGCGCTCCCCTGCCAGCCGGCCCCACCCAAACATGACCCACCCTCTTTCCTTCATGCTTCAATATGACCCACTATCGCTCTGGCACCCGTCAATTTTGCCTGTGAACTGATTAACCCATTCAGTGACTAATGAAAATGGCTAGAGTAGTTATAACACCCACTGCATTTGATACTGATGGCATTATCTACAGAATCTGCCTTTTTGCCAGATAGCGTTCTTTGGGAATACACAAACTGGGTAGATGCCTCGGATGGTAGATATTTTATTGGTACGGTTTTTAGGTTTTGTAGCTTTGAGACTCATGGTTTAGTGATTTTGTATATGTCATATCCATTCTTGATTTAATTTTAAATAGACAAAGGTTTCACTCTAGTGTCTGTTTTCCACAATGAGAGATGAGACCATTTGATGTGCTTTCTTGTCGGGGAGCAATCCCCCCCCTCCTCCTGTCCTTTAATTTTGTTTCAAATGTCCACTGATCCTTTTAGATTCAGAGTACTTGTAAGCGTTTTAAACCAATGTTCTCTCTGTAATGATGTTCAGTTGGCCTCAACCCAGAATCGTTTTTTGCTGGGCCATATCAAGATTGAAAGTAGGGCATTGATAGGTAGCTAGAGGCTAGTAGACTCATGCCTCTGCGTTTTGACTTACTTAACATCCTAAACGCATTTCTCAATGTTCTAATGGGCCATTACCAAGGTAGGTGGGTGATCTCATTAGATGGCAACAGGAGTTGATATTTATTATCCTACAAATGATTAATTGCTAAGCCTTTCAAGAGCTTAGTGTTTGGTAGCTCATTGCCTTTAATTGTGGAGCATATGGCCGCACTCCAGGACTGTCATCTATAGGTGCTTGAATCTACACACACTCACTGACAATGTCTTTCTTCTTCTTCTTCTTCTTCTTCTTCTTCTTCTTCTTCTTCTTCTTCTTCTTCTTCTTCTTCTTCTTCTTCTTCTTCTTCTTCTTCTTCTTCTTCTTCTTCTTCTTCTTCTTCTTCTTCTTCTTCTTCTTCTTCTTCTTCTTCTTCTTCTTCTTCTTCTTCTTCTTCTTCTTCTTCTTCTTCTTCTTCTTCTTCTTCTTCTTCTTCTTCTTCTTCTTCTTCTTCTTCTTCTTCTTCTTCTTCTTCTTCTTCTTCTTCTTCTTCTTCTTCTTCTTCTTCTTCTTCTTCTTCTTCTTCTTCTTCTTCTTCTTCTTCTTCTTCTTCTTTATATCTCTCTTTGATTTTATTTCTTCATGCCTCTGTCCTCCAGGGCTTCTTTCGGAGGAGCATCCAGAAGAACATGGTGTACACATGTCACCGGGAGAAGAACTGCATCATCAACAAGGTCACCAGGAACCGCTGCCAGTACTGCCGGCTGCAGAAATGCTTGGAAGTGGGCATGTCCAAGGAGTGTGAGTAGTAGTGCACTACTATACTACACTACAGCACCCTGCCAGTGCCAACCCTAACCTCAGTACACTATACACTACACCTTCCAGTCATGACATAAACCACACTACAGTCAGAGGCCACGACGTTATCCAAACTATGCACAGACAATCGGGACAATCCGTTAATTTCCTTTCAACTGGGTCCCATCTGGGATGAAATGTCTGGGTATTTGATTGAGTTCTGATTGATAGGATATCATGCATCACTGAACTACACTACACCATTCACTCAAGCCTATAACCACTGAGCCAACAGGCAACAGAAACTCAGATCATTATTCTCTGTCATAAAGCCTCAGAACTGTGGGTGTGCGTGCGGCACTGCCCCAATACACAGTTTGTAATGGTGGTAGCATGGTGGGCCTCGGTGATGAATATGTTAGCACCTGCGGAGAGTGAAAGAGCAGGCGTCGCCACTGATCAGTGCATCCCGGGGGCTGTGTGAACACACACAGTACACACACACTGTCAGACCAGATTAGCTAATTGGTGGAGGTGAGAGGGAAGAGCTTACCTCGGCCTACCGACACACACACACACACAGGTCCAAACTGTATACATTGTAAATATACTCATTCATACACAGGCAAGCACACACCCTCCCCGCCCTCCCCTCCTCCATCCCCCTCTCTGTTGTCTCTCTGCTATGGTATTTACCCTCTTCATGATACTTTAAGCGCTCTGTGAGTTTCCCACTTGGCGGGCCGTTTGAGGCTTACTGCAAAGTAAGTTATCCTCAGCGCTCCTTACCTCTGAATGGGCCCATTAATCATGGTTATAATGATCATGGCAGGCAGCTCTGCAACACCCACCACAGGGACAGACGGGAGATAGGTTAAAATGGCACTGCCATCTTGTGGCTTGAAGTCTACTGCACGGCTGATTTTAAATACAGTGAGGGAAAAAAGTATTTGATCCCCTGCTGATTTTGTACGTTTGCCCACTGACAAAGACATGATCAGTCTATAATTTTAATGGTAGGTTTATTTGAACAGCGAGAGACAGAATAATTTTTTAAAAATCCAGAAAGACGCATGTCAAAAATGTTATAAATTGATTTGCATTTTAATGAGGGAAATAAGTATTTGACCCCTCTGCAAAACATGACTTAGTACTTGGTGGCAAAACCCTTGTTGGCAATCACAGAGGTCAGACGTTTCTTGTAGTTTCCCACCAGGTTTGCACACATCTCAGGAGGGATTTTGTCCCACTTCTCTTTGCAGATCTTCTCCAAGTCATTAAGGTTTCGAGCCTGACGTTTGGCAACTCGAACCTTCAGCTCCCTCCACAGATGAAGGTCTGGAGACTGGTTAGGCCACTCCAGGACCTTAATGTGCTTCTTCTTGAGCCACTCCTTTGTTGCCTTGGCCGTGTGTTTTGGGTCATTGTCATGCTGGAATACCCATCCACGACCCATTTTCAATGCCCTGGCTGAGGGAAGGAGGTTCTCACCCAAGATTTGACGGTACATGGCCCCGTCCATCGTCCCTTTGATGCGATGAAGTTGTCCTGTCCCCTTAGCAGAAAAACACCCCCAAAGCATAATGTTTCCACCTCCATGTTTGACGGTGGGGATGGTGTTCTTGGGGTCATAGGACGCATTCCTCCTCCTCCAAACACGGCGAGTTGAGTTGATGCCAAAGAGCTCGATTTTGGTCTCATCTGACCACAACACTTTCACCCAGTTTTCCTCTGAATCATTCAGATGTTCATTTGCAAATTTCAGACAGGCCTGTATATGTGCTTTCTTGAGGAGGGGGATCTTGCGGGCGCTGCAGGATTTCGGTCCTTCACGGCGTAGTCTGTTACCAATTGTTTTCTTGGTGACTATGGTCCCAGCTGCCTTGAGATCATTGACAAGATCCTCCCGTGTAGTTCTGGGCTGATTCCTCACCGTTCTCATGATCATTGCAACTCCACGAGGTGAGATCTTGCATGGAGCCCCAGGCCGAGGAAGATTGACAGGTATTTTGTGTTTCTTCCATTTGCGAATAATCACACCAACTGTTGTCACCTTCTCACCAAGCTGCTTGGCGATGGTCTTGTAGCCCATTCCAGCCTTGTGTAGGTCTACAATCTTGTCCCTGACATCCTTGGAGAGCTCTTTGGTCTTGGCCATGGTGGAGAGTTTGGAATCTGATTGATTGATTGCTTCTGTGGACAGGTGTCTTTTATACAGGTAACAAGCTGAGATTAGGAGCACTCCCTTCTCAGCTCGTTACCTGTATAAAAGACACCTGGGAGCCAGAAATCTTTCTGATTGAGAGGGGGTCAAATACTTATTTCCCTCATTAAAATGCAAATCAATTTATAACATTTTTGACATGCGTTTTTCTGGATTTTTTAGTTGTTATTCTGTCTCTCACTGTTCAAATAAACCTACCATTAAAATTATAGACTGATAATTTCTTTGTCAATGGGCAAACGTACAAAATCAGCAGGGGATCAAATACTTTTTTCCCTCACTGTAGATGTTAAAAACAACTGATACAGGCTCAGATGTTTCTTCTGTTCATCTCCCTAATGGTTAAGGGCTAACTTCTATGTCAAGTTAAAAAGTACCCATATAGGTTCACTCCCATACTCCCTCCTATTTAGTCATTGTGTGTGTGTGTGTACTAGAGGGTTATGTTGGTGTCTGGTAAGTGAGGGTGTAGTGTTGAGATCTGAGTACCTGTGTCCTGGCTGATGACTTTGACCGTGTTGCGGGACTATGTCGAAAGGGGTGGGGGGGCGGGGAGGAGATGATCTGGCCATCTGGGGGCCTGCGGGGAGCCACAGAGGAGGCTGGGAGGGCCGACCAGTCTGCTAGGGGACATCTCGGTGACCTTGCGTCCGCTCGACAACTCCGACAACACTGCCAGTACCAGTGCCAGGTGGCCATACCAAGGCAGAGAGAGGGAGAGAGAGGGAGAGAGAGGGAGAGAGAGGGAGAGAGTGAAAGAGGAGGGATGGGGGTTACCACGGAAAGCCTGAGGGAGCCCTGCCAGTGTACTAACGATTTGACAGCAGAGGAGTCTGAGTGGTGTCAAGGAAAGGCAGGGCTGGCCTCGAGTTGTTTGGTAAATGCTTTTTTTCAATGTTAATGTTGACTATTTTTGTTTCCTTAGGCGTTCCGTTAAAACTCTTAAACCTGCTGGTGATTACTGTATGCGTGTATAATGTTGAGTTGATTTATGTTATGAAGTTGTGGGGTTTTGAATTTGGTTTCTAACTAAGTGAGCCAGATGTACTACATGCTCTGGATAAGAGCGTCTGCTAAACGATGTAAATGTAATGTTCGTTTTTATGATGTCTATTGTCTACTGGTGAATTTGTGTGTAGAATATAGTCTGTGTACGACAGAGAATGTGCCATTCAAGTTATAGGATTTGTTGAGGAGTGTTTTGAATTTGGCTATTAACATTCAGATATGATAGTCCATTTCAGTATACATGACCCCATCCTACCAGCATAAACCTTTCCCCTTGTGTTACTGTGGTAGGGTGTGTGTAGTTGTTGGGGTGGCTTTACTGTACTAAGGGGAGCCCTGTGTTGGTTAGTTTGTTCCCTGTCGAGGGGGTAAACCTGTGCCCCTCCTTTGTCACCTCAGCTCCTCGCTCCAGCTCCAAAGGCGGGATGGTGTTGAGCCCCCAGCCGCTGCCCCCACCGTTGGAGACCGGGAGGGGACAGACTGGGGGGCCAGGGGCGGACAGGGCAGCTCCCCCGGGTAAGCAGCCTCCCCCCTCCTCCCCCAACCCCCCTTCCTCCATCCCCTCTTCCCTCCATCCATCCCTCATCCCCTGTTCTAATCTCCCGTGCAGTGCCCTAGCATCTCCAGCATGTATGAGAGGAAGAGGAGGGTAGGAGAGGATGAGAGAGAGGGAGAATACGTTTCATCATTGTTCGGCCGATACAGAGCAGCGAGAGAGAGGCAGGCAGGAGAAGCAGGGGAACACTGACATTTTTATCTTTCCATTATATTGAATCTCTGTGATGGACGACCTGTCGCAGCTTTCATTTTCCTCCCTCAAATTATCCCTGTCTGTCTGCTGGCCCTCTCTCTCTTTCTCGTACACACGCTTGCACACGTTCATACAAATGCATGCAGACACATTGTCAAACATAGCCTTTTATATTATGAAATCCACTATTGATTGATGGGAGTGTGTGTATTGCTTCTAGCATACCACACACAATACTGTTCGCTACAATGAAGATACTGCTAGTATGTGGTTCATATCAGCGGGCAAGACTATGCTAAACGGTCATACCATTTGAGAATGCTATCAATAATCCCTCATAGATCAACCACATTCATAAACCAAAGCATTCACGTAGACACATTCCACGGTTTACAAAACACACACACACACACACACACACACACACAAAATAATGCAGACGGCTGTATTATTTCTCCCCCTCTCTAGCCCTGCTATGGATCTCCCGCCAGTTATTGCACGCGGCAATTCTCCATGACTGATCGCGAGTCCCAGCTAATGGTTCTTTAATGACTGCATTAAATTGTGTTGTGCGGCTTATGATTGCAGTGCCAATTTGTCAGCACGGGTAATGTCTCTGCGTTAAGGATGCCCTACTTTTATTTAGGAATTAATTTAACATCTCCAGCGGACCGCCTAATGGCGACGGGGCCGCCGAGACACTTTGACAGCCACAGAGAGCGGGGGAGGGCCCGAGACACACACTCACACACACTCACAAACATTCTCACATCACTTAGAATTCTCTACTCTCCTCACCTGGCAGTTCCTTTAAAGGTGGATGGACTTCGTGGTAAGGACAAATAGCAGTTGGCAATGCATAGTTGTATAGATGTAAGGAAGTGCTTTACTTAACTGATTTTTTTAAGGCTCATTTCATCTGAAGTCCCTTGGGTGTTAATGATGTGATGGTGAGCTTACTTAGCAAAGCAAATGATCTGCTGTTGTGTAGTGAGTGACTCCTAGACTTGGATCCCCCTGGTCTCTCTGAAAGTTATCCCATTGAGGAAGGCCTGTCTGTGAACTGATTAATGAGCATTGTCCCTGTATGGTGAATCCCTCTCTGGCCCTGGTCCAGTCCCCCGTGTCAGATGTTGCCCATAGACAGACACTAATCTATGGTCAGTTTTGTGTACCCCTCTAATGGTAAAGGTTAGGATTTGGACAGGGGAAGCTGATCCAAGATCTGTAAGGGTAACCTCTGGGTGGAGGTCTGGGACCACTGGCTCTGCACAGAACAACACCACTAACTGGGGCTACAGCTGGCGACTGGAGAAAGTGGGAGAGGAGGAGACAAGAGGAAAACAAAAACGCAGGGAAGAGCTATCAGATAACACGTGACGCTTGGAGAGAGAGAGCGGGACACAGACAGGGGGAGCAAGCTAGCTAGTGAGGATTAGACAGAGGAGCAAGAGAGGCATGTGTAACAGCGATTTAAGAAAGAAAGAGAAATAAAGAAAGAGTGAGAGCGCGAATGCTGGAGGGGGTTGTGCGGGGGTGTGGGCTCAGCCGAGCCTGGATATTTGTCATATTATGTTATTAGATTAGACGGGGCCTCTAATGAAAGCAGTAGCAATTTATCAGCATTACGTACAACCTTATCCGCCAATGCTATTTATCACCTAACCTCCCCCCATTGCCCCCCTTCACCCCCCTGTCAGACCTATACACCCAGAGGAGGGAAGGAGGGAGAGGGCTGGATATACCCTAATGGCTTTCCAATGCTTAAAACAACAGCTGGTGTTTTTGTCATTTCGGGAGTAAGTGTAGCGACATTCGCAGAGGGAATGGCATTTCTCTGGCTTTCCTTTGGAATATTCCAGGGCTTTTCCTCCGTAATATCTCTCTATCCCCCCTTGACTGACCTCTCATGGTCATTTATCTCCTCAGATGGGATCAGAGCTGGACTGTGTTCTGACAGCTTCTTGTTCTCTCGTCTCCACTTAATCATCCTCTTCTATCGTGTACCTGTCCTGCTAGCTAGCCTACCTACAATATCTCCTGCTCTTGCCCTTTTGCTACCTCTAGTTTATATCGCAGTCCCCTATTAGTTTTGGTTTAGATACCCACACAATTTGAATACTGTTCCATGATTTGTTCCCCAAACACAAGTGAAGTCCTGGGTGCTTCACCCACGGTTTAATTTCACTGATGGTCTTGCCATTTGATTTAAGTTTTCTTTCTGTCATTGATATCAGAATTGCTAGATAAGGCGGAAAATGCAGTATCCTTCCTAGACTGTTTGTAAACCCCCTTTTCAACAAACCTTTTAGACATTCCACTACTAAATATCCGCCCTGTGTCTAAACCCTGCTTCTCTTCCTTCTCTCTCTCTCCCTTCAGCGGTGAGGAACGACCGGAACAAGAAGAAGAAGGATGACAAGAAGCCGGAGTGCACAGAGAGCTACGTGCTGAGCACGGAGACGGAGCAGATGATCAACAGGGTCAGCAAGGCGCATAAGGAGACCTTCCCTTCGCTCTGCCAGCTGGGCAAATACACTACGGTGAGCACCACAATACTTAGAGAACGAGTGTGTGTTTGTGTATGTGCAATCTTATAGACAAACCAGTACAGTGCATTCATTCATCTGTTGTTTGATATTGTAGTCATTTCTTGCAGTCAAATTACCTAGTGGCCTCATGGGTGGAATGTTGTTGGTGCTGATACCTGTGATTCTCATATCCAGAGTACATTTATTTGATTTATTGTGTCATTCATGTTGTCTGTGTGGCGCCTTGAATGTAACACTTCGTCAAATAAAGACTTGTTAGCACTCAAACTCTAACTAGTCTCTCTCTCTCTCGTTCAGAGTAACAGCTCAGAGCGGCGTGTGGCTCTGGACGTGGACCTGTGGGACAAGTTCAGTGAGCTGTCCACCAAGTGTATCATCAAGACGGTGGAGTTTGCCAAGCAGCTTCCTGGCTTCACCACGCTCACCATCGCTGACCAGATCACCCTGCTCAAGGCCGCCTGTCTGGACATACTGGTAAGGACCGCCTTTGGTTAGCTCTACTAATGGTGGTCTGGAACAAAATCCTGCGCACCATCTCAGATCACTCTTCAGGATCAGGGTTGGTCCCTCACCAACACTGGTCCTGGTCCATCTGAGGGGGAGTACAGGCGTTTTGTTCCAGCATTAAAACACCATATCACCTTAATTAGTTGAAACTAATGTATTAGTGCTGGGATGGTGTAAAAACCTGCACACCATCTAGTTTTTCAGGCCCAGTGGTGACCACTGTGTTATTATATAACATCTGTTCATAGGATTGTTGACGTTTCAGCTACTTATCGATTCATACTTATTGGCCCACACATTTGATTGTTGGCATGCTCACCCAATCCTACGCTCTGCTCCTTCAGATTTTGCGGATCTGCACGCGCTACACGCCGGAGCAGGACACCATGACATTCTCGGATGGCCTGACGCTAAACCGTACCCAGATGCACAATGCCGGCTTCGGACCTCTCACCGACCTGGTGTTCGCCTTCGCCAACCAGCTCCTCCCCCTGGAGATGGATGATGCTGAGACGGGACTGCTCAGCGCCATCTGTCTGCTGTGTGGAGGTACTGCTGCGGCTGTTTGGATTTACCCAATATTACTGCATATACACACGCACCCATACACAGTGACTGAAGCTGATGATGACATTGTGTCCAGGTAGGGTTGGGGTTAATCTGCCTCATCTTCATTTGGCTGTGAAGGTGTTGCTGTCTAAAACAAATAGGTCTGGTCACATCACTTCTCATTATAGGCCACTAACACTGTATCGTATTCCAGCATTCACACATTAGACAGGCCCAAAACTAGGAATGTAGACTAGTGCTGTATCTTGAGCACCATTTAGTCATTAACCCTCTAGAGTCTAAGCCCTGTCTAAGCCAGGGGGGGTCTGACAGACACCGCTCTAGCTTTGCCACCTTTCACCGCAGATGCGGAAGGGTGAATACGGCCGATGCGGTGGATTGAGACGCAGCCCATGCAACAAAAAAAATGGACAGATTTTGATGGGGATTTTGTAGGCTATGGGTTAATAGTAAAAAATTTACAATGTGTACTTAGAAATGATCAGTATTGACCTACCTGGAGATAGTTCAGGAGGTGTAGCTAATCTAGTAATGTAGGGCAAATATGATGGACTGCATTGTAGAATACAGCTTAGTGTGAGCTCTATTTATTACGTTTGACCTGACTGAACACACCCCGGTATTGTGTTTGTGGCTGTGTGTAGATCGGCAGGACCTGGAGCAGGCTGACAAGGTGGACGTACTACAGGAGCCCCTACTGGAGGCTCTGAAGATCTACGTGAGGAAGAGGAGGCCTCACAAACCACACATGTTCCCCAAGATGCTGATGAAAATCACCGACCTGAGGAGCATTAGCGCCAAAGGTGAGAGGCAGTCTGAGACATCAATCTACACACAGCTGTGGATCAGCCATATACTTGTGTCAATTAGCCTTATATTATATTGTCTACTATGTATAGTAATTAAGGTACTTCCTTTGCAATGTCCATAAAAGTTTAAACTGTCCATAAAGGATTGTAGAGGTCTGCATTATCTATTCTGTCATTGCAAATGTAATGTAGATCCAACTCAAATGTGACTAATTCATAAAGGGGTTGAATGCCCACAACTGCGGGCAGGCTAACACCATATATTGGTCCTCCTACCTAATCAATGCCTTTCTCTTCCCCTCTGTCCCTCTCCCCTCCTCAGGAGCCGAGCGTGTCATCACCCTGAAGATGGAGATCCCGGGCTCCATGCCCCCTCTCATCCAGGAGATGCTGGAGAACTCTGAGGGTCTGGAGAGCGGGGCCACGGGCGCCCGGACCAGCGGAGCCCCCCCAGGCAGTTGCAGCCCCAGCCTGTCCCCCAGCTCCGCCCAAAGCAGCCCCAGCCCCACCACACAGTCGCCGTAGCAAGCCCTCCTTTTTCCTCATTCATCTCGATCTCCCTGTGGTTGGGGGGGGGGAGGACCCTCGCTGGACACAGAGACTGGCGTGCTCTTGAGTGTTCCTCCTCCCGTGTGACACACCCTCTCCTGCTCCTCCCCCTCAAAGACACTGTCTGGAAAATGGTGGAAAGGTGGTGGCAGGATTTCTCTGAATGACCATACTGGAACACTGCTGACATCTCCTCCGTTCCTTGCCTCCCCCCTCACACCTCTCTCTCTCTCCACCTCTACCTGAAAGACTGAGGGAAGGAACAGGAAGGAGCAGTCAGAGCTGTGGACACTGGTCCACTCAGAGGGGCTGGCGGGAAAGGGGGACAGACAAACGGACAGGACAAGCAGACAGACTAACACCAGACACGTTTTGGGTTTCTCAGAGGAGGACTGCCTGGCAAGGACTTGTCAAAGAAGACCACACCAAAAGACTGGGTCTTTCTCCTTTTCCAACTTTGAAAAACAGATTTCGTACAAAAGATATATAAATATATATAGAAAAGTAAGGAAATATTGTGTATTATTGACTTGTACATGATAGAATAACAGGTTGAGAAGATTTTTTATTTTTTTTGGATTAAATGCTCTTATATTCGTCCACTGTTTTAATCGTTTCATATCCATGAGAGTATCAAAGGAGAAATGTTCCATTGTTTTATCACATAACGATGTTGTTATAATTAACAAAAGTAAAGAAGTTGAAATTACTTTTTCAATTTACAGACACACAGACATACACAGAAATCTGCACAGAAAAGAGTTGCGATTATTATCACACACTATTCCAGGTTGGGTTTGTTTTCCTTCTCCTTTTTCTTTGCTGCAATGAGAATGGGAAAAAATGATTGTATGAACTTGGTTGTATGTTATGGTCACAGGTCCTTCAAGATATCAAATTAATGAAGATTCTTTATTTTAAGTTGCCTTTGAGTTCATGTATATAAGCTGTACTCATTTCTTTAAACTATGAAAAGTTTAGCCTTAACCTGAATTTTTTTTTTTTTAACTAAAAAAACGAATACCTTTTGTGTTTTGTTTATACATTTCTGTTTCAAGAAAAAAACTTTGAGCACATTTTACTGAAGGACACTCATCCATGTTTGTTTGTCCCCTTAAATGACGGACCGGTCCATATTTATCACTATGATTCTCACAAACAGCACCCACAATTTAGTTCATTCTCACCCCTTAAATTACAACAGATTTCCATGAATAAAAAAGAAAAGAAAATCATAGCACTCAAATTGGGGCTTTATGATGATTTGTAGCTGAAGAAAGATGGGGGTTTTGGGGTTGCCTAACGACTCACCCTGAATTTATTTCCGCTGCTTTATCAATCACTACATACATTGAGTCTGAAACTACCATCCTAGGAGTTGTTTGTGTGACTTCAAAATGAGGGGCATTGTACAGCACAAATTCCTAAGCGATTGGATGGTCTCTAACAAATCTAACTAATCAAAGTTGATAACATCTTCATGTAGGCTGGCTCTGACCCAACCCATCTGTTTCTGGGACCAGTCAAAACAGTCAGTGTTCGCGTTCTAGAAATCATTGGGGAGGGAGGCAAATCCAGACTCATTGTGGAGGAGAAACGTCAGTTGGCCGGAGCGGTGTGGATGGGTAGCAAGGCAAGGTTTAGGGAGTTGGATGGTTAAGATCCAGGTGCTGGGTTCGTCCAGCAAGGCACAGAGACTAGGCAGTAGGCGCACAGCATGGTTTTCAAATGGATTACAATGTGAAGGATGGAGTACAGTACACTGTATTTTCAAGAAGTGATTAGAATAAGAAGCTCCAAAATGATATGTGGTTGGGGGAGTGGACACTTTGGCTAAAGTTGCCCTTGTTGACTATGCTTTTACAACTACAGTGCATTCGGAAAGTATTCAGACCCCTTCACTTTTTCCACATTTTGTTACGTTACAGCCTTATTCTAAAATGGATTGAATCGTTTTTTGCCCCCCCCCCCCCCTTCAATCTACACACAATACCCCAAAATGACAAAGCAAAAACAGATTTTTAGAAATTGTTGCAAAAAAAACCTATCAAAAATACGTACACTAACGGTCAAAAGTTTTAGAACACCTACTCATTCAAAGGTTTTTCTTTATTTTTTACTATTTTCTACATTGTAGAATAATAGTGAAGACATAAACTATGAAATAACACATATGGAATCATGTAGTAACCAAAAAAGTGTTAAACAAATCAAAATATAATTTATATTTGAGATTCTTCAAATAGCCACCCTTTGCCTTGATGACAGCTTTGCACACTCTTGGCATTCTCTCAACCAACTTCACCTGGAATGCTTTTCCAACAGTCCTGAAGGAGTTCCCACATATGCTGAGCACTTGTTGGCTGCTTTTCCTTCACTCTGCGGTCCAACTCAACCCAAACCATCTCAATTTGGTTCAGGTCAATGGATTGTGGAGGACAGGTCATCTGATGCAGCACTCCATCACTCTCCTTCTTGGTAAAATAGCCCTTACACAGCCTGGAGGTGTGTTGGGTCATTGTCCTGTTGAAAAACAAATTGTAGTCCCACTAAGCCCAAACCAGATGGGATAGCGTATCGCTGCAGAATGCTGTGGTAGCCATGCTGGTTAAGTGTGCCTTGAATTCTAAATAAATCATAGACTGTCACCAGCAAAGCACTCCCACACCATAACACCTCCTCCTCCATGCTTTACGGTGGGAAATACACATCTGTTCACCCACACCGCATCTCACAAAGACACGGCGGTTGGAACCAAAAATCTCCAATTTAGACTCCAGACCAAAGGACAAACTTCCACCGGTCTCATGTCCATTGCTCGTGTTACTTGGCCTAAGCAAGTCTCTTCTTCTTATTGGTGTCCTTTAGTAGTGGTTTCTTTGCAGCAATTCGACCATGAAGGCCTGATTCACACAGTCTCCTCTGAACAGTTGATCTTGAGATGTGTCTGTTACTTGAACTCTGAAGCATTTATTTTGGCTGCAATTTCTGAGGCTGGTAACTCTAATGAACTATCCTCTGCAGCAGAGGTAACTATGGGTCTTCCATTCCTGTGGCGGTCCTCATGAGAGCCAGTTTCATCATAGCGCTTGATGGTTTTCGCGACTGCACTTGAAGAAACTTTCAAAGTTATTGACATTTTCCATATTGACTTCATGTCTTAAAGTAATGATGGACTGTCGTTTCTCTTTGCTTATTTGAGCTGGTCTTGCCATAATATGGTCTTTTACCAAATAGGGCTATCTTCTGTATACCTTGGCACAACACAACTGATTGGCTCAAACACATTAAGAAGTGAAGAAATTCCACAAATTAACTTTAAGAAGGCACACCTGTTAGTTTAAATGCATTCCAGGTGACTACCTCATGAAGCTGGTTGAGAGAATGACAAGAGTGAGCAAAGCTTTCATCAAGGCCAAAGGGTGGCTATTTGAAGAATCTCAAATACAAAATATATTTTGATTTGTTTAACACTTTTTTGGTTACTACATGATTCCATATGTGCTATTTCATAGTTTTGATGTCTTCTATTATTCTACAATGTAGAAAATAGGAAAAAATAAAGAAAAACCATTGCATGAGTAGCTGTTCTAAAGCTTTTGACCGGTAGTGTAAATATTACATTTACATAAGTATTCAGACCCTTTACTCAGTACTTTGTTGAAGCACCTTTGGCAGCAATTACAGCCTCGAGTCTACATGCTTGGCACACCTGTATTTGGGTGGTTTCTCCCATTTTTCTCTGCAGATCCTCTCAAGCTCTGTCAGGTTGGATGGGGAGCGTCACTGCACAGCTATTTTCAGGTCTCTCCTGAGATGTTCGATCGGGTTCAAGTCCGGGCTCTGGCTGGGCCACTCAAGGACATTCAAAGACTTGTCCCGAAGCCACTCCTGCATTATCTTGGCTGTGTGCTTAGGAGGGTTGTCCTGTTGGAAGGTGAACCTTCGCCCAGTCTGAGGTCCTGAGTGCTCTGGAGCAGGTTTTCGTCAAGGATCTCTCTTGTCCTTCTGGAAGGTTCTCCCATCGCCACAGAGGAACTCTGGAGCTCTATCAGAGTGACCATCGGGTTCTTGGTCACCTCCCTGACCAAGGCCCTTCTCCCCCGATTGCTCAGTTTAGCCAGGCGGCCAGCTCTAGGAATAGTCTTGGTGGTTCCAAACTTATTCCATTTAAGAATGATTGAGGCCACTGTGTTCTTGGGGACCTTCAATACTGCAGACATTTTTTGGTACCCTTCCCCAGATCTGTGCCTCGCCACAATCCTGTCTCTGAGCTCTACGGACAATTCCTTCGACCTCATGGCTTTGGTTTTTGCTCTGACATGCACTGTCAGCTGTGGGACCTTATATCGACAGGTGTATGCCTTTCCAAATCATGTCCAATCAATTGAATTTACCACAGGTGGACTCCAATCAAGTTGTAGAAACATCAATGATGATCAATGGAAACAGGATGCACCTGAGCTCAATTTCGAGTCTCATAGCATAGTTTCTGAATACTTATGTAAATAATATATTTCTGTTTTTGTTTTTTATACATTTGCAAACATTTCTAAAAACCTGTTTTCACTTTGTCATTATGGGGTATTGTGTGTAGATTGATGAGGAAAACAAATAATTGTATCCATTTTAGAATAAGGCTGTAATGTAACAAAATGTGGAAAAAGTGAAGGGGTCTGAATACTTTCCGAATGCACTGTATATGCCAGCACCTGTGTCATATTCATTAGGCATCAAACAAAAGAAAATGTACTGAAACAGTAGATGAGTTCAACAAGGGTTCTGTTTGCGGTGAACATGTTAGTAACAATTTCAGTTGAGTGTTCAGGGAGCAATTTCAGTTGAGAGTCTACCTGAACTTGTCCAGTGAGAAACACTCATGAATATGACACTGTTGTAGGAAATGGGACCTTTGACCTTTGCCTCAGAGCAATACCACCTGTGATTCTTCATAGAAGCCAAAAATCACCACTGAGGCTAGCTCTTGATTCTCACTTGCAGCTCACTCTAACATTCATCACTGTACACAAACACTGATGTCTCAGGAAGGAATCATTCTGTGTGTGTTGCTTGTTCTTTGTAAGAGTTTCCACTGTGCTGCACCCCGCCTCCTATCGCACACACACAAACCCCTGCTACTGAGCCCCTGAATTCTACAACCCTACAATCACTCTCTCTTTAACCTGCTAGACCGGGACTTTGCAGAGAGACTGGTCTGAACAACAAGAGCTATGACAAGGATGTCAATATGGAGTCTCTAGGAATCATAAATGTGTTTATTTTGTATTTTCTTTATTTTTCTACAGTCAAAGCTGCTTCTTTTCCTCAATCAGGAGGACTACACCTGTCCACAACAGCGCACATGTCTCCCTCAGCAGCAAATCTGGAATAGCAACAGACCCCTTGATTTGAGAAGTATGGAATATGTTGCAATTTTTGTCAAGATTTATCAGGCGACTTAAAACAAAAAATAAAACCGGCATTTAATAATTGCAGTGTTTGTTTCTTTGTGCCTGTAGCAGGGTTTGATTACATATCCATTTGCGTTCAGACATCAAGATATGTATCATAAGAAATTAGTAAAATAGTCTTATACTGCCATCTAGAGGAGTCTTCTACACCACAGTCTTGTACTTAGGCCCGCATTACTTACCAGGCATTAGAGACTCCTCTAAATAAGAACAAAATACAACGGTCAACTCAGATAGTCTGTGTAGCCATTTAGTTAGCTATTTAGCATTCTTTTGGCATGGGGATAGAAGCTGTTCAGGAGCCTGTTGGTGTCAGACTTGATGCACCGGTACCGCTTGCCGTATGGAAGCAGAGAGAACAGTCTATGGCTTGGGTGGTTGGAGTATTTAACGATTTTCCGGGCCTTCCTTTCACACCGCCTGATATAGAGGTCCTGGATGGCAGGGCGCTCAGCCCCCAGTAATGTACTGGGCTTTCCGCACCACCCTCTGTAGCGCCATGTGATCGATGGCGGTGCTATTGCCATACCAAGCAGTGATGCAGCTGTAGAGCTTTTTGAAGATTTGAGGGCCCATGCCAAACCTTTTCAACCTCATAAGGGGGAAAAGGCACTGTCGCAGACCATTTAAAGTTATTAGTTATTTGGACATCGAGGAACTTGAAGTTCTCAACCCGCTCCACTGCAGCCCTGTCGATGTGGATGGGGGTGTGCTCGCCCCCCCGTTTCCTGTAGTTCACAATCAGCTCCTTGGTCTTACAAACTTTGAAGGAGAGGTTGTTGTTCCAGCCCCACACTGCCAGGTCACTGACCTCCTTCCTGTAGGCTTTCTCATTGTCTCCGGTGATCAGGCCTACCACCGTCGCGTCATCAGCAAACTTGATGATGGTGTTGGAGTTTTGCGTGGCCACACAGTCGTGGGTGAACAGGGAGTACAGGAAGGGACTAAGCATACACCACCCTGGAGCCCCTGTGTTGAGGGTCAGAGTGGTGGAGGTGATGTAGCCTGCCCTCACCACCTGGGGTCAGCCCGTCAGGATGTCCAGGATCCAATTGCAGAGGGAGGTGTTCAGTCCCAGGGTCCTAAGCTTGGTGACGAGCTTGGAGGGGACAATGGTGTTGAACACTGAGCAGTAGTCAATGAACAGCATTCTCACATACTGTAGGTATTCCTCTTATGTAGGTGGGTGAGGGCAGTGTGCAATTGAGATTGCGTCGTCTGTGGATCTGTTGGGGCGGTATGCAAATTGGAGTGGGTCTAGGGTGTCTGGGATTGATGTGTGCGATAACCAGCCTCTCAAAGCACTTCATGATTACAGATGTGTCATTGTGGCATGGGCAGTAGTCATTGTGGCATGAAGGCTCCCACTACGACACAGGAAAGCTTGCAGTTTATTAGAAATAAGTTATGATGAACTTCACAGCAGGGGCATTTCCAGGATTTGGGGGGGTCCTGGGGCATCCCCACCCCACAAAAAAAAAAGGACTTTCAACAGCGAAATGCATGAATCTGGTGCACTTTGAGATTAACATTGAGAGATTAGATCTTTTTCAGGTAACGTGCACCTTCCCAACGGCCACAGCAGACACTGACAGTACTCAATTACAGCAGCTACTGTCGGTCTCTCTAGTCTGGAACGGATACATCTACAGTGTATTGCCAAAACCCTCCATACCACTCAACAACTTCAAACATAGACTCTGACCTGTCCAATGAGCCAAACTGATGAAAGAATGCCACAGCCCCAAACACTGTCTCTCTCTCACACACGCACACTGTGCAGTAATTAGAATCCATAGAGCAGATTTAAGTGACAGTCTTCTGTGTGCTCACCCCTCCTCTGCCTCTCTCCATCGCTTTCTCTGTGTCGTCTGTTGCTGTCTCTCTTGTCGGCCCTCTTCTGTTGCTGTCTCTTGGCCTTCTATGTTGCGGTCTCTTGTCTACCCTCCTCTCTCGTCCTGTCCTGGTTGTGAAAAGTGTAACAGTAAACAATTGTTTTAATAGTAATTTCACAGGCTTTTTCACCTCACCTGCAAATTCTTTGTAAACCATGCTTTACTTTTTTACTGTCTGTATTTCACCTGTTATAATTTGTGCAAATAAATACAACTAATTATAATCTATGAAGCAGCTTGAAGTGATACAGTCTACTGGGTGCTCACCCCTCCTTTGTTCTCGCTCCATCTCTCCTGTCACTTTCTCTGTCTTGTCTGTTGCTGTCACGTTCTTGTTTGTTACCGTCTCCTTAGTCTATCCTCTTCTGTTATGGCCTGTTCTGTTCTTCTGGTGTCTCTCTCCATCATATCCTATTCTTCTGTTGCCGTCTCTGTCTTGTCTGAAGTGTCTCTCTTCTTCTGGTCCGGTCTCTGTGTCTTGTCTGGGGTGTCTTTCTCCATCACCTATGCTTCTGTTGCTATCTCTGTGTCTGGTCTTGTGTTCCTTTCATTTTGCATTCCAAAACGGTCAAGGGGATAGTGGGGTAGCTTAACTTGTTTTGGGCCTGTGTCTGTGTCACCTAAATTATACTATTTCCTACCAGTTGCCCCTGGCTGCTGCTGTTCTAAGTGCTCCACTGGCCTGCTGTTCTCATCTGTCCTCCTGCTTGGCTAATCTGCCAGGTAACAAGGTAGAGGTACAACGTGTCATTAGTTAGTTTTAAAGGGCAACTTCCTGATTTGGCCTCGTTTTACATTTGGTTCCTTAAGAAATGCTAGCGGCCATGACTGAATTCAAACGTGAGTTGATTTCGGGGTGTGGTTTGATGTGGGTGTCTCGTGTGAGTTCGCAGGTGGGAAGAGTTAGCCAAATTATTTTGCCAATTGGCTTCAGCTGGCTGGTGTGCGACCTGACTTTGACTCTGGATAGCCTATCTCCGGGGCTAGATAGGGACTGTCAATAAATGACACAATGTAAATGGGACAATATTTTCATGTTGCACATCTTTTAGTTGTCTCATTAAATGCTTTCAATATTTGTATATGAATTTCGACAATTTATAGTTGGTTTGAGGTTTTTAAGTCATTGAAATGTGGAGATATTGGAATTTTAACATATTGTCCCGTGTACATTGTGTAATTTACCGATGGTCCCTAACTAGCCCCAGAGGGATATCCAAAGTCAACCCAAATTTACCACAGACATTATGATCGGGTCACGTGCAGCTGCACTCAGAATTTATGATTACTTTTGTGCTGCCAGCCGTGGGCAAGATTGAAATAAACCCAACTTTCATTTACATTGTGATGAAGTAACGACCTCAATTCTCACAAAACTCAGTTTTGGACAAGACTGATTTTATGACCGAAATTATCCTATTTACACTTTGTAGTCAATTTCACAGTATAATAAATGTTTCTGACTCATATCGATGCCACATAGGCTGTTTTCTAAATGAGAAGTTGTTTTTTAGGGGCAGTTGCTCTTCAAAGTTACTGAATACTGACATGACCAGGGCAACTCAACTGTAAATAAAAAGTGTCTGCATAACAGAGAAACACAACTCCAAACATGACAGATAAGAAGCTACATAGCCCCTAGGCTATATGAATATAAAGAGACATGAGCCCCCTCAAACAATACCTGTATAAGTTATAAAACCTCTATGATTAATTTCATTTATTCAGTTCTACCAGTTAATGTGATATTTTAGATTACATAACATAACATAATTTAAGGGCATATGCATTTTCTATATTTTTCACAATCTGACCACAAAGCCAGCCATCTTTTCCCCACTTTCTGGCTGCCCTCCCCCTTCCCTTCTAAGTTCAAGTTCAAGTTTGTTAATACCTGTATGTCATATACAGTGCATTCAGAAAGCATTCAGACCCCTTGACCTTTTCCCCATTTTGTGACATTACAGCCTTATTCTAAAATGGAGGTGACCAAGAACCAGATGTTCACTCTGACAGAGCTCCAGAGTTCCTCTGTGGCGATGGGAGAACCTTCCAGAAGGACAACCATCTCTGCAGCACTCCACCAATCAAGCCTTTATAGTAGAGTGGCCAGACGGAAGCCACTCCTCAGTAAAAGGCACATAACAGCCCGCTTGGAGTTTGCCAAAAGGCAACTGAAGGACTCTTAGACCATGAGAAACAAGATTCTCTGGTCTGATGAAACCAAGATTGAACTCTTTGGCCTGAATACCAAGCGTCACGTCTGGAGGAAACCTGGCACCATCCCTACGGTGAAGCATGGTGGTGGCAGCATCATGCAGTGGGGATGTTTTTCAGCGGCAGGGACTTAGTCAGGATCGAGGGAAAGATGAACGGAGCAAAGTACAGAGAGAGCCTTGATGAAAACCTGCTCCAGAGCGCTCAGACTGGGGCGAAGGTTCACCTTCCAACAGGACAACGACCCTAAGCACACAGCCAAGATAACGCAGGAGTGGCTTCGGGACAAGTCTCTGAATGCCCTAGAGTGGCCCAGCCAGAGCCCGGACTTGAACCCGATCGAACATCTCTGGAGAGACCTGAAAATAGCAGCAACGCTCCCCATCCAACCTGACAGAGCTTGAGAAGATCTGCAGAGAATAATGGGAGAAACTCCCCAAATACAGGTGTGCTAAGCTTGTAGCGTCATACCCAAGAAGAATCGAGGCTGTAATTGCTGCCAAAGGTGCTTCAACAAAGTACTGAGTAAAGGGTCTGAATATTTATGTAAATGTGATATTTTCCAAGAAGAAGAAGGATTTAACAAGATTGGGAGTAGGGTCTTTTATTGAGTACGACATTATAACATGTGATAAGATAGGTTCGAGTCCTAAGTAAGAAATATATATTTTTCAGAGGTTCAAGTCCTCAAGGAATTATAATAAAGTGTTCGATGTGAAGAGGTTCAAGGCCTCAACCGTGTTATAAAAGCCCTATGAGAAAATTCGTATTTTGTTAAAGATTTGAGTCCTTGGTTGAAGGTTGAAGTCCTTGGTAGAAGGTTAGAGTCCTTTGTAAAAGCCCTATAAGTTAAAATAAGCCATAATTGATTAAGGGAGTGACAACACTATAGAGGAGAAGTACAAATTAAGGAGGTTCAGTCTTTTGAGAGGGAGAGTACCTGGGTGAAGAGAGAATTAGTCCTGTGTGAATTACGCCAAACGGTCAGGAGAGAGAGAAAACAATAAATCATAAAGAATCATAGCAGATACAAATGAGCCTGTTGAATCATAGCACCAAAGACAAAATAGGCAAACGACATTTTAATAAAGATCAAGGTGGAGATTTGATTCAAACATTGAATTACTTATATTGTATTAACTAATAATACATGAGAATGGGGAGTCAATTCAGTATACCGGTTACGGGTAAGACAGTGACAATAAAGAAGAAATCAGAGCTAGATTTACCTCGATGGGAACGAAAGGTTATGATGAAATTGTTGCAGACAAATCCGCATCTAAAACATATCTCTTTTAAAAGTATTGAAAATCAGACACCGCGTGACTGGATGTTAATTAAATTAGGCTTTTTCTATGTGGAACCATATCTTAGTGATTTATCAGCATGGACAGATAATTACTATCCTCATGATGGTAGTTTTCAAAGGGATCAATTACAAGTAGCACGAAAGTATATAATTGATAATACAGCCATAAGCAACCCGAAATGGGATTTAGATTATATGAAAGAGGTGTATAGAGCATGGGATTTAATGAGTGCACAATGGCCGGTAAATATAATTAGTTACATAATTTGGCAATGGAATAATCTACCTTATGAAAAGAGTCAGTCCATAGGGGCTACTAAAGGATCTGAAAGTATGAAAGGAATTTATCCCCAGTTAGCGAACTCTATTCAGCCTCCAGTATTGACGTAGAAGAGGATAGCGACATATATTACATTTACATTTTAGCAGACGCTCTTATCCAGAGCGACTTACATGAGCAATTAGGGTTTAAGTGCCTTGCTCAAGGGCACATCAACAGATTTTTCACCTAGTCGGCTCGGGGATTAGAACCAGCGACCTTTCTGTTACTGGCATAACGCTCTTAACCACTAAGCTACCTGCCGCCCTATATGATTGGTTATTTATGGAATCTTATGGAAGTCAGGCTAAGAAAACATTTATTCCTAAGATCAGGTCAACATACATGTTTCCTATAGACAAAATAGATAACTTTGAGATCAAACGGTGGCGAGAGGAATGCAGGGCCTTGTGGTTACAACGCTTTGGTAGAGCTTTCGAAACAGCAGAAAGAAGGTTTAGAGGTCATACAGGACGAATAAACACTGAAAAGTTGCTCTTTCCTTGTAAAATGTTGACAACTGTATAGAACACTTTCTATTGCTAAGATGCTCAAACTTAACTTAATAGCTACACTCACTGACACAGGATAAACTTTATCCCTCATGCTGGCCCTGACCAAACCAGTAAGTTGCCCCTCACTATAGTTGCACTTCTCCACATGGCCAGACTTCTAGTGGTCTTCTCCCCTTTTAATGCTCTTATGCTCATCCTTGAAAAATAGTCTGAAATAGACACTGTGGGGATCTATTTTCTTATAATTAGATGTGCTGTTAGCTTAATAAGAAAGCTTAAATGATTAAACATAATAGGTTTGTGCTGTACTGATATAGACTGTTTAATATAACAAGCTGTGATTAATGTGGGGAACCATTAGGGGGTAGGCTGAGACAGACTTGTGACCCACACACACACACACTGCCTCTTTGTTAAATCGCTCAAGGACAAACTGTGTCTGGGGTTGCTGACTCGAGACAAGTTGTGGAGAAAACAACTGACACCTGGCAACAGTGAAGCGCCAAGGGACTGGGACCAGCCTGTGCGCCAACGATAGGCTGAGTAAGTCTAAACCACGCTCAGTCTCTACTCTGATAGGCCAGCAGGGAGCGGGAACTATCTCTGTCAGAGTATTTAAAGAAGAACTTATAACAATGGACCAGTTCTCTGACTACCCTGCGTGGTTTTTCAGTGGACCCGTATATATGAACATCATATTTACCATTGAAGTGTTTTGCATTAATTAAAATACTAGTCTATTTTAGAAGACGTGTATTGACCTCTTTTTGTTCCAATACCAGATTTGAATTGACGCAACTTAACAACACCAAAGTCGACATAATGTACAAACAATTACCTAGGCTAAGTAATACAAAATACATGTTTTATATACTGCTCTGCTAACTAGCTAGCTAAAATGTAGTCAGTGGCTAGCTAAGACAGAGAAAGGGGACGGAAGAAGTTCAACACTTTATTTAATTAATTTCAATACAGCACATGGATTCATCATGGCTTGGGCACAGGTCTTTGATCGCATTGTGAACGGTAGCTGACAATGTCGGCTAGAGATGACGTGCAGGAGTTTCCTGCAGGAATTTGTAGTCTTGCTGAGGTCTTCTCTGTTGGTAATTAGCATTTTGAATGTTTGAGAGTAAATTGAGGCGAATATATTGATAAAACTCACCTTGTCCGAGAAATAATTACATGGTTATGAAAACGGCATGCCAAGGTAAGCCTACACCAAACAAATACTTAGTTTGAAGTGTTTGTCAAATGTGAAAAAACGATTTGCACCATTTCCGTGTTTGACCACTAGGTTTTATTGGTAGAATGACGTGTCCACTGTGCCGGACTATTTACATTTTACATTTTAGTCATTTAGCAGACGCTCTTATCCAGAACGATTATTTTTAATTTTTTTATACTATTGACATGTAACCGTTTGCTGTAGGGTGGGGGAGGGGTCAAGGGACGTGTGCGGTCCACTGCCTTGTGAAATCTTGACCAATCACATCAGAGTCTGTTGGGTGGTGGGGTTAGGGTAAGAGTCTGTTGGGTGGTGGGGGCAGGGTAAGAGTCTTATTGCAGGTAAGTATTGTATTCGGCGGACCCCGGCGAAGCACGAGGCTAGCTTACCCACTACTTGGACCAACAAAGCTAGCTAGCTAGCTAGCGGGTAGCTACTGGTAACTTTTAGCAACTGTGGTTAGTTGTTTCCAATGTTATTTCACGCTTAAGAGTACCTGTGATTGAGCCAGCTAGCTGCCACCATTCAGCTGTTTTTCTAACCTCATTATCCGAGGCATTAACGTTAGGTGGTTGGTAGCTGCTGTACTTAATTACAGCTACTGATTGCAGTCTGCCAGTTTGGCTTTATACATAGCTTGGGCTTTGTCGAGTAAGGCTTAAACTATGTATTTAGATTGTAGTTAGGTATTATAGGTAGGCATCGTGGGCTGTATATTATTAAGTAGTATAGGTAGGCATCGTGGGCTGTTGTGGTTAGTTGTTGTGTAGTTATTGTAGGTTACTTTTGTATTCGGCGGTGCCGGGTGTAGCACGAAGCTAGCTAGCTAACTCACCTCCTGGATTAGCTGGCGAGTAGCTATTAGCAACGCTAGCAACTAAAAACAATATCCTTTTAGCCAGCTACATTCGTTCGCAGCGACGCCGTTTTTCAAACAAAGTCAACACAGCAGCCATTGCTAGCTAGCCAACACTACCAGCTGGCTGTACTGTAGTAGCTAAATACAATATCTTTGTGCTAGCTACCCAACGTTTAATCATTGCTGCATTATGAAAGGTAAGCTTGGCTTCTTATATGGTGTTGAGTAAAGCTTGAACCATGTATTTAGATTGTAGGTAGGTATTGTAGTTAGGTATTATAGGTAGTTTACTCAGGTAGTTATTGTAGGTTATTGTAGGTAATTATTGTCGGTAAGTATTGTATTCGGCGGACCCCGGCGAAGCACGAGGCTAGCTTACCCACTACTTGGACCAACAAAGCTAGCTAGCTAGATAGCGGGTAGCTACTGGTAACTTTTAGGAACTGTGGTTAGTTGTTTCCAATGTTATTTCATGCTTAAGAGTACCTGTGATTGAGCCAGCTAGTTGCCACCATTCAGCTGTTTTTCTAACCTCATTATCCGAGGCATTAACGTTAGGTGGTTGGTAGCTGCTGGACTTAATTACAGCTACTGATAACAGTCTGCTGTAGTTTACAACAATTCTAATTTCTAAAGTGGAAGTTGGGAGAGTTTTATTCGGGTGGTTCAGTGAAACAATTATAGTTTCTGAGGTGGAAGTTGGGAGAGTTATATATTATTTTTTTTGGTGAGGGAGGCCTGCTCTCTCCTTTCCCAGATGTTTAGTTCATTTCATTCCGATCTCCTCTGCATTATTGTAGCCATCTGCTGCAGCCTGTCAACTATGCCTCTGCCTATCCCTGTTCTCTCCTCTCCGCACAGGCTACACAAACGCCTCACACCGCGTGGCTGCTGCCTCTCTAACCTGGTGGTCCCTGCACGCACCACACACCTGGAGTTCCAGGTCTCAGGCAGCCTCTGGAACTGCCGTTCTGCCGCCAACAAGGCTGACTTCATCCCAGCCTATGCTACCCTCCAGTCCCTCGACTTCCTGGCGCTGACGGAAACATGGATTACCACTGAAAACACTGCTACTCCTACTGCTCTCTCCTCGTCTGACCATGTGTTCTCGCATACCCCGAGAGCATCTGGTCAGAGGGGTGGTGGCACAGGAATCCTCATCTCTCCCAAGTGGTCATTCTCAATTTTTCCCCTAACCCATCTGTCTATCTCCTCATTTGAATTCCACGCTGTCACAGTCACTAGCCCATTTAAGCTTAATATCCTTGTCATCTATCGCCCTCCAGGTTCCCTTGGAGAGTTCATCAATGAGCTTGATGCCTTGATAAGTTCCTTTCCTGAGGATGGCTCACCCTTCACAGTTTTGGGGGATTTCAACCTCCCTACGTCTACATTTGACTCATTTCTCTCTGCCTCCTTCTTTCCACTCCTCTCCTCTTTTGACCTCACCCTCTCACCGTCCCCCCCTACTCACAAGGCAGGCAATACGCTTGACTTCATCTTTACTAGATGTTGCTCTTCTACTAATCTCACTGCAACTCCCCTCCATGTCTCCGACCACTACTTTGTATCCTTTTCTCTCTCGCTCTCCTCCAACACTACTCACTCTGCCCCTACACAGATGGTAACGCGCCGCCGCAACCTTCGCTCTCTCTCTCCCACTACTCTCTCCTCTTCCATCCTATCATCTCTTCCCTCTGCTCAATCCTTCTCCCTCCAATCTCCTGATTCTGCCTCCTCAACCCTCCTCTCCTCCCTTTCTGCATCCTTTGACTCCCTGTGTCCCCTATCCTCCCGGCCGGCTCGGTCCTCCCCTCCAGCTCCGTGGCTTGATGACTCATTGCGAGCTCACAGAACAGAGCTCCGGGCAGCGGAGCGGAAATGGAAGAAAACTAAACTCCCTGCCGACCTGGCATCTTTTCACTCCCTCCTCTCTACATTTTCTTCATCTGTTTCTGCTGCTAAGGCCACTTTCTACCACTCTAAATTCCAAGCATCTGCCTCTAACCCTAGGAAGCTCTTTGCCACAATCTCCTCACTGCTGAATCCTCCCCCCCACCCCCCCCCCCCCTCCTCCCTCTCTGTGGATGACTTCGTCAACCACTTTGAAAAGAAGGTTGACGACATCCGATCCTCGTTTGTTAAGTCTAATGACACTGCTGGTCCTGCTCACACTGCCCTACCCTATGCTTTGACTTCTTTCTCCCCTCTCTCTCCAGATAAAATCTTGCGACTAGTGACTGCAGGCCGCCCAACAACCTGCCCGCTTGACCCCATCCCCTCCTCTCTTCTCCAGACCATCTCCGGTGACCTTCTCCCCTACCTCACCTCGCTGATCAACTCATCCTTGACCGCTGGCCATGTCCCTTCCGTCTTCAAGAGAGCGAGAGTTGCACCCCTTCTCAAAAAACCAACACTCGATCCCACTGATGTCAACAACTACAGACCAGTATCCCTTCTTTCTTTTCTTTCCAAAACTAGAGCGTGCCGTCTTTAGCCAACTCTCTTGCTATCTCTCTCAGAATGACCTTCTTGATCCAAACCAGTCAGGTTTCAGGACTGGTCATTCAACTGAGACTGCTCTTCTCTGTGTCACGGAGGCTCTCCGCACTGCTAAAGCTAACTCTCTCTCCTCTGCTCTTGTCCTTCTAGACCTGTCTGCTGCCTTTGATACTGTGAACCATCAGATCCTCCTCTCCACCCTCTCCGAGCTGGGCATCTCCGGCGCGGCTCACTCCTGGATTGCGTCCTACCTGACCGGTCGCTCCTACCAAGTGGCGTGGCGAGAAGCTGTCTCCGCACCACGTGCTCTCACCACTGGTGTCCCCCAGGGCTCAGTTCTAGGCCCTCTCCTTTTCTCCCTATACACCAAGTCACTTGGCTCTGTCATATCCTCACATGGCCTCTCCTATCATTGCTACGCTGACGATACACAACTAATCTTCTCCTTTCCCCCTTCTGATAACCAGGTGGCGAATCGCATCTCTGCATGTCTGGCCGACATATCAGTATGGATGACGGATCACCACCTCAAGCTGAACCCTGGCAAGACGGAGCTGCTCTTCCTCCCGGGGAAGGACTGCCCGTTCCATGATCTCGCCATCACGGTTGACAACTCCGTTGTGTCCTCCTCCCAGAGTGCGAAGAGCCTTGGCGTGACCCTGGACAACACCCTGTCGTTCTCCGCTAACATCAAGGCGGTGACCCGATCCTGCAGGTTCATGCTCTACAACATTCGGAGAGTACGACCCTGCCTTACACAGGAAGCGGCACAGGTCCTAATCCAGGCACTTGTCATCTCCCGTCTGGATTACTGCAACTCGCTGTTGGCTGGGCTCCCTGCCTGTGCCATTAAACCCCTACAACTCATCCAGAATGCCGCAGCCCGTCTGGTGTTGAACCTTCCCAAGTTCTCTCACGTCACCCCCCTCCTCCGCACACTCCACTGGCTTCCAGTTGAAGCTCGCATCCGTTACAAGACCATGGTGCTTGCCTATGGAGCAGTGAGGGGAACGGCACCTCCGTACGTTCAGGCTCTGATCAGTCCCTACACCCAAACGAGGGCATTGCGTTCATCCACCTCTGGCCTGCTGGCTCCCCTTCCTCTGCGGAAGCATAGTTCCCGCTCAGCCCAGTCAAAACTGTTCGCTGCTCTGGCACCCCAATGGTGGAACAAGCTCCCTCACGACGCCTGGACAGCGGAGTCACTCACCACCTTCCGGAGACATTTGAAACCCCACCTCTTTAAGGAAAACCTGGGATAGGATGAAGTAATATATTTCGACCATCAAAAGGTTCGGGGCTGGACCAAAAACATCCAGGGCTGAAGCCCCAAAAGCCAAGTCTAATAACACCACCGCTTCACAGGGTGGTGAAAGTGCATGATGATGAGCTTGTTGCTCCTTTCTAATAAATATCGATGGTCTTATTCTGGTGACATTATGATTCATGCGTAGCTGGCGTTTGACAAATAAAAATAATCGTATCCATAATAAACTAATCATGTAGGGTAGTCTACCTGCACTGTATATGCTAGCTGTTGGCTAGCGCTCAGGTGCGAAGACCAGAGTGGGCACATTTGCTATTTAATGCAACAGTTTTTGGGACAAAACTATCGATAGAGTTGAAAATGCAATGGAAACACATCGAACTTCATATTTTTATTTGGTACATCCATTTGGTCATCCATCAAGCACTGCTTATCCACAACAAGCCAGTTCGGTGGAAACACACCACTGGTGGGAAGATGAGCATATTTTCTTTATGTGGATTTTAGAATACTAGCATGAAAAATCGGTCGCCAATTAGATGGAAATGTATACTGTTTGCAAAAAACAACATCCTGCTTTTCTTCTCCTATTCTTTGCACACATCCACATCCAGAGCTCAGCCACAGCTAGAGGATCCGAGAAAAATGTGGCCTTTTATAAACACATTTCATGCAATTCTACGACAATAGCAAAATCTTTAATAGTACCCCAAAAATGACAGGGAATAGGCTACTCTGCTGACACTGACAAACTGATCAATAAAAAAAACTTGTTTTTAATGCAACCATCTAATCGAGGCCTATGACAAGGGGAGACAACTATAGTAGGCTATGATGTCCATCTAGCCTGGAGAAGGAAATTATTGTCCTAAAAAAAACTTTACAGGTGCACGGACTTACCAAATGATAAAGACAATGAATATGAGGATGTGGCTGATGCTCTGTGCCAATAAGATAGGCTAGGCCTACTGTTCGCTCAATAGCCAATTTGAGAGTTGAACATTTTGATAGCCTAACTAAAGACAGGTTAGAGTTGTTTTTCTTGTCTCCTCTCTTTTGTGTTTCCCAGCGATTGTATTTTGAAATATTGCGATAGTCCTAGACCTATTTTAGATGCTTTTCACTGATAGACGCAAATCAACAATCAGCTATTTGATATGCTGCGCGTTGCCCAAATTGTGCGCTTTCTGACTGGAGGTTATGATCTGGCCTTGTGATTTCAAACAATCCAGCAATTTTTTTAAAGAAGCTAATGATCCTCTGTGGCTAAGTCATGCTCTGGTGTAGTGCTTTGAATGATTGTATTTGTTTTTGTATGGACAAGAATATATACACTGCTCTAAAAAATTAATGGAACACTAAAATAACACATCCTAGATCTGAATGAATGAAATAATCGTATTAAATACTTTTTTCTTTACGTAGTTGAATGTGCTGACAACAAAATCACACAAAAAGTATCAATGGAAATCAAATGTATCAACCCATGGAGGTCTGGATTTGGAGTCACCCTCAAAATTAAAGTGGAAAACCACACTACAGGCTGATCCAACTTTGATGTAATGTCCTTAAAACGTGTCTCATGAGTGGCGCAGTGGTCTAAGGCACTGCATCGCAGTGGTCTAAGGCACTGAGCATCGCAGTGCTAACTCTGCCACTAGAGATCCTGGTTCAAATCCAGGCTCTGTCGCAGCCGGCCGCGACCGGGAGACTCATGGGCGGCGCACAATTGGCCCAGCGTCGTCCAGGGTAGGGGAGGGAATGGCTGGCAGGGATGTAGCTCAGTTGATAGAGCATGGCGTTTGCAACGCCAGGGTTGTGGGTTCGATTCCCACGGGGGGCCAGTATATAAAAAAAATGTATTCACTAACTGTAAGTCACTCTGGATAAGAGCGTCTGCTAAATGACTAAAATGTAAATGTTAAAACAAGTCAAAATGAGGCTCAGTAGTGTGTGTGGCCTCCACGTGCCTGTATGACCTCCCTACAACGCCTGGGCATGCTCCTGATGAGGTGGCGGATGGTCTCCTGAGGGATCTCCTCCCAGACCTGGACTAAAGCATCCGCCAACTCCTGGACAGACTGTGGTGCAACGTGGTGTTGGTGGATGGAGCGAGACATGATGTCCCAGATGTGCTCAATTGGATTCAGGACTGGGGAACGGGCGGGCCAGTCCATCGCATCAATGCCTTCCTCTTGCAGGAACTGCTGACACACTCCAGCCACATGAGGTCTAGCATTGTCTTTCATTAGGAGGAACCCAGGGCCAACCGCACCAGCATATGGTCTCACAAGGGGTCTGAGGATCTCATCTCGGTACCTAATGGCAGTCAGGCTACCTCTGGCGAGCACATGGAGGGCTGTGCGGACCCCCAAAGAAATGCCACCCCACACCATGACTGACCCACCGCCAAACTAGTCATGCTGGAGGATGTTGCAGGCAGCAGAACGTTCTCCACGGCGTCTCCATGTCACGATCGTCTACCAGAGATGAGGACCAAGGCGCAGGGTTGCAGGCAACCATACTCTTTATTAAGAGACACGATCAAAACAACAAACGATACGTGACAGTTCACGGTCTACCATAAACAGACTAGAAACAAAATCCCACAAACACGAATGAAAAACAGACTGTTTAAATATGGCTCCCAATCAGAGACGACCAGCAACACCTGACACTCGTTGCCTCTGATTGGGAGCCACTCTGGCCAACATAGAAATAGCACCCATAGAAACAAAACACATTGATCTCCACACCCTGGCTCAACATAACAGTGTCCCCAGAGCCAGGGCGTGACAGTACCCCCCCTAAAGGCGCGGACTCCGACCGCGTCAACCAAATACCACAGGGGAGGGACCGGGTGGGCACTCCGCCTAGGCGGCGGATCCGGCTCCGGGCCTGATCCCTGCTCCCTCTCCAACCCCCCAAAGTACCCCTGGTCCGGTCTGGCCCCGCTGGCCGGAGCTGGACTGCACACTGATGGAGCGGATTGCTCTAGCTCCGGCGTAAAACATCTGACCAGTGCCGAACCAGGCACCAGTGGAACAGGCACGGGCCATGCCGGACTGACGACGCCCACCACTGGCTTGGTGTGGAGAACAGGCACGGGCCGTGCTGGACTGACAACGCACACCACTGGCTTGGTGTGAGGAGCAGGAGTGAGCCGAACCGGGCTGACGAAGCGCACCACTGACTTGGTGCGGGGAGCAGGAACGGGCCGAGCCGGGCTGACGAAGCGCACCACTGACTTGGTGCGGGGAGCAGGAACGGGCCGAGCCGGGCTGACGAAGCGCACCACTGACTTGGTGCGGGGAGAAGGAACGGGCCGAGCCGGGCTGACGAAGCGCACCACTGACTTGGTGCGGGGAGCAGGAATGGGCCGAGCCGGGCTGACGAAGCGCACCACTGACTTGGTGCGGGGAGCAGGAACAGACCGGACCGTACTGGAGACACACACCACTGGCCCTACACCGGGATCTGGAACGGGCCGGACCGGACTGGTAACACACCCCAGTACCTCTCGCCGTGCCTCTACACCTTCCATCCCCTCTTCGACCAGTGGCCCCCGTAACCTGGCGGCCTCCTCTGCCAACCCGCTGGACCGCTCTATCGCGGCCTCCTGCTGCCCCGACATCGTGAGCCCCCCCCCTAAAAATTTTCTGGGGGTCTCTCTTCCCCGTGGGCCAGGCCTCTATAGTTCTCGCCCAACTCTCGCTCTTCTGCCTCCAACTCCCGCTATTCAGCTCCTCAATTGGCTTGACCCAGTCGAAGCTCTTCCTCCATTGTTCCCAAGTCCACTCTCTCTGCTCTTCACTCGGCTTGACCCAGTCGAGGCTGCCACGGAGATCTGCTAGGGATTTCCCTGGCGATGGCTCCTCGACTCGCTGCTTGGTCCAGTTGTGGTGGGATTTTCTGTCACGATCGTCTACCAGAGATGAGGACCAAGGCGCAGCGTTGCAGGCAAACATACTCTTTATTAAGAGACACGATCAAAACAACAAACGATACGTGACAGTTCACGGTCTACCATAAACAGACTAGAAACAAAATCCCACAAACACGAATGAAAAACAGACTGTTTAAATATGGCTCCCAATCAGAGACGACCAGCAACACCTGACACTCGTTGCCTCTGATTGGGAGCCACTCTGGCCAACATAGAAATAGCACCCATAGAAACAAAACACATTGATCTCCACACCCTGGCTCAACATAACAGTGTCCCCAGAGCCAGGGCGTGACACTCCAGACTCTGTCACGTCTGTCACGTGCTCAGTGTGAACCTGCTTTCATCTGTGAAGAGCACAGGGCGCCAGTGGCGAATTTGCCAATCTTGGTGTTCTCTGGCAAATGCCAAACGTCCTGCACGGTGTTGGGCTGTAAGCACAACCCCCACCTGTGGACGTCGGGCCCTCATACCACCCTCATGGAGTCTGTTTCTGACCGTTTGAGCAGACACATGCACATTTGTGGCCTGCTGGAGGTCATTTTGCAGGGCTCTGGCAGTGCTCCTCCTGCTCCTCCTTGCACAAAGGTAGCGGTCCTGCTGCTGGGTTGTTGCCCTCCTACGGTCTCCTCCACGTCTCCTGATGTACTGGCCTGTCTCCTGGTATCGCTTCCATGCTCTGAACACTACGCTGACAGACACAGCAAACCTTCTTGCCACAGCTCGCATTGATGTGCCATCCTGGATGAGCTGCACTACCTGAGCCATTTGTGTGGGTTGTAGACTCCATCTCATGCTACCACTAGAGTGAAAGCACCGCCAGCATTCAAAAGTGACCAAAACATCAGCCAGGAAGCATAGGAACTGAGAAGTCGTCTGTGGTCACCACCTGCAAAACCAGTCCTTTATTGGGGGTGTCTTGCTAATTGCCTATAATTTCCACCTGTTGTCTATTCCATTTGCACAACAGCATGTGAAATGTATTGTCAGTCAGTGTTGCTTCCTAAGTGGACAGTTTGATTTCACAGAAGTGTGATTGACTTGGAGTTACATTGTGTTGTTTAAGTGTTCCCTTTATTTTTTTGAGCAGTGTATATATTTTTTGCAAGTTCAATTAAATTTACTGTAGGGGAAGCTAACCTATTGGATGCGCCGCATATGCCCAATAGTTTGTGTTGCAGTGCAATCTAGGAGGTACAGTAAGACTCATTCATTGAGAGCATTTCTTTCTCATATGGCATAGAAAGTTTAACATCACTCTTGTCACAGACAGTATACTAACACAGAGCATACTATAAGGTGAATTCGAAAGTGGGACACTTTTTGCATTTCCGTCTACTGTAACCTCTTTCCACATCTATCCACATATTAGCCCAACACATGATATATTTCTGAAATCCTCAAGATGTTTCCAAATCACACCAAAAAATAAATGTTATCATATTCACAGGCGCCATGACACACCCATTTGTATACACTGAGTCAAAACCATATTCAGTTTGCATTTGGTCGACTGGGACAGCATGTTCGATAAACTGGGGCACCATTATTATACAGGGCTTGACATTATTATTTTTTAGCTACTTGTCCTTCAGACAAGTAGGACTGATTTTTTACTTGTCCAAAAGGTCAAGTCACTTGTCCAAAAATTACAAAACGGTCTGTAACACCATTTCTACATAATTGTATGATGCAAGGAACCACTTTACAAAATAAAATGCATTACTATCTTTTTTTACCATAGAGAATCAGAGAAAAATGTAGGTTACACTCTGCCTATTGGCTTCTTTGCATATTCAAGCCTGTCTCAAAACACAACACTGCCCCTTTAAGGCTCACCCTTGGTAGCCTATAAAATATTGCAACATTACAATTATAACCAAATACTTTTTATGTCTTTATAACATAAAAAGGGCTTGAAATTAAGGGCATCCCGTCGTCCCTGGGACAATAACAAATATGTCTACGGTTCAAAACAGACTCTGGGACAGTTCTGGGACGACATATCCAAAATTCATACAACCACTGCACATAAAAAAAATGTTAAAAAGCAATGAGGCTGATGCAACAGATCAGACCGTTTAGCTTAAAATGTTGATAAAAAATGTTTTCTTCATAAGCTCAACAATGCGCACATGGCTGTAAGCTACACACTAATGTTACAAAATGCAATCAGCAGGAAAACACTGTTCTCAAAAGCGCAACGCACATGTGAGCGGTTTTATGTGAAAATATCCTTTCGAAATTCTAAAGATGCGTCAAACTAGCATCGGTTACTACACTGAACAAAAATATAAATGCAACATGTAAAGTGTTGGTCCAATGTTTCATGAGCTACAAAAATGTATCCCAGAAATGTTCCATATGCACAAAAAGCGTATTTCTCTCAAATGTTTTGCACAAATTTGTTTACATCCTTGTTAGTGAGTATTTGTCATTTGCCAAGATAATCCATCCACCTGACAGGTGTTGCATATCAAGAAGCTGATTAAACAGCATGATCATTAAACAGGTGCACCTTGTGCTGGGGACAATAAAAGGCCACTTTAAAATGTGCAGTTTTGTCATACGAGCTTCAATGCCATACAACAATCCTTCAGTAGCCTCCAACTGCTCTTAAACACTAGTAAAACTAAATGCATGCTTTTCAATCGAACGCTGCTGGCACCCGCCCACCCGACTAGAATCACCACTCTCGACGGGTCTGACCTAGAGTATGTGGACAACTACAAATACCTAGGTGTCTGGTTAGACTGTAAACTCAACTTCCAGACTCACATAAAGAATCTCCAATCCAAAGTTAAATCTAGAATCGGCTTCCTATTTCGCAACAAAGCCTCCTTCACTCATGCTGCCAAACATGCCCTCGTAAAACTGACTATCCTACCGATCCTTGACTTCGGCGATGTAATTTACAAAATAGCCTCCAACACTCTACTCAGCAAATTGGATGTAGTCTATCACAGTGCCATCCGTTTTGTCTCCAAAGCCCCATACACTACCCACCACTGTGACCTGTACGCTCTTGTTGGCTGGTCCTCACTACATGTTCGTCGTCAAACCCACTGGCTCCAGGCCATCTATAAATCACTGCTAGGCAAATCCCCGCCTTATCTTAGCTCATTGGTCACCATAGCAGCACCCACCCGTAGTCTGCGCTCCAGCAGGTATATCTCACTGGTCATTCCCAAAGCCAACACCTCCTTTGGCCGCCATTCCTTCCAGTTCTCTGCTGCCAATGACTGGAACGAATTGCAAAAATCTCTGAAGCTGGAGACTCTTATCTCCCTCAATAACTTTAAGCATCAGTTGTCAGAGCACCTTACCGATCACTGCACCTGTACACAGCCCATCTGAAATTAGCCCACCCAACTACCTCATCCCTATATTGTTATTTATTTTGCTCTTTTGCACCCCAGTATCTCTATTTGCACATAATCTCTTGCACATCTAGCATTCCAGTGTTAATACTATTGTAATTATTCTGCACTATAGCCTATTTATTGCCTTACCTCCATAACTTGCTACATTTGCACACACTGTATATATATTTTCTGTTGTATTTTTGACTTTATGTTTTTTACCCCATATGTAACTCTGTGTTGTTTTTATTGCACTGCTTTGCTTTATCTTGGCCAGGTCGCAGTTGTAAATGAGAACCTGTTCTCAACTGGCTTACCTGGTTAAATAAAGGTGAAATAAAAAATAAATACAATACAATACCACAGATGTCTCAAGTTTTGAGGGAGTGTGCAATTGGCATACTGACTGCAGGAATGTCCACCAGAGCTGTTGCCAGAGGATTGAATGTTAATTTCTCTACCATAAACTGCCTCCAACGTTGTTTTAGAGAATTGACAGTACGTCCAACCAGCCTCACAACCGCAGACCATGTGTAACCACGCCAGCCCAGGACCTCCACATCCGGCTTCTTCACCTGCGGGATCGTCTGAGGAGGGGTGGGAGGGGTGCTGAGGAGTATTTCTATCTGTAATAAATCCCTTTAGTGGGGAAAAACTCATTCTGATTGTCTGGGCCTGGCTCTCCAGTGGGTGGGCCTGGCTGCCAAGTGGGTCGGCCTATGCCCTCCCAGGCCCACCCATGGCTGCACCCCTGCCCAGTCATGTCAAATCCATTAGGGCCTAAATCTTTGAAATTGTTGCATGTTTTGTTCAGTATAATATGACTAGGATTATGCCTTTGGCTGGTGAACAATATAATGTTGATTTGAAAACCAATAGAACATTTTATTTTGCTAGGCTTGGCTACTTTGAAACAAGGTAATAATATGTGCTTCATAAAATGACATCAAGCGTCCAGGTAAAAAAAAAAATCTGTTTATGTTTAAAGTTTCAAAATGCTGACCGCCTCTGCTCAGATTCAAGTTTGGGATATACTTGTCCCATTCTCCACCGTATTGACTAATGTTCTTTGCAAGATGGTCCTTCAGGGTCCGGTTCTGCCTCTCTACCATGCCATTGCACTGAGCATAATATGGGGATGTGCATGTTTTTTCAATGCCCAGTACTTTGCATAATTGTTTAACGTGGTCTGACTCTAATTGACGGCCTTGATCAGTATGAATGGACTCAAATTCCATGCTGGCGTATGTAGTCTTCAAAGATGCAATGAGCTACACTAGTGGCACGCTGGTCTTTAAGGTGGTAAAGATTAACATAGCGTGTGAAATAGTCCATTACAACTAACACATAACTATTGCCTTGGGAGGTGACGGGCAACTCAGTGATGTCAGCTGCGACCTTCTGGAATGGCCGCTCAACATTGATTGACTGTAGCGGGGCCTTTGCAGTGGGAGTTGGGGAGCTGCGGGTCTGACATGGAAGACAGTTTGCACAATATTTGTGAATGTCACGAGACATGTAGGGCCAATAACACAGTTTACGAACTCTCAGCAAAGTACGCTAAATGTTCACTGAACACATTTCCATGCAGGAAAGTGCCTCTGGAAGCACTAACTGGTAGGTGACTGTTTTCTGAGTGAGAGCTGTGACTTTCCTACATAAGACACCACTCTGTATTGTTAAGCGGGGAAACTAGGCCCCGTATAGCTCAGTTGGTAGAGCATGGTGCTTGCAACGCCAGGGTTGTGGGTTCGATTCCCACGTGGGGCCAGTATGAAATTTTTTTATACACTCACTAACTGTAAGTCGCTCTGGATAAGAGCGTCTGCTAAATGACGTAAATGTAAATGAAACTCCAGAGTTTCCTCAGAGCTGCAGAGGAATGTTTGAGGTACCCCAGTGATGATGACATCACTGTGCTGAAGCACACATACGCTTGCAGAGGAGGAGGCTCAGACCCAGGGCTGAGGTTGGTGATTAAGCACAGTGCTGATTTGTGTGTGTTCAGGTCTCCGTGAAGTTGTGTTTGCATGCTGTTTTCCTCCTTGTGTGCCATGACATAGACATACACATCCAATTCCAAGATCCAACATCCTCTCCTTCCCGTGGGGTCACTATCCTCTGGACATTTCTTGAGGCTGAGTAAAGGCTTGTGGGGGCGCTCCGGTACATGGAGTAGTGTCGGTGGTCAGGACTGTAATGTCTATAGTTATTGTAGTTGGAAGAACTTCTCCCCTCTCTCCAGTGTTGTGGTGATGAAGGAGAAGGTGAGTAGCGCCTCCCTCTGTCTCCTGAAGTGTAGCAGTTGTGAGGAGAGCCATTGCGGCGAGGGGACGGTGGGGTTCAACGGCTCTCTCTGCCCCTCTCTGAACGGGACCAGTCAGGAGAGTGACATCTGTCTCTGTATAACTCGTTCTGGTGACTGGGTGCAGGGGGCAGTCTTTCCTGTGTTTGTTTCAGATGACTCACCTCAAGTCTGAGTGCTTTAATGTCAGCTGTGAGATCATAAATGGCCTGCATCATTCCAGGGGATTGGTCAGTGTGAGCGGTGGAGGACGTGGTGGACACCAGGGCAGACGTATGTTGCCCCTGTGAGTAGTCAGACGATGTGCCTAGTGTAAGTGTTGTTGTGGGGCTGGCCTGATAGACTGGGGCCATTTTGTATGTTCACACTTGAATGCCACAACCAAGGCCATCTCTAAGGTAGTAGCTCCATGTTCATAACATGTTGATTGCAACACTGGATCATGACTTGCTATGAACCCTCAGTTGTTTCCCTTGCTGACTGGCAAAGGAATGCCTTTAGCACACATTTAGTTATTTCTGCTGCATATACAGGATGTGAAAATGGCGCGTTTTTATGTTTTGTAGTAAAAAAGATAGAGAAAGATGTTTCCAATGACATCATCAACCAATTAGTAGGCAATTAGTAGGCAATGCCTACGCACAATTGGTCAAAATCACACGATGCACACCGATGATGTCATTGGAAACACTTATTTTCCTCCACCTTTTTTACTACAAAACATAGAAACGCACCATTTTCACATATGTTGATGTTGAAAGATTTTCACATAATATGAAGGTGACAATTTTTGAAGTTTCCCTTTAACTATTTTTTTTGTTGTCTTTCAGACAGGCGGACCGGAAACCCAGTGACAACACTCGGTCTGCAACTGCCATTTTCCGTTGGGAAAGAGAAATGGCCCTGTATTTACCAGAAAAGGTAGCTCATCCACCATGGCAGAAGAGGAAGATCCAGACTCATCCACCGTGTCAGAAGAGGAAGATCCAGACTCATCCACTATGGCAAAAGAGGAAGATCCAGACTCATCCACCATGGCAGAAGAAGAAGATCCAGACTCATCCACCATGGCAAAGGAGGAAGATCCAGACTCATCAACAATGGCAGAAGAGGAAGATCCAGACTCATCCACCATGGCAGAAGAGGAAAATCCAGACTCATCCACCATGGCAGAAAAGGAAGATCCAGACTCATCCACTATGGCAGAAGAGGAAGATCCAGACTCATCCACTATGGCAAAAGAGGAAGATCCAGACTCATCCACCATGGCAGAAGAGGAAGATCCAGACTCAACCACCATGGCAGAAGAGGAGGATCCAGACTCATCCACCATGGCAGAAGAGGAAGATCCAGACTCATCCACCATGGCAGAAGAGGAAGATTCAGACTCATCCACCATGGCAGAAGAGGAAGATCCAGACTCATCCACTGTGGCAGAAGAGGAAGATCCAGACTCATCCACCGTGTCAGAAGAGGAAGATCCAGACTCATCCACTATGGCAGAAGAGGAAGATCCAGACTCATCCACCAAGGCAGAAGAGGAAGATCCAGACTCATCCACTATGGCAGAAGAGGAAGATCCAGACTCATCCACCGTGTCAGAAGAGGAAGATCCAGACTCATCCACTATGGCAGAAGAGGAAGATCCAGACTCATCCACCAAGGCAGAAGAGGAAGATCCAGACTCATCCACTATGGCAGAAGAGGAAGATCCAGACTCATCCACTATGGCAGAAGAGGAAGATCCAGACACATCCACCATGGCAGAAGAGGAAGATCCAGACTCATCCACCAAGGCAGAAGAGGAAGATCCAGACTCATCCACTATGGCAGAAGAGGAAGATCCAGACACATCCACCAAGGCAGAAGAGGAAGATCCAGACTCATCCACTATGGCAGAAGAGGAAGATCCAGACTCATCCACTATGGCAGAAGAGGAAGATCCAGACTCATCCACCAAGGCAGAAGAGGAAGATCCAGACTCATCCACTATGGCAGAAGAGGAAGATCCAGACTCATCCACTATGGCAGAAGAGGAAGATCCAGACTCATCCACCAAGGCAGAAGAGGAAGATCCAGACTCATCCACTATGGCAGAAGAGGAAGATCCAGACACATCCACCATGGCAGAAGAGGAAGATCCAGACTCATCCACTATGGCAGAAGAGGAAGATCCAGACACATCCACTATGGCAGAAGAGGAAGATCCAGACTCATCCACTATGGCAGAAGAGGAAGATCCAGACTCATCCACTATGGCAGAAGAGGAAGATCCAGACTCATCCACCAAGGCAGAAGAGGAAGATCCAGACTCATCCACTATGGCAGAAGAGGAAGATCCAGACACATCCACCAAGGCAGAAGAGGAAGATCCAGACTCATCCACTATGGCAGAAGAGGAAGATCCAGACTCATCCACTATGGCAGAAGAGGAAGATCCAGACACATCCACTATGGCAGAAGAGGAAGATCCAGACACATCCACCAAGGCAGAAGAGGAAGATCCAGACACATCCACCATGGCAGAAGAGGAAGATCCAGACACATCCACCATGGCAGAAGAGGAAGATCCAGACACATCCACCATGGCAGAAGAGGAAGATCCAGACACATCCACCATGGCAGAAGAGGAAGATCCAGACACATCCACCATGGCAGAAGAGGAAGATCCAGACACATCCACCATGGCAGAAGAGGAAGATCCAGACACATCCACCATTGCAGAAGAGGAAGATCCAGACACATCCACCATGGCAGAAGAGGAAGATCCAGACACATCCACCAAGGCAGAAGAGGAAGATCCAGACACATCCACCAAGGCAGAAGAGGAAGATCCAGACTCATCCACCAAGGCAGAAGAGGAAGATCCAGACACATCCACCAAGGCAGAAGAGGAAGATCCAGACTCATCCACTATGGCAGAAGAGGAAGATCCAGACACATCCACCATGGCAGATGACGGAGTTCCAGGCCCCTTAGCCGCTGAAGAATGTAGGAGGCTGCTGTCTGCACAGAGGCAGAATGTTCTCCCTGAGGTGCATCTTGAGGAAACATTGGCGCAGTTGAAGATTCTACAGGAGAATCAGCTGTATACCTGCAACAGGTATTCAGCATCACAGTACTTAGGATGGAAACAGGACTTCCAGACAAAGACATGTTCAACATCATTGTTGAATACTTGGAACGTTACAAGCCACCGCGAAGTGGAGGGTCGAGCTGCTGTCATTTGAGGATCAGGTGTTTCTGGCTCTTATGAAGTTGTCACAGCTACCCCAACTTGCATCTGGCTCAACTATTCCATTGTAGTGCAAGCACTGTCAGCAATGTTACCATCACTTTCATTCACGTGATCCACAAGCTTTTAGTCATTAGCATCATGAAGACTGTTCCATGTCGGGAGAAGAACCAAACGTGCTTGCCTGGGCCTTTTCAAGGGTTCAGCAGAAACAGCAGGATGGTCATTGACTGTATTGACATAGAAGTTGCTACTCCAAGTCAGATGGATCTGCAGAAGCAAACTACTCTGTGTACCGTTCAATGAACTCCTTCAAGCTACTTCTGGGAGTTGCACCTAATGCGGTACTAACATACTGCAGTGATCTGTATCCAGGATCTGTGTCTGACAAAGCCATTGTCCAAAAGTCAGGTATTATGAAGATCTTCATATTATTTTGGCAGACAAAGGCTTCTTGATCCAGAGCTTGATGCCTGCAGGAGACACTGTGAACATTCCTCCATTCCTGAACCACGGAAGGTTCACAGAGAGTGATACATCTCACAAAAGACATAGCGAGAAACAGGATCCATGTTAAGGGGGCAAATGCTTGACTAAAAGATTTCAAAATCCTGAGATTCATCCCACCTAATTGCGTTGTTATAGTAATGTGCTGGTGCTGACTTGCTGTGCACTTGTAAACCTCCATGACCCACTCATCAGAGAACTAGCTGCTGATTGGGAAACAAGAACAAACAATGAGGCATGATGATTGGGTGTTGAGGTACCACTTGTCACATTGTCCAAGGTGTGTTTGTGTTACAATAAACAATATATTTTCTGTCCAGATAAAGATGGTGATACAGCATTGAAAAAGACACACAACTGACCAAATGTCTCTTTGTTTTCCAATCCAACAGGAGTGCATCCCTCAGACCATCCGGTTCATGGACATCCTGTGCCAGTGTGAGCGTTCAGTTGTAGAGACTACAGCAGATTGAACCTGTGGACGGACAGGTCAGTAACATACTGCAGCAATCTGTATCCAGGATCTGTGTCGGACAACATTGGTTATAAAAACAACATTAAAAACAACAACCATACAGATGTACACAAGATAAATAATGGGATCAGTACTTTTCTGTACATTTCACATGAGGACTAGTGCAGTTTTTCCATACATTTTTAATTGATAACTTGACATTTTATCACTTGATTTATCAAATGCAATGGGAATGATCATACAAATCAAGACTGTGAATGCATATAGCTCTACGACAGTGGTTCCCAACTAGGGGTACAAGGACCCCTGAGGGTACTTGGCCTATCCACAGGGGGTACCTGAGAAGACTCATGAGACTATGGGCCTACTGGTAAAATTCATGAGGGGGTACTTCAGGGGTACTCCGGGTAGAGCAAAATTCAGTTGGTGGTACAGTAACCGAAAAAGGTTGGGAAACACTGCTCTATGACAGACCACTCTGTCTCTGGATGTCTAAAAAATAAATTATATCATTCTCAATGTGAATATATGTCAATACATTTTTTAAAATTAATTCTCATCAATGACAACATTGTAGCACTGAGTTATCACTCATCTAAGTCTGGTATCCAGGGTAATCTGGTTTATGATGATGTAATTGATTATTAGACTATTTTCTTGTAGAATGTCGACAGCTGTATAGAACACATAGAACACATTGTATTGCTAAAATGCTCCAACTTGACTTAATAGCTACTCTCACCGGCACAGGATAAACTTTATCCCTCATGCTGGCCCTGACCAAACCAGTAAGTTGCCCCTCACTATAGCTGCACTTCTCCACATGGCCAGACTTCTAGTGGTCTTCTCCTCTTTTAATGCTCTTATGCTCATTCTTGAAAAATGCCATATGGTCTGAAATAGACACCAAAGTCGACATACTGTACAAACAAATATCTAGACTAAATAAAACAAAATTATTTTTTGATCTACTGCTCTGCTAACTAGCTAAAGTGTAGTCAGTGGCTAGTTAAGAGAGAAAGGGGACGGAAGAAGTTCAACACTTTTATTCATTTTTGTCACGGATTCAGCCGAGGCTGCCCCTCCTCCTTGCTCGGGCAGGCTTCGGCGTTCGTCGTCCCCGGAGTACTAGCTGCTACCGATCTATGTTTCTGTGTTCGACTTGTTCTGTCTTGATTGTGTACACCTGTTTCCCATTATGTTGTATTGTCTTCCCTATTTAACCCTCTGTCTTACACTGTGTGTTGTGTGTGATTGTATTCGTTATCGGCCGTCGTTAGTGTGCGGATTATTTCCTCCCTGTGTGGAGATTGTTCATTTCTCAGTTTACTTTTCTAGTAAAGTAAGTTTTTCGGAAAAGCTCTGTGTCCTGCGTTTGACTTCGCCCAACGTATTTCACTGACGCCTTTGACACATTTCAATACAGCACATGGATTGGGCACAGAAGGTCTGTGATCGCGCTGGTGAACTGTAGCTGGAGATGACGTGCTGCATTTCACATTTTTTAGAGTAAATTGAGGCAAATATATTGATAAAACTCACCTTGTCCGAGAGAGAATTACATGGTTATCCAGTGGTGGAAAAAGTACCCAATTGTCATCCTTCAAATCAAAAAATTTTTTATTGCCACATGCGCCGAATACAACAGGTGTAGACCTTACAGTGAAATGCTTCCTTACAAACCCTTAACAAGCAATGCAGTTTTAAGTGTTAAGTAAACAATAGATAAGTAAAATAAAAGCAGTAAAATAACAGTAAGATGTTTGAGCATCTTGAAGACTAAATGCAATGTATAATCAGTGTAACAGGTGAAAAACAGATTATTCTACTATTGTAACATGCATTGGGGAGAATTCTATTGTCCCCGACAGGAGCACAGGCTTTTGCCATAGATTAGGGGTGTCAAACTCATTTTAGCTCAGGGGCCACATGGAGGAAAATCTATTCCCAAGTGGGCCGGACCGGAAAAATCATGGTATATATAACTTAAAAACAACAACTTTGATTGTTTTCTTTGTTTTAATACGATCAACATACAACATAAAGCTGGAGCCTGAGGACAGTGTGTCCAAAATAGTACAAGCACAACATCACTATTAATCATAAAACACATCAAGTTTATTTGAAAATTCTAAAGAAAAAGAACACACAAACACACAATGCCTCAGTGATTAACATAACTGTTTCACAGATCACAGAACTATATCAGGGTGTCATTTCTCAGGCAGAAATGTAGATAAAAATAATGAAATCCTGTTCCCCAAACAAGTGCAAGAACCACAGAGTCAAGAATAGGTTAAATATACAAATAAAATCAATTAAAAACAATAGCACATCAACATAAAAACATATAAACATAAAGCTGGAGCCTGAGGACAGTGTCCAAAAGCACAACATCACTATTAATCATAAAACACCTCAAGTTATTTGAAAGTTCTGAGGACAAAGAACACACAAACACACAATGCCTCAGTGATTCACAGAAGTATATCACAGATCACAGAACTATATCAGGGTGTCATTTCTCAGGCAGAAATGTAGATAAAAATAATGAAATCCTGTTCCCCAAACAAGTGCAAGAACCACAGAGTCAAGAATAGGTTAAATATACAAATAAAATCAATTAAAAACAATAGCACATCAACATAAAAACATATAAACATAAAGCTGGAGCCTGAGGACAGTGTCCAAAAGCACAACATCACTATTAATCATAAAACACCTCAAGTTATTTGAAAGTTCTGAGGACAAAGAACACACAAACACACAATGCCTCAGTGATTCACAGAAGTATATCACAGATCACAGAACTATATCAGGGTGTCATTTCTCAGGCAGAAATGTAGATAAAAATAATGAAATCCTGTTCCCCAAACAAGTGCAAGAACCACAGAGTCAAGAATAGGTTAAATATACAAATAAAATCAATTAAAAACAATAGCACATCAACATAAAAACATAAACATAAATCTGAAAGCGTTGCTCAAACTCCCGTAACAGTCCCGTTATTTTATCTTTGAACCGCTTCATATCTGCCACATGTTGGGTCGCGCACAAATTTTTCAGACAGGGGAAGTGAGCTGCATCACCACCGGCAAGTTGCGTCTCCCACAATGACAGCTTCAACTTGAAAGAACGTATGCTGTCATAATACTGCGTGACAACTTTGTTGCGCCCTTGCAGCTGTTTGTTCAAGTTATTCAGGTGCTCTGTAACATCCACCATAAATGCAAGGTCCTGCATCCATTCTGCGGAATGAAATTCTAACACTGGTTTGCCCTTTTCTTCCATGAACTGTTCAATTTCTTCTCGTAAATCAAAGAAACGCCTCAGCACAGCACCTCGGCTTAACCATCTTACCTCAGTGTGGTATGGCAGGCCATAGATGTGGTCTTTCTCTCTGAGAAGGCTGTCAAACTGACGGTGATTCAGGCTTCTGGATCGGATTAAATTAACAGTTTGGATGACCACCTTCATGACGTTATCCATCTTTAATGACTTGCAACACAAAGCCTCCTGGTGCAAAATACAGTGAAAAGTCAAAAAATCACGTCCTCCATTTGCAGATTGCACTTTCTCTCTGAACTTTGTCACAACGCCTGCGTTTTTCCCGATCATTGAGGGCGCACCATCTGTAGCCAGGCTGACAGCGCGGGACCAGTCCACTCCGACCCTGTCCAGCGCGCCGACGAGTGCGGTAAAAATATCAGCTTCTGTCGTTGTATCTGTCATCGGCACCAACTCCACGAACTCCTCGGTGACGGTCAATGTGTCATCAACTCCGCGGATGAAAATGGCCAGTTGTGCAACATCTGTAATGTCCGTGCTTTCATCAATTGCAACCGAAAACGCAATAAATGACTTTACTTTTTGCTTCAACTGGCTGTCCAAATCCACTGAAAGATCGGAAATCCTGTCTGCAACGGTGTTTCTTGTCAGGCTGATATTTGCAAAAGCCTGCCGCTTTTCAGGGCACACAATCTCCGCTGCCTTCATCATGCATGTTTTTACAAATTCACCCTCACTAAATGGTTTTGAAGCCACTGCGATTTCATTAGCAATGAGGTAGCTAGCTTTCACTGCAGCGTCACTGATGTCTCGGCTGTGAGTAAACACAGACTGCTGTTTCTTCAGACCCGCCAACAGTTCATTCACCTTCTCTCATCTCCGCTGTCCTTGAAAGTTGTCATATTTGTCGGCATGAAGACTCACATAGTGGCGACGAAGTTTATATTCTTTCAGCACTGCAACATGCTCTGAACACACCAAACATACAGCTTTCCCATTCAATTCCGTGAATAAATAGGATTACAATTTTTCTTGGAACACTCTGCTCTCTGCGTCCACTTTTCTCTTTTTTGACAGATACATATTGGGGCAATGAGGGTGCCAAAGCACATAATGTTAAAAGTAGAAGCCGTAATAAATATCGCGGGCAAAACAAAGTAGCTCATTGGCTGCACGTGCTTGACCTACTTGCTCTGCCCCGGTATAAACAGTTTGCTTGCTTAACACAATTGCTATTGCGCCATCCAGTGGACGCAATTGGAACAGCAGTTTATTTTATTGAAAAATTGCAGCGCATTTTTATACTTTACAACAACAAAAAAAGACAAAAAAAGAAAAAAAATTCTCAAAATCATCTCGCGGGCCGGATTAAACCCGTTTGCGGGCCTGATCCGGCCCGCGGGCCGTACGTTTGACACCCCTGCCATAGATGGTAGAGTTCTCATCTCTGGACCACACAAGCTTTAGATTGCATTCTGCTAAGGCACTTGTCTCTCTCTCCATCTGTCAACTACATTGGTGACCAGGGTGGGATCCTTTCGATACACATATGGGGCCTGGGCACACAAATGCTCCTAGAGTGAAGGGGGAATACTGAAGCATGCGTTGACAGTTCTACAGTCTCCAGAGGCCCAGGCTTTTGGCATAGATGATAAAGCTCTCATTTCTGTACTGTAACATTGTGCCTTCCACAGGACTTGATATACAGTGGGGAGAACAAGTATTTAATACACTGCCGATTGTGCAGGTTTTCCTACTTACAAAGCATGTAGAGGTCTGTAATTTTTATCATAGGTACACTTCAACTGTGAGAGACGGAATCTAAAACAAAAATCCAGAAAATCACATTGTATGATTTTTAAGTCATTAATTTGCATTGTATTGCATGACATGAGTATTTGATCACCTACCAACCAGTAAGAATTCCGGGTCTCACAGACCTGTTAGTTTTTCTTTAAGAAGCCCTCCTGTTCTCCACTCATTACCTGTATTAACTGCACCTGTTTGAACTCGTTACCTGTATAAAATACACCTGTCCACACACTCAATCAAACAGACTCCAACCTCTCCACAATGGCCAAGACCAGAGAGCTGTGTAAGGACATCAGGGATAAAATTGTAGACCTGCACAAGGCTGGGATGGGCTACAGGACAATAGGCAAGCAGCTTGGTGAGAAGGCAACAACTGTTGGCGCAATTATTAGAAAATGGAAGAAGTTCAAGATGACGGTCAATCACCCTCGGTCTGGGGCTCCATGCAAGATCTCACCTTGTGGGGCTTCAATGATCATGAGGAAGGTGAGGGATCAGCCCAGAACTACATGGCAAGACCTGGTCAATGACCTGAAGAGAGCTGGGACCACAGTCTCAAAGAAAACCATTAGTAACACACTACGCCGTCATGGATTAAAATCCTGCAGCGCACGCAAGGTCCCCTTGCTCAAGCCAGCGCATGTCCAGGCCTGTCTGAAGTTTGCCAATGACCATCTGGATGATCCAGAGGTGGAATGGGAGAAGGTCATGTGGTCTGATGAGACAAAAATAGAGCTTTTTGGTCTAAACTCCACTCGCCGTGTTTGGAGGAAGAAGAAGGATGAGTACAACCCCAAGAACACCATCTTAATATATAACTTAATATTTTAAACCTTTGTTTGCAATTACAGAGATCATATGTTTCCTGTAGGTCTTGACCAGGTTTGCACACACTGCAGCAGGGATTTTGGCCCACTCCTCCATACAGACCTTCTCCAGATCCTTCAGGTTTCGGGGCTGTCGCTGGACAATACGGACTTTCAGCTCTCTCCAAAGATTTTCTATTGGGTTCAGGTCTGGAGACTGGCTAGTTCACTCCAGGACCTTGAGATGCTTCTTACGGAGCCACTCCTTAGTTGCCCTGGCTGTGTGTTTTGGGTCGTTGTCATGCTGGAAGACCCAGCCACGACCCATCTTCAATGCTCTTACTGAGGGAAGGAGGTTGTTGGCCAAGATCTCGCAATACATGGCCCCATCCATCCTCCCCTCAATATGGTGCAGTCGTCCTGTCCCCTTTGCAGAAAAGCATCCCCAAAGAATGTTTCCACCTCCATGCTTCACAGTTGGGATGGTGTTCTTGGGGTTGTACTCATCCTTCTTCTTCCTCCAAACACGGCGAGTGGAGTTTAGACCAAAAAGCTCTATTTTTGTCTCATCAGACCACATGACCTTCTCCCATTCCTCCTCTGGATCATCCAGATGGTCATTGGCAAACTTCAGACAGGCCTGGACATGCGCTGGCTTGAGCAAGGGGACCTTGCGTGCGCTGCAGGATTTTAATCCATGACGGCGTAGTGTGTTACTAATGGTTTTCTTTGAGACTGAGGTCCCAGCTCTCTTCAGGTCATTGACCAGGTCTTGCCATGTAGTTCTGGGCTGATCCCTCACCTTCCTCATGATCATTGATGCCCCACGAGGTGAGATCTTGCATGGAGCCCCAGACCGAGGGTGATTGACCGTCATCTTGAACTTCTTCCATTTTCTAATAATTGCACCAACAGTTGTTGCCTTCTCACCAAGCTGCTTGCCTATTTGTCCTGTAGCCCAACCCAGCCTTGTGCAGGTCTACAATTTTATCCCTGATGTCCTTACACAGCTCTCTGGTCTTGGCCATTGTGGAGAGGTTGGAGTCTGTTTGATTGAGTGTGTGGACAGGTGTCTTTTATACAGGTAACGAGTTCAAACAGGTGCAGTTAATACAGGTAATGAGTGGAGAACAGGAGGGCTTCTTAAAGAAAAACTAACAGGTCTGTGAGACCCGGAAGTCTTACTGGTTGGTAGGTGATCAAATACTTATGTCATGCAATAAAATGCAAATTAATTACTTAAAAATCATACAATGTGATTTTCTGGATTTTTGTTTTAGATTCCGTCTCTCACAGTTGAATTGTACCTATGATAAAAATTACAGACCTCTACATGCTTTGTAAGTAGGAAAACCTGCAAAATCGGCAGTGTATCAAATACTTGTTCTCCCCACTGTAGATTGATTGGTAGGTTACGCTATATTTAGATACTTAAAATACTGCCCAATACATTTTTTATTTGTCTCTGTACCAGTGGCGGCTCCTGAAAAAATTCTCAGGGGGGGCAATTTTTCTGATGATTTAGGTGACCTACACACATTTAAAAAAAGATATGTCCAGCAACAACATGAAGACAGGGGCAGCATATAAGTCAGTACTGATATACACATTACTTGCTTCAAAAAGGCCTCATGGTTGAATTGGAAATATGTGCACCTGAGCATAATTCACAACAAGCAAGCAGGAGCTTTTGATAGAGGCTACTGAAAACATTGATGCAAGTTATTGGTAATAAGACATTTTTATAGACTTCCATATTCTGCCCTCTTGTATAGATTTGTGAAAATGAACAGTGATAGACATTTTGCCTGAAAACAGAATTTGAAAATAATTTCTAGAAAAGGTAAACACAGCTATCTGTATGGCTTTGTAAAAATGAACAACCATATTCTGGCCAATTGTATAGATTTGTAAATATGAACAACCATATTCTGGCCAATTGTATAGATTTGTAAAAATGAACATGAACAGATTTGTTTTTTTTTTTTAAAAACTTTTTTAAAAATGAAAAATAACTATTTTAAACAACATCAACTGTGAACTGATTTGGGCGTGTGTGTGTTAAAGAGACAGACAGGGAGGGACAAAGAGAGAGAGAGGCTACATTACTTGTACTGAAACTGTTCTAGCTTGCTGCATGATCAAATTCAGCTGATGCGCATAGCAATGCACGTAATGGGCATTCTTGAAATGCTCACGCACCTTTTGCTGCACACCAGCCTTCTCTCCCCTCATCACACTGGCTCCATCGTAAGCTTGCGCAATGAGTTTGACTTTCTCGTCGTCGGCAAAAAGACCGTTCAGTCTCTCCAAAAGCACACTGGCGATTGAGACTGAGGTTGATTCCGAGATGGGAAGGAACTCAAAAAAGCGCTCCTGCACTTTGTGGTTGCTATCTATGTACCTCAGCACAAGCACCAGCTGTGTCTGTGTAGAAACGTCCGTGGTCTCGTCAGCTTGGATAGCTATGAAGTTCGCCGACTTCACCTCCTCCACAATATGTTCCCTCATGACCGCTAGCATACACTCCAGTAGCTCGTTTTGAATGGTCTTTGATGTGCCCTTGAAAACTTTAGCATTTTTAAGATGGTCATCAAACACCTCATCTAATTGTGCCACAAAGTTGACAAGTCCAAGAAAAATACCAGGGTTGGTGGAGCCCTCAGTTTCATCTTTGCCTCGCAAAGCTAGCCATCTTGACAGTAGTACGTGAATTGATTGACGCTGCTACCCGCTCTTTTCTTAGTTATGTTCATGGTTACTTATGTTACGTATGACGAAAGCGCGTAAGTGCAAGCCCTCCCGGAACCCATAGAGATTGTATTGAAAGCTCTGATATTTGAAAAAAAAAAGATTTTACATGAGAGTCTATGAGAGACTCCTGGGCGATTTTCAACCTGACTGAAATCGCCCCAAAAGGGGCGGGGCCATTTGAAGCACGACTTTAGCCTGATTGGACATTTAGTGTCAGATCAGACGTCTAGATTAGAACACTGATAACTACTGTGGCCGTGATATAATTGATTAGAAAAAAAATCCCTTCCTTTTCCTGTTTGGCAGTGCGTCGCCCATATCGCCCTAATGAACACACCGCCCCTGCTCTGTACTCAATAAATGGTGAAACACTATTTGTGATGGTGTTCTTTGTTCGACTGTATATACATGAAATGTACATTATGGAAAACATGTCTCACACTCAGTCATAGTTAGTAGAATAATGAATGGATGGGCAAGATTTTGGTACCGTCAACTTTTAGAAGGTTAGTAGGAAAGTTAATAATTTAAACCACATAAATATACTCACATTCACTGAACATTTAGTATTTGAAACTAAAACATTCATTTTCCAACTGCTTATTCTATGATTCTACAGGCTCTTTATCATTCTCCATTCCTTATATTCCAATGTATCCAACATTATGCATGCCCACCATGGTATTGGGCAGCTGCTATTTGAGAACTCATCTGGTTTATATATCAAACTGTGGTTATCTTATGGCAGAGCACATTGTACAACTGTTTTTAGATAATATTGTATTGCAAGGTATGCTATATGTGTAGGCTATGCCATATGTATTGGCTAATATGCATATGCAGCTGTCGTTTTTAAACCTCCATTCTAGCATGCACAAACACACACACCTTTCTATCTATGTACATGCTTTTATTTTGGTTTCTATGCACAGTATATGAATTAATGTTTTTTTTAAAGCCTGCAGCTAGTTACTTGAAATAAAATATTTAATCATGCCAAAACATGATAAAAATATATATAATAATTGACAGAGAGATAGGTAATAAAACAAATGGACATTTACAGTAGCTGGATTGGCTAGTCAAACTGTAACATTGGCTTGCTTTCAATAAATTGGCTCTTCATATGATCAAAACTATTCGTATTGCGTGCTGCATATTTCAAGTGCACTCGAAAATAGATATTTATCTTAGCTATTTCAGTCTTTATCTGTTCCTTTTCATCAGACAGCAGCTCATGTTGGCTGCCTTCATCACGAGGGGTATGTACGGGAGTTCTGATTGGTTCCACGTGTATCAGTTCGGCAAATTTGCCCGAGCAAACAGTGTTGAAATATCATTTTTATGAGAAAATGTGCTAGAATTGAAGGTGCCAATAAATGTTATAGTCATCATAATAATTTTTTACTGTCACATACTAAAAAATCTGCTCCTCCCTCGACCGGGACCGATCAACTTCACGTGTTTCGGCTTAGGTCCACCACCTACGTTTAACGGAGTGCTTATATAGTTAATGTGAACGAGGCATTACTATCTTCATTCAACAAATCCGCTCCGCCTCCTTCTACTGTGGGTGTTTATGTTTGATTTCAGCCAATGGACAGCCTTCGCGCGGAATTTCAAAATTTGTTGCTCCGCCGGACACAAAATAGTCCTTCATATTTTAAACCACATCTGACACACTGAAATGTGTAAAACGGTGTAGATGTTTTACAAAGTAGAATAATAAATTTATTTTATAACCTACCAAGTCCACAGCACAACTATTTATTCTGAGTTGATTGAATTCGGCGGAAGGATATAATGTACACTGAAGTACGCTTGCACAGTTTTGCCAACAAGCTGTAGTAACAACAAGGAACCATATGTACGTTAGCTAGGTTAGACGTCGCATATAAGAAGGCTGATGGTTTTATCAATCTCTGTTATACTTTAATAAAGGACAAAGTATTGTCCTGTAGTTCTTTATGGAAGACCAGCTGTTCTGAATAATCTTTGAACTGCCTCACAGGTAACGTAGCTAAAATATTTTCTCCTAACTAGCTACTTTACTATAACGTTGCTAAGTTACCCAGCTAAACATTAACGTTAGCCAGTCAAAGTTAGCTAACGTTAGATAGCTGAGAACTTAATGCACAAAGTGGCTGGCAATAACACTTTGCTTCGCTGGCAATAACACTTGGCTTCGCCCGTCAGTCCAGAACAATGTTGAAATAAAAACTATAAACTGGTGTTTGATGCTCCGCTTATTTTACTACAGTTAATTCGTTTAACGTTACCAATCAGGACAACTTGGCTAGCTAGCGCCAGTACTAAAACGGTTAAATGAAATCAGTCACATTTCACACGATTGTTCGCAGTCTTTTAACCATTGTTTACTTTTATTTAGTTAAGGTTGAATTCAAAATGCCCCTGCACGGTAGAATTGTTGTAATCAAAAGGAGTGGAGGAGATGGGACTGAGTTTCCTCTGACTGCATCATGCTTATTTGGAAGGTGAGAAAAAGCTTTTGAAATATGTAAATATGTGCAAAATGCCATAGCAGTGAGTGTCGGTGTCTAAATGTAATAATATTTTCGCGTTTTGCATAGGTAAGTTAGAGTTAAACGTATCATCAACAACTTGTAGTTTAGCCATTTTAAATGTGTTAAGATGTGGGCTTTCTACTGCTGACTTAGGTCGTTGAGCTTTGTTCACTAATACAGCGTTTCAAAATACATGTTACAACAGACTCTTGCCAAAACATCAGACCATTATCATGGTCACTTCATGGATTTTCTGTCTGACCGAAGTCGCCCTAAAAAAAGACTCAATAGAAGCCAATGTTGAATAAAATGATATTTACACTTTCTTTACTTGTTGTACATGCTGTTGGTCCTTTTGGCGGTAGGAGGGGGAGATGGGGTATCCACAGGAAAGTGTTTACCCGACTTTTTGCGATGCCAGTAGGTTCTGTCGCTTGTATTTTCAATCTCTTGATGCATTGCACATGATGTACAATATGTAAACACCAAATGTAACCGAACATAGTCGACCAAAGCACGTTTCCTCACAATCAGTTGGAAGTGTTTGCCATTTGGTCTGTGCTTCGGTTAGGCTCGGCCATGTTGTGCAAGTGTTTGTCATGTGCGAATTGCATCAGTATTGAAAATCAAAAACGGAAATACAAACCGATATACAGACCAGCGTACTGAAGGTCAGGTTGATAACACTTCCCTGTAAATATTTTGTGTCAGATTACCTCTGATATGGGGACAAAATTGGTGGACAACTGTTAAAGTAAATTGAAATGAAGTTTGTTCAACATTCTGACTTGTAATTAAACTGTTTGGGAATGCTGAGCCTACATGTTAGAGACGAGTGTGTACGTATTTCACTCTCAGATTCTAAAAGAGCCTACACAGACCCTATAGATCCATTCAACCTTATCCACTGAAAATGGATTGGATTTAGCCCACTCTTGTTGATGAGTTGTCCCTCTTTTAGCATTTATTCAACTTAACTGTTCCTGTATGTGTGCAGTGTGAACCTGCCACAGTATCTGTGCGTTAGCGATGTCGACTACGACATGTCTCCTCTCTAAAGGCCAGGAAGCTCAGACTCAAACGCTCATTAGACAGCACTATCTTCATTTACTCACGTTATGGACAGAATGTACTTCCAAAATTGTTTTATAAGCAACTGGAAAAAATGCCTATTCTGCACCTCCAATCACTCATTATTGCCACACGCTGGTCGGAAGTCTACAACAGCTCCATACAATGGAGGCGCCGAAGAGGCATTTTTTTCGGTTGCTTGTAAATTTTCATTTAGACCTTTTTTTGAAGTACATACCGGGAGTAATTGAAGATAGTTGCTCAGTGAAACTCCATATATGGTGAGTAAGGAATGTATTTTGAGAACGCTTGTAGAGCTGTCTAATGGGAGTTTGAATTGGAGCTTCCTGGGCTTTATAGAGAGGACGCGTCATACTCATCTTCGACATCTGTAACGCACAGATACTGGGCATGTGAACCCCATGAAGTGTAGCTGTTGCTGGAGTAACAGCTTATGGGAATAAAGAAACGATGAAATCCAGTTGACATGCCTTGAAGACAGTAAAAATGTGTTGACAGAACCAAATATTTACTGAAAGAAATCAGGAAATGTAGACAACCTTTTTACAGAATATTTATTATGGCCTTTTTGTCTCTTAGGAACCCTGACTGCGACATTCGCATTCAACTTCCCCAAGTCTCCAAGGAGCATTGCAGGATTGAGCTGAATGAAAATAAAGAGGTAACTGCAGTCAGCCAAAATAATTGCTACCTTCCTTCGATAAGTCAGTCACTTTTATTTTAGTATCTGTAGAGGAAGTATTGAAAGACTTTATTTTTTTCTTACAGGTTATTTTAACCAATTTGAGTTCAGTGAACCCGACCCGTGTCAATGGGGAGGTTTTTCAGCAGTCTGAATGTTTGAAACATGGAGATCTAATCACAATTATTGACCGTTCTTTCAGGTTTGTGCATCTTATGTCAGTTTATCACAATAGTCAAATAATACGAATTTATTTGATGTGTTTCAGGGATGCAAACTCGCCACTTTTCGGCGATGTTCACCGTTTTGATCTCAAAATAAGACATCTACGTGAATCGTGTAGATCCGTTAAAAAAAGTGTTGGGGAGGAGAGGTTTGATGAAAAGTAATAATAATAATAATAATAATTGGAAAAAAGTGTGCAGACGCAGGGTGTATCACCCATTGAGCAATGACTGCTCATCCAATATCAGCTGTGAGCAGCCAGCCGCATCCCCTAACCATCCATTAGCCTACTCAGCTGATTCTCTCCATCCGTTCATTCTGCACATTTCCATCAGTTTTAAAATGTTATTTAGCCGTGATGGCAGGCTGGGTTGTGCAGACAGTGATGGGGTTTCTGTTAAATTTGCTTAACTATTGGAGAGTCTCCCAGCGCAAGTGAAGTGGATACGTAGATATCTTTTCATTTCGCCTGTAACAACAAGCAGGTCAGTCTGACTAGGCTCTTGAGTGCAACTGCCATAGAGGAAAAACGGAGCACATCTTTGCACCTTTACATAACTGAAAACCACGAGTTTTCTGGTGTTCCTTAAATTCTGTTTGCTGCCTAACTTTTTGGAGCAGTGAGAGCTAGTGTTGTGTGTGTGTGTGTGACGGAGAACGAGGATGTGTATGGGAGAGGGAGTAAGTGTGTGTGTGAAAGGGAGGGAGGGAGAGTGTAGGCTGTGTGTAAATCTGTCTGAAGAGTAGGCTAAAGATGGTTTCATATAGGCCTAGTGTGCTTTCCCCTTACTGCCACAATGAAATGCAGATCATTATGCATTTGTATTCCTTACTGTATTCCTTGGGCCCACAGGTCGGCCTTTGGATATCAGAAAATCTGCTAAATAGTTGCTGACACTCCAAAAAATGATGGCAAAACGTTTTCAGTGTTAAATATGATTGTTTTTATAAGACAATCTTTGAGAACAAAAAATCATCAAAATAGAAAATTGCCATTCAAGGAGAATCTACATTTCCAATAAATGTCATGGCATGGGGCCCCCGTTGATTTTGTTATGAGTCACTCAGATAGCATAAGAACACAGCATAAGCCATGGCAAAATAGATTTAAAATTGATCTCTTTCTCTCTCAACCCCATCACAAAATGTGTGGAGTTGCAGGAAACTAGCTTTAAAACAGCTAAATTGTCTCTGCGCCCAAGATGAGGGCCTCTAAAATTTGCTGTCCTATCACATCGTTAGTAAAATGTTGGTATTGTGACAACCAAATTCTGAAAATAGGTGCATTTTCTTGCCGTTTCCGTGCATATTTCTTTGGGTCATTTATTTTTTGGGTGCCCTCACCAGTTTGCATCCCTGGTGTTTAGTCTGCTTACTGTCCTTTTACATTTTGATGGACAGCATGTCATAATTTAACAAGTAAATATGTTATGGCATGTTAAACCATATACTTTGATACACAATATGATTATGGGTTACTGTTTTATTTTTACATTTAATTTGATATTTTCCTTTTCAGGTTTGAATACCATCCACCACCCGCTCCAAAGAAAAATAGATCTTCTGCTGCTAGAAAAAATGAAACTCCTCAGGTATTATGCGTGTTATACACTAAAAGTCAAAGCCTGAAGCATATTTGATAATAAAGCATGACTTACCATTTATATGCCCATTGAGGAAATATATCTTATGAATCACCTAGGAAGTCTGTGCTCAAGCTGTCTCTGTCACAGGTTTTACATGAAACCCAAGCGAGGGATACCAGAGCTAAAGATGGAACCAACACTTCTGTGGTCCAACTCCAGGAGGATGGAATTCTTGAACAGAACAAGCCAAGCTCCTCCTGTGAGCTGTATCAAATGTTCAAACAAGATCTGGATTCCAAGACTCCAAAGAAAGCACCTGGAACACCTGCTTCAAGGCTTTGTCCACAGAAACCTATCCCAACCAATAAAGTGGATGGGGTGTCTGTCATTTCCACACCCAAGAAGGTGGAGACTGAAAATGTGTCACCTGTTATCACTGGAGTGACTCCAAAATCAGCTCAGAGGAGGCGAAAGTCCTTCCAAGGTTGGGTTGTTGAGGGGAATGTGCCAGATGAAGATTTCATCCAGCTGACTCCATCTATTCAAGAAACTCCCAAAGGTAAAAGGCGTTCTTCACAGTCCAAAACACCCACCACTGTTGAAGAAAAATCCACCCCTGTTTCTCAGAAGAAAAGTCGTCTGGCAACACCCCAGAAGTTCACCGCTAGTGAAGTGGTTGAGCAGATTTCTGAGTGTCCGACTGCAGAAACCGCAAAGACCCCCACTAGGAGGAGGAGCAAGGAAGCCACTCCCATCAAATCTTTGGTAACTGAGGTAGAACCACCTGCTGACGCAGTCATTTTAAACCAAGACCAGACCGTAGTGAGTGAGAATTCCACGCCAAGTACCTTTAAGATAGAGCCCTGCCGCTCTCCACAGGCTTCACCAAGGTCTGCTGGGAAAAAGCTTCAAGCCCAGGATGTGCTTCGTGAACTAGAGGTGACCACACCCACCAATGGTGAGAACAATGCCAGGTTATTTCCCAATAACAGTCAACATTTTTATGCATACATTTAGTTAATTCAATAATTATTAGTCTACTTTGTTCTAGTTTCAATGTCAGTTCTTTGATAATTACTACATATTCATTTCTATCTCCAGTTAAACAGTCATCCGCTAAGAAACGGAAGAGTGGAGACCTTAAAACAGAATTGTCAACACCACTGGGCAAGAGGAAAAGGGTTTCATTTGGAGGTCATTTGGAGCCGGAACTGTTCGATAAATGTCTGCCTCCTGACTCCCCACTACGCAAAGGAGCCACTCCTGGACGGCGCAGCTTGTGTGTCCCTAAAATGAAACGGCCACTCCTCAGGAGAGCATCTGCAATTGGTCTGATAAAGGTATGTTCAATAAACTGTAGGTTATGTACATGCTGACTTTGCTCCTCAAATGACATGTATTTGATATAGCTAATGAACTGATTCTCACTCAAATATTTTTTCAATTTCATAGGAGCATGAACAGTCTGCCCCAGAGAACCCTAAAGTGAAAGGAAGTCCAGGAAAGATTGTATCTCCCAAGACTCCCTCGCCTGCCAAGTCACCACCGAAGGCATCTCCCAAAACTCCCTCACCTGCCAAGAAGACACCGAACGCTAAAACTCCATCTCCAGGTAAAGTCAAGACTCCATCTGCTCGAAGAAAGTCTCCATTAAAAGATGAATCTCAAACACCCAAGGCTGGGATGACCCCCGTGAGTTTGCAGTCAGCCAACACAACACCCACTGTGCAACGCCGGTTCTCAGTGTCCCGCATCAGCACCTCATCACCCACCGCAGACCAGGACTCTGTCCCACAGACACCTGTCACTGTAACCCTGCGTGTTCCCTTGAGGAGAACGAGCATGAAGTCTACCTCGAAGACAACAGAGAAAAGCACAATGAAGAATACCCTACAAGTCATCCGTAGAAGAAGTGGTGTTCCTCGGGCATCTATGAAAGGTATGCGTCTATTTACTTTCTTCGTTGGGATTCAATAACTTTTTGTTGATTGGCTGATGAAGTGGGTTTTTTTCTTCTTCGTTTCAAGTTGTGAGTTCCTGGGCTGATATTGTGAAGTTCGGCCAGACCAAGGCCCAAGCGGTTATCCCAACCAAGAAAACGTCCATCCGAGTGACCAAGACTAAGAAGAATGTTGTACCAAAACCCAAGGCATGCTTAAATAGTATTTTGCACTCCATGACTATACCATGTCAATATACAAATAAATGTCTAGTGCAGCAAATTGCAGCTTGTTGTTAAATTGACTTCAGTGGTTTTGTCTTAAAAACAATTATGGCTACATTACCTAACTTGTTGATTATGCTAATTATGTTACAGACACCTGCGAGGAAGCTCATAGGACATGTCAGCACTGGTCATGCAGATTCGCCTGTGACCATTGTTGTGGGCAAAGCTCACAAGCTGAAAGTCAGTCAGCCATGTGGGGCTGCCCCAAAGCTTGTCCACAACATTGCACTGCTAAAAAAGAACATGACAATGGATGAGGATTTGTCAGGTAATTAGTCAATTTCCTATCCCCAATATTTGATTGGCAAGTTCTTCGTATGGTATCTAAAGGGCTTGTTGCAGTGTCATATTGTGCTTACGTAAAGCAACAGGGTTGTTTTGTTTGTGGTTTCAGGAGTTGCAGAAATGTTCAAGACCCCTGCAAAGCAAAGGAAGTCTGTGGCCAATGTGCAGAGTGCCCTCAAGACCCCCCAGAGAGTCCAGTCTACATCTATGATTGAATCAGTGATGGAGACCCCAGAGGCCACTGGTAAGTGATTTTGACCATGACCTCTGTTGTGGGGCAGGAGATGGAGTCTTGACAGTGGTTTTCAGAGTCTTGTACACTGTTTATTAGATGTATTGATCATGTTGAAATCAATGATTAAACTAAATATACTTTCTGTTTATTCTCTATCGTCACAGGTGAAATGGTGGTGTCTCCTCTTGTTGTTTCTACTGCTAAACGGGGTGTGTACAACAGTGATGCAGTCATTAGACTCCTTCGGGATTATCAAGAATCCAGTTTCATCACTGCAAATGCCACTCAGGAGGAAGCTGATGACTCTTGTTCCAAACCAAGTGAGATCCCTGCCTTGGAGAGGTCTTGCGAAGAATCTAAGGAAGAACAGCAGCCAGAGTCAAAGACCGCGATCTCTACTCTCATACAGAAGAAACCTGAACAACCCGACTATCTCACTGGAGTGAAGAGGATTATGAAGACTCCAAGACAGAAGGCAGACCCCATTGAAGACCTCACAGGGAAACTGTTGAAAACTCCCAAACAACAGAAACCTGAGCAACCCGACTATCTCACTGGAGTGAAGAGGATTATGAAGACTCCAAGACTGAAGGCAGACCCCATTGAAGACCTCACAGGGAAACTGTTGAAAACTCCCAAACAACAGAAACCTGAGCAACCCGACTATCTCACTGGAGTGAAGAGGATTATGAAGACTCCAAGACAGAAGGCAGACCCCATTGAAGACCTCACAGGGAAACTGTTGAAAACTCCCAAACAACAGAAACCTGAGCAACCCGACTATCTCACTGGAGTGAAGAGGATTATGAAGACTCCAAGACAGAAGGCAGACCCCATTGAAGACCTCACAGGGAAACTGTTGAAAACTCCCAAACAACAGAAACCTGAGCAACCCGACTATCTCACTGGAGTGAAGAGGATCATGAAGACCCCAAGACCGAAGGCTGTACCCATCGAGGACCTTAGAGGAAAACTGATGAACACTCCAAGAGGGTCTAAGGCTGCTCAAGAAGTAAACTTCAGTGGTGTAAAGGAACTCCTGAAGACCCCCAAATACAACGCTCAACCTGTTGAAGAGATTTCTGGTGAAGGCCAAAATGATCACAATGTCCACAGCAAGACAAAAGAGGTTTGCTCATTGTTCTCTTTTTAAGACATTAGATGTAATTTGGTTTAATAGTATGTTTGCATGCCAAATGTGTTTAGCATAACTTATTTGCCTGTAATATTTATTTTCTGCCTAATTACTTATTTCATGTTTTACTTCAAAACATCCTCTCATCCAATGACTACAATTTTAGGTTCTGAATATTTAAACCTTCTCGCATTTTATTTATGAGTGTCTTATTTTTTTTTTTTTTAGATTCAAGAAGAAGCTATTTATCCTGAATGTGTGTCGGATGCCATGACAACAGTGGAGCAGAGCGAAGCGCTTGCTGCTACTCCTGAGGCAGTGGAGGAAGAACAGCCTGTTGAGGAGGTAGAAGAGCCTGCTGCTGCTCTTTCTTCTGAGACAGTGGAGGAGACTGAGGGGCATGCTGCTGTACCTGCTAATGCTGTAGAGGAAGAACAGCCCGCTGAGGCGGTAGAAGAGCCTGATGCTGCTCCTTCCGAGGTAGTGGAAAAGATAGAAGAGCCTGCTGCTTCTCTTGCTGAGGCAATGGAGGAGATCGAAGAGCCAACTGCTGCTCCTTCTGAGGCAGTGGAGGAAGAACAGCCTGCTGCTCCTGCTGAGGCAGTGGAGGAAGAACAGCCTGCTGCTCCTGCTGAGGCAGTGGAGGAGGTAGAGCCAGTTGCTGCACCTGCTGAGGCAGTGGAGGTAGAACATCTTGAAAGTGAAGAGCCTGCTGCTCCAGTAAAAGGTAGAGGCAAGAAAACTGAGGGGATTGTGCCACCACCAGCCAGACCATCTGCTAGAAGGAGAGGGGCAAGACATAATGAAAGCAGTAGCGTTGAGGCACAAGTGGAAACAATAGATTCTGTGGATGTGCAGGAGAAAATGGATGCTGACACAGTTCCTGCTGAAAAGCCGAAGAGAGGACGAAAGGCCAAACCGGCTTCTGTGGAGCAAGTTGAAACCGTGCAGGAGAACACTGTTGAATCCATTAGTGTTCCTGTCACTGAAAAGGTTGAGGCCCAGACTCGAGTCGTTAGATCTAAGCGAGGAAGAAAGCCTAAACAGGATTCAGTAGAAGTTGTTGAAGAGGAGGTTCTTGAAATTCCTCCAATTGAGATTGTGGAGGCCAAGGAGCTATCTGCTAGTGTTCCTGTTGAGAAACCACGGGCAAGAGGAACAATGGAAGAACATGTTGCTGAAGCTGTGGTGGTTGAAATTACTTCTACAGAAGAGATGGAGGCCCCAGTCCCTGTTGCAAAACCCAAGAGAGGAAGAAAGACTAAGCAGGAGTTTGTGGAACAAGTGGAGTCTGTGAGTGTTGAAACTCCTGTTGAACAGGTTGAGGCCCAGGAGCTGACCACTGTGGCTCCAGTTGAGAAACCCAAAAGAGGCGGAAGAAAGACTAAGCAGGCTTCTGTAGAGTTCGTTTTGGAACATCCTGTTGAGTCAGTGACTGTGGACGCTGAAGCCCAGGAGCAGACCGTGGTGGCTCCGGTTGAGAAACATAAAAGAGGAAGGACTAAACAGAATCCCGAGAGTGTCGTCCCTCCAGTATCCACAGAGACTCAGAAGGAAACATCTGCTCCCCCTACAGAGAAACTTAAAAGAGGAAGAAGAGCGAAGCGGAAGGTTCCTGAAGTGGTAGAAGTTGAGAACATGATAGTGCCGGAAGTCCACGTCCCTGCACAAACTGAGGAGGTTGATGCTAAACCAGAGAGTGAAGAGACCATTGCTGAGGCTGAAGAACATCTGGAAGCTCCTGTTGTCAAATCAGGACGGGGAAGGAAGGCAAGAGCCGTTGTGAAGGATGAAGTGCCTGCCAAGAGGAAACGCAGAGGAGCAGCTGATTCCCCAAAGGAGACCACTGCTGCAGAAGCAACTGTTGGAGTTCCAACAGAGCCTGTCAAGAGAGGCAAAAGGGCAGGTAAATCCACAGTCTTTTCCAATGAAACCACCATTGCAGCTGAGAGCAATCCATTGGAGGCTGAGGTAACAGACACTAAAAAGGGAAAGGCTGTTTCTGAAACTACCTCTGACCAGGCAAATTCTATTGAAGGCATGGAAACTATCGATGAAGACTCAAAAAATCCCTCAAAATCTGTTCATTGGAAACCTGATTTGGAAGTTACACATATGGTCACCCCTCTTCCTAAACAGAGAAAATCCAGACGGAATGATACTGTTCCCATGTGTAAGGTTGACGAACAGCCTGCACAAATTGAAGAACAGGAGGTTGTGAAGGCAGTGCGAGGAAAAAGGGCAAGAACTAACGTCACGGTCAAAGAGGAGACCGCACAATCAACATCCTCAAGAAGGGCACACCATAGTGCTACAGAGTCCACAGAGACCTCCACTGCTGAAGCCACTGTCTGCATTTCAAAGCCTGTAAACAAAAGAAATACAGCAAGAAATACAAAGAAAGCTGAAGAGGTAGATCTCTCAGATAAAACTGTTCCAAAGGAACCTGTCAAAAAAACAAGACGAGGAGCAAAGTCTACTGCTGCAGCTCCCATTGAGACCACTAGCACTACTCCTACTGTCACTGAGGAAGTGCCAGAGACCATCTCAGAAGTAGCTTCAGAAGGAAGAGGAAAAGGATCCAAAAGGGCAAAAGCTGCATCTCAGGGAATTGACATTGAGCAAGCTACTGAATCCGAGCAGCTGAGTAAGCCCCGCAGAGGGAGAGCTGTAAGAAAATAGAGCTTAGGCATTCATACATTTTTGTTTAATACTTTGGTATAAAAATGCTTATGTATGATTGCGCAACTTATTTTAATTTTATTTTTTTACTTGTCTGGTGTTATAGTAACAGGTATATCCTGTAGAATTGATGTCCTTAGCAGTGCTTTGCAAGATGATTAGATTAATGGTATTGGTGTTAATTGTGGTTAGTTTTTTTGGCTTATATTTTTTTACATTTTAAATGGATTGTATGGTATTCTATTCAGACTGCAAATATTTTGGGGGAAATTATTCGTATTAAAAATCATAATGGAGAAGTCTGAAATAATGTGTAGCATTATTGATAAGGCATGACTGTTTGACACAAATTGAGTAGGTTCTGATACTTACATTTGATATATTTCTGTCTTTGATTCAACTCAAATACACATACATACATACACTCAGTAAAAAAAGAAACGTCCTCTCACTGTCAACTGTTTATTTTCAGCAAACTTAACATGTGTAAATATTTGTATGAACATAAGATTCAACAACTGAGACATAAACTGAACAAGTTCCACAGACATGTGACTAACAGAAATTGAATAATGTGTCCCTGAACAAAGGGGGGGGATCAAAAGTAACAGTCAGTATCTGATGTGGCCACCAGCTGTATTAAGTACTGCAGTGCATCTCCTCCTCATGGACTGCACCAGATTTGCCAGTTCTTGCTGTGAGATGTTACCCATTTACATTTACGTCATTTAGCAGACGCTCTTATCCAGAGCGACTTACAAATTGGTGCATTCACCTTATAGCCAGTGGTATAACCACTTTACCATTTTTTTTTTTGAGCGGGAACTGTGCATCCGCAGAGGTAGGGGGGCCAGCAGGCCAGAGGTGGATGAACGCAATGCCCTCGTTTGGGTGTAGGGACTGATGAGAGCCTGAAGGTACGGAGGTGCCGTTCCCCTCACAGATCTGTAGGCAAGCATCATGGTCTTGTAGCAGATGCGAGCTTCAACTGGAAGCCAGTGGAGTGTGGAGGAGCGGGGTGACGTGAGAGAACTTGGGAAGGTTGAACACCAGATGGGCTGTGGCATTCTGGATGAGTTGTAGGGGTTTAATGGCACAGGCAGGGAGCCTAGCCAACAGCGAGTTGCAGTAATCCAGACGGGAGATGACAAATGCCTGGATTAGGACCTGTGCCGCTTCCTGTGTAAGGCAGGGTCGTACTCTCCGAATGTTGTAGAGCATGAACCTACAGGATCGGGTCACCGCCTTGATGTTAGCGGAGAACGACAGGGTGTTGTCCAGGGTCACGCCAAGGCTCTTTGCACTCTGGGAGGAGGACACAACGGAGTTGTCAACCGTGATGGCGAGATCATGGAATGGGCAGTCCTGGAGGAAGAGCAGCTCCGTCTGTGGACAGGTGTCTTTTATACTGATAACAAGTTCAAACAGGTGCCATTAATACAGGTAACGAGCGGAGGACAGAGGAGCCTCTTAAAGAAGAAGTTACAGGTATGTGAGAGCCAGAAATCTTGCCTGTTTGTAGGTGACCAGATACTTATTTTCCACCATAATTTGCAAATAAATTCATTAAAAATCCTACAATGTGATTTTCTGGATTTTTTTCCCTCAATATGTCTGTCATAGTTGACGTGTACCTATGATGAAAATTACAGGCCTCTCTCATCTTTTTAAGTGGGAGAACTTGCACAATTGGTGGCTGACTAAATACTTTTTTCCCCCACTGTATATATATATATATATACAGTGGGGGAAAAAAGTATTTAGTCAGCCACCAATTGTGCAAGTTCTCCCACTAAAAAAGATGAGAGAGGCCTGTAACTTTCATCATAGGTACACGTCAACTATGACAGACAAATTGAGAATTTTTTTTCTCCAGAAAATCACATTGTAGGATTTGTAATGAATTTATTTGCAGATTATGGTGGAAAATAAGTATTTGGTCACCTACAAACAAGCAAGATTTCTGGCTCTCACAGACCTGTAACAACTTCTTTAAGAGGCTCCTCTGTCCTCCACTCGTTACCTGTATTAATGGCACCCGTTTGAACTTGTTATCAGTATAAAAAACACCTGTCAACAACCTCAAACAGTCACACTCCAAACTCCACTATGGCCAAGACCAAAGAGCTGTCAAAGGACACCAGAAACAAAATTGTAGACCTGCACCAGGCTGGGAATACTGAATCTGCAATAGGTAAGCAGCTTGGTTTGAAGAAATCAACTGTGGGAGCAATTATTAGGAAATGGAAGACATACAAGACCACTGATAATCTCCCTCGACCTGGGGCTCCACGCAAGATCTCACCCCGTGGGGTCAAAATGATCACAAGAACGGTGAGCAAAAATCCCAGAACCACACGGGGGGACCTAGTGAATGACCTGCAGAGAGCTGGGACCAAAGTAACAAAGCCTACCATCAGTAACACACTACGCCGCCAGGGACTCAAATCCTGCAGTGCGAGACGTGTCCCCCTGCTTAAGCCAGTACATGTCCAGGCCCGTCTGAAGTTTGCTAGAGTGCATTTGGATGATCCAGAAGCTGATTGGGAGAATGTCATATGGTCAGATGAAACCAAAATAGAACTTTTTGGTAAAAACTCAACTCGTCGTGTTTGGAGGACAAAGAATGCTGAGTTGCATCCAAAGAACACCATACCTACTGTGAAGCATGGGGGTGGAAACATCATGCTTTGGGGCTGTTTTTCTGCAAAGGGACCAGGACGACTGATCCGTGTAAAGGAAAGAATGAATGGGGCCATGTATCGTGAGATTTTGAGTGAAAACCTCCTTCCATCAGCAAGGGCATTGAAGATGAAACGTGGCTGGGTCTTTCAGCATGACAATGATCCCAAACACACCGCCCGGGCAACGAAGGAGTGGCTTCGTAAGAAGCATTTCAAGGTCCTGGAGTGGCCTAGCCAGTCTCCAGATCTCAACCCCATAGAAAATCTTTGGAGGGAGTTGAAAGTCTGTGTTGCCCAGTGACAGCCCCAAAACATCACTGCTCTAGAGGAGATCTGCATTGAGGAATGGGCCAAAATACCAGCAACAGTGTGTGAAAACCTTGTGAAGACTTACAGAAAACGTTTGACCTGTGTCATTGCCATCAAAGGGTATATAACAAAGTATTGAGAAACTTTTGTTATTGACCAAATACTTATTTTCCACCATAATTTGCAAATAAATTCATTAAAAATCCTACAATGTGATTTTCTGGATTTTTCTTCCTCATTTTGTCTGTCATAGTTGACGTGTACCTATGATGAAAATTACAGGCCTCTCTCATCTTTTTAAGTGGGAGAACTTGCACAATTGGTGGCTGACTAAATACTTTTTTCCCCCACTGTATATATATAATGTGTGTCCCTAAGTGTTATGTCATTGGTGTTAACACCTTGAAAATCACATGACAAAGATATACAAGGACCTTGAGTGGCAAACTGTTTTTGGGGAGCAGTCTTTATTAACGAAAACTATTAACTAATCACACCCTTTAGTATGTCATAAATTTGAGGATTCCATTGATCATTTGGTGTGTCTAAATACAAAGTGTCATTGGTGTTACTCAATGTAAATTATGGAAAATTACATTGTGAGCAAAATTATTAATCATATCACTTTCGTAAATTAAGGGTTAAAGTGTTCATTAATTACCTTAGATTTGGGCATTTGTGGCCTCCATTTAAGAAAATCTTCAATTACCAAAAATGTGTCATTGGTTTTACCGTCATTGGTGTTACTACTCCTAAGGTGAAGTCAGCATTAGTGGGACACTTTTTGGTAAATCGCTATGTAGAAAATCAAAATCAGCCTACCCTCCTCAACTAACGTTTATTTCAATGAATTAAGGTTGTATCTACATTTTTATGATGAAACAAGTTGATAGTTTATTATTCAGTGGATGCAACCCTCCTTAAAACAACATCAGACCCCTTCTTTTGCTAAAGCGTGTCTTTCAGTTGTAGTGGGACACTTTAGTTGATGAAGTGGGAAACTATTTTCTTATTAGAAACATTAATGTCCCACTTCACCTGGCACTTATTATAAAATCATCAAAAAGACTTTGTAGAGGCTTATAGATAACACACTCTGTTTTCACAATTTTGTGACAATAACATTGTACTAGACACTCTCCATGTCCTTGCAAAATTGATTTGGGGAAATTCCAAGCTCTTCGTGAAAATCTAACTAAAGGACTCTGGAGTTGCCCGGGCGGTGTGTTTGGGATCATTGTCATGCTGGAAAAACCCAGCCACGTTTCATCTTCAATGCCCTTGCTGATGGAAGGAGGTTTTCACTCAAAATCTCACAATACATGGCCCCATTCATTCTTTCCTTTACACGGATCAGTCGTCCTGGTCCCTTTGCAGAAAAACAGCCCCAAAGCATGATGTTTCCACCCCCATGCTTCACAGTAGGTATGGTGTTCTTTGGATGCAACTCAGCATTCTTTGTCCTCCAAACACAACGAGTTGAGTTTTTACCAAAAAGTTATATTTTGGTTTCATCTGACCATATTACATTCTCCCAATCCTCTTATGGATCATCCAAATGCACTCTAGCAAACTTCAGACGGGCCTGGACATGTACTGGCTTAAGCAGGGGGACACGTCTGGCACTGCAGGATTTGAGTCCCTGGCGGCGTAGTGTGTTACTGATGGTAGGCTTTGTTACTTTGGTCCCAGCTCTCTGCAGGTCATTCACTAGGTCCCCCCGTGTGGTTCTGGGATTTTTGCTCACCGTTCTTGTGATCATTTTGACCCCACGGGGTGAGATCTTGCGTGGAGCCCCAGATCGAGGGAGATTATCAGTGGTCTTGTATGTCTTCCATTTCCTAATAATTGCTCCCACAGTTGATTTCTTCAAACCAAGCTGCTTACCTATTGCAGATTCAGTCTTCCCAGCCTGGTGCATGTCTACAATTTTGTTTCTGGTGTCCTTTGACAGCTCTTTGGTCTTGGCCATAGTGGAGTTTGGAGTGTGACTGTTTGAGGTTGTGGACAGGTGTCTTTTATACTGATAACAAGTTCAAACAGGTGCCATTAATACAGGTAACGAGTGGAGGACAGAGGAGCCTCTTAAAGAAGAAGTTACAGGTCTGTGAGAGCCAGAAATCTTGCTTGTTTGTAGGTGACCAAATACTTATTTTCACCATAATTTGCAAATAAATTCATCATTAAAAATCCTACAATGTGATTTTCTGGAATTTTTTTAGTTGACGTGTACCTATGATGAAAATTACAGGCCTCTCTCATCTTTTTAAGTCGGAGAACTTGCACAATTGGTGGCTGACTAAATACTTTTTTCCCCCACTGTACATGGAGGTTATCCCCCAGACATTGAAAAAAGTACATTAATTCAAATTATTGAGGATAAACTCACAGATAAATATTTCCATTGTAGTCATCTTAGCTAAAATGACATGGCTGTTAAACGAAACAAGGCTGTAATGTTTGACAAAACATAACACAAATAAATGGAGGTCACATTAAAGCTGAAGAGGCAGGTCTTCTATGAAGCGGTTCCAACAGAACCTGTAAAGAGAACAAATGGTGCAAAGTTTACTGCAGCTCCCGATCTCTGCCCCCAGACTTGAATTCTATTTCTATGATTGAAATGACACACACAATAGTCTGCTGGCCTGGGGCCAGTAAAACATGTCGGGCCAGTGACTTCTCAGCGCATTTTGGTGTTCTAGTTTGACATTTACCTGCTATATCGCAGTGCCATTGAAAACTATTGAAGACTACACGCGGAAAAGTCACGCTTTTTATCTATGTGCAATGTGATTGGCCGTGAATTCGACCACGCTCCTCGCAAGTCACAATTTCTCAAGCACTTGAGCAGTACATGAGTTGATACTTTCACACGGCAAATGCAAACTGTCTAGATTAAAAAGAAGCGCTCATCAATCCAATCGCTGAGCTTATTTATTTTAGGGAAAGTGATTTACAAAAGTAAGACTAGTGGCTACTGTTGATAGTCTGCAAAACGAAAGCTACAAATAGACACCTAGCGTTCGTCTTGTCTAGCTTGCTTTGGCCACTAGGCAGATCTACAGTTGAAGTCGGAAGTTTACATACACTTTAGCCAAATACATTTAAACTCAGTTTTTCACAATTCCTGACATTTAATCCTAGTAAAAATGCCCTGTGTTAGGTCAGTTAGGATCCCCACTTTATTTTAAGAATGTGAAATGTCAGAACAATAGTAGAGGGAATTATTTATTACAGCTTTTATTTCTTTCATCACATTCCCAGTGTGTCAGAGGTTTACATACACTCAATTAATATTTGGTAGCATTGCCTTTAAATTGTTTAACTTGGGTCAAACATTTTGGGTAGCCTTCCACAAGCTTCCCACAATAAGTTGGGTGAATTTTGGCCCATTCCTCCTGACAGAGCTGGTTTAACTGAGTCAGGTTTGTAGGCCTCCTTGCTCGCACACATTTTTCAGTTCTGCCCACAAATGTTCTATAGGATTGAGGTCAGGGCTTTGTGATGGCCACTCCAATACCTTGACTTTGTTGTCCTTAAGCCATTTTTCCACAACTTTGGAAGTATGCTTGGGGTCGTTGTCCATTTGGAAGACCTATTTGCGACAAAGCTTTAACTTCCTGACTGATGTCTTGAGATGTTGCTTCAATATATCCACATAATTTTCCTTCCTCATGATGCCATCTATTTTGTGAAGTGCACCAGTCCCTCCTGCAGCAAAGCACCCCCATGCTTCACGGTTGGGATGGTGTTCTTCGGCTTGCAAGGGCCCCCTTTTTCCTCCAAACATAACGATGGTCATTATGGCCAAACAGTTCTATTTTTGTTTCATCAGACCAGAGGACAATTCTCTAAAAAGTACGATCTTTGTCCCCATGTGCAGTTGCAAACCATAGTCTGGCTTTTTTATGGCGGTTTTGGAGCAGTGACTTCTTGCTGAGCGGCCTTTCAGGTTATGTCGATATAGGACTCGTTTTACTGTGGATATAGATACTTTTGTACCTGTTTCCTCCAGCATCTTCACAAGGTCCTTTGCTGTTGTTTCTTGGATTGATTTGCACTTTTCGCACCAAAGTACGTTCATCTCTAGGACACAGAACGCGTCTCCTTCCTGAGCTGTATGACGGCTGCGTGGTCCCATGGTGTTTATACTTGGGTACTATTGTTTGTACAGATGAACGTGGTACCTTCAGGCGTTTGGAAATTGCTCCCAAGGATGAACCAGACTTGTGGAGGTCTACAATATTTTTTCTGAGGTCTTGGCTGATTTCTTTTGATTTTCCCATGATGTCAAGCAAAGAGGCACTACGTTTGAAGGTAGGCCTTGAAATACATCCACAGGTACACCTCCAATTGACTCGAATGATATCAATTAGCCTATCAGAAGCTTCTAAAGCCATGATATCATTTTCTGGAATTTTCCAAGCTGTTTAAAGGCACAGTCAACTTAGTGTATGTAAACTTCTGACCCACTGGAATTGTGATACAGTGAATTATAAGTGAAATAATCTGTCTGTAAACAATTGTTGGAAAAATTACTTATGTCATGCACAAAGTAGATGTCTTAACCGACTTGCCAAAACATTAGTTTGTTAACAAGAAATTTGTGGAGTGGTTGAAAAACAAGTTTTAATGACTCCAACCTAAGTGTATGTAAACATCCGACTTCAACTGTATCTTTTTAAAAGCAGTTGTCTTAAAATGGGCAACGTCCTAGTTTGAGATGTATAAAACAAATATTCTTAAAATGGTACACTTTAGAAACAAAAGTAAATGCAATTAATTGTCACGGTTTCGGCCGAGGCTGCCTCTCTCCCTTGTTCGGGCAGGCTTCGGCGTTCGTTGTCTCCGGAGTACTAGCTGCCACCGTTGTATGTTTCATGTTCGTTTGCTTTTGTCTGAGTGTTGTCACACCTGTTTTCAGTTAGTGTCATTAGTGTCCTATTTAGTTCCCGTTGTGTGTGTCAGGTGTTGTGTATTATTGTTTTGTGTCAGACGTGTTTTCGCTCGGTTGAGCTTCTCTCCACTGCGCTGGAGTTTTCGCACATGTTTGTGCGCTGTTTTGTTTCCATTTCGCCTTCGTGCGTATTTCGCCTTCGGGCAAGTGTTGTCCGTTTACCGTGTTTCGGCTCAATACAAGTTTATTGGATTATCCGTCTGCGTCCTGCATTTGATTCCGCCACTGCACCTACAGCACGCCTTGACAGAATAATACACCACCTATGGAATCAGCAGGAGCCGCAGCAGCCCAGGAGACTCTGGAGGACAGGGTCCGGGAGCAAGGGGACCAGATCCTGCAGATGGGGACCGCACTGCAGGAGGTGATCACCACCATCCGAGGCTGGGGGACGCCTCCAACGCCACCCTCCGTGCCAGCACCATCGGCCAGTCAGCCTAGTCCCGCACCAGAACCCCGAGGAGTCCGACTCTCGCTCCCGAGGGCTTACGAGGGGACCGCGGCCGGGTGCCAGGGTTTCCTTCTCCAGGTGGAGCTGTACCTGGCCACCGTGCATCCGGCGCCCTCAGGACATGAGAGCGTGTCCGCCCTGATCTCCTGCCTGTCCGGGAAGGCGTTGGAATGGGCCAACGCGGAGTGGAGGAGGATCGACGCGGACACCATCACGTACAACGAGTTCTCCCGCCGCTTCAAGGCGGTGTTTGACCATCCCCCGGAGGGGAAAGCGGCGGGGGAGCGTCTGGTCTTTCTCCGGCAGGGGAGGAGGAGTGCTCAGGAGTTCGCCCTCGAATTCCGTACTCTAGCGGCAGATGCAGGGTGGAATGATCGGGCCCTCGTCGATCACTACAGGTGTAGTCTACGAGAGGACGTCCGTCGGGAGCTGGCCTGTAGGGACACCAGCCTCACGTTCGACCAGTTGGTCGACATGTCCATCAGGCTGGATAACCTGCTAGCTACCCGCGGGCGTTCCGAGGGGGGTCCGTCCATTTCACCCTCCAGCGCTTCCGAGCCGTGCCCCATGGAGCTCGGGGGCGCTGGCGCTAGAGAGAGGAGGGGTCGGCTTACTAGGGGGTCCATCCCTTGCACCAACTGTGGTCGGGGAGGACACACCGCGGCTAGGTGCTGGGGATGGCCTCCTAGGGGAGAGGACGACAGGTCCCGCACTGGGGATTCCCTCCAGGTGAGTAGGCGCCCCACTCACCCAGAGCTCTCTGTTGCACATTTTTGTATGCCTGTGCGTTTTCCACAGGTAGCACCTCATTCCCAGCATAAGGCGCTGGTAGATTCAGGCGCGGCTGGGAATTTTATTGATAAAAAGTTTTGTTTAGCGTTAGGGATTCCCCTTCTTCCTGTTGATGTTCCTTTCCCCGTTCATGCCCTAGATAGCCGTCCGTTGGGTACGGGCTTGATCAGGGAGGTCACGGCGCCACTTAGGATGTGTGCGCAGGGGGGTCATCAGGAGATGATTCAGCTATTCCTGATTGACTCTCCTGCGTATCCGGTGGTGCTGGGCATGCCCTGGTTGAGTACCCATGACCCATCCATTTCGTGGCAGGAGAGGGCTCTGATGGAGTGGTCTGCTCAGTGTGTGGGTAGATGTTTGGGCGTTTCCGTAGGGGCTACCTCGGTGGAGAGTCCAAACCAGGTGCCCGCCTTGCACGTTCCCCCTGAGTATGGGGATTTGGCTATTGCGTTTAGTAAGGCGAGGGCGACGCAGTTGCCGCCCCATAGGCAGGGAGATTGTGCGATAGACCTCCAGGCAGGAGCTGCGCTCCCACGGAGCCATGTGTATCCTCTGTCTCAAGAGGAGAAGAAAGCTATGGAGACTTACATAGACGAATCTCTGAGACAAGGATACATACGGCCTTCCACTTCCCCTGCGTCCTCGAGTTTCTTTTTTGTGAAGAAAAAGGATGGTGGTTTGCGCCCGTGCATCGATTACCGTGGTCTCAATCAGATTACGGTGAAGTACAGTTATCCACTCCCGCTGATTGCGACCATGACTGAGTCGTTGCATGGGGCGCGTTTCTTCACTAAATTAGATCTCAGGAGCGCGTACAACTTGGTGCGCATCAGGGAGGGCGATGAATGGAAGACAGCCTTTAGTACCACCTCGGGCCATTATGAGTATCTGGTCATGCCATACGGGTTGATGAACGCTCCGTCAGTTTTCCAATCATTCGTGGATGAGATCTTCAGGGACATGCAGGGGCAGGGGGTGGTTGTGTACATTGATGACATTCTCGTGTACTCGCCTACCCGTGTCGAGCATGTGGCCCTGGTGCGTAGAGTGTTGCGGAGGCTGGTGGAGCACGACCTGTATGTGAAGGCAGAGAAGTGTCTGTTTTTCCAGGAGTCGGTCTCCTTTTTGGGGTATCAGTTGTCTGCGTCAGGGGTGAAGATGGAGGTAGACCGGGTGTCGGCCGTGCGTAATTGGCAAACACCAACCACTGTGAAGGAGGTGCAGCAGTTTTTGGGGTTTGCGAATTACTACCGGAGGTTTATCCGGGGTTTTGGACAGGTGGCAGCTCCCATCACGTCTCTTTTGAAGGGGGGTCCGGTGCGTCTGCAGTGGTCGGCCGAGGCGGACAGGGCGTTTGGGAGGCTGAAGGACCTGTTTACCTCGGCCCCGGTGCTGGCGCATCCGGATCCCTCTTTGCCGTTCCAGGTAGAGGTGGACGCGTCAGAGGCCGGTCTAGGAGCCGTGCTTTCACAACGGTCTGGCGCGCCACCTAAACTCCGCCCCTGTGCTTTTTATTCTAAGAAGCTCAGTCCGGCGGAGCGGAACTATGACGTAGGGGACAGGGAGCTGTTAGCCGTGGTACAGGCTCTAAAGGTGTGGAGGCACTGGCTTGAGGGGGCTCAACACCCTTTCCTCATTTTGACGGACCACCGTAACCTGGAGTACATCCGGGCGGCGAGGAGGCTGAACCCTCGCCAGGCAAGATGGAATATGTTCTTGACCAGGTTTACTTTTAAGATCACGTACATCCCTGGGTCACAGAATGGTAAGGCAGATGCGCTGTCTCGGCGGTATGACACGGAGGAGAGGTCCGTGGAGCCCACTCCCATACTGCCGGAGTCGTGTCTGGTGGCACCGGTAGTGTGGGAGGTCGATGCTGAACTTGAGCGGGCGTTACGCACCGACCCTAGTCCACCACAGTGCCCGGAGGGTCGGAAGTACGTTCCGCTCGAGGTTCGGGATCGATTGATCTATTGGGCTCACACGTCACCCTCCTCTGGACATCCGGGTATCGGCCGGACAGTGCACTGTCTTAGTGCCAAGTACTGGTGGCCCACGTTGGCAAGGGATGTGAGGGTTTATGTTTCCTCCTGCTCGGTGTGCGCCCAGTGTAAGGCGCCTAGACATCTGCCTAGGGGTAAGTTACTACCCCTGCCCGTGCCACAACGACCATGGTCCCACCTCTCGGTGGATTTCCTTACTGACCTTCCTCCGTCACAGGGGAATACCACTATACTGGTCGTTGTGGACCGGTTTTCTAAGGCCTGTCGTTTGCTCCCCATGCCGGGCCTTCCTACCGCCCTGCAAACTGCCGAAGCCCTATTCACCCATGTGTTCCGGCACTACGGGGTACCCGAGGATATTGTGTCTGATCGGGGTCCCCAATTTACCTCCAGAGTCTGGAGGGCCTTTATGGAGCGGTTGGGGGTCTCGGTGAGCCTCACCTCGGGTTACCACCCGGAGAGTAATGGGCAGGTGGAACGTGTAAACCAGGATGTGGGCAGGTTTCTTAGAACATACTGCCAGGACCGGCCGGAGGAGTGGGCAAGGTACGTTCCCTGGGCCGAAATGGCCCAGAATTCCCTACGCCATTCCTCCACTAACCTAACCCCTTTCCAATGTGTGTTAGGTTACCAGCCGGTTCTGGCACCCTGGCAGCAGAGCCAGATCGAGGCTCCTGCGGTGGATGAGTGGGCGAGGCGCTCGGAGGAGACATGGAACGCTGCACACGTCCACCTGCAGCGGGCCCTCCGACGTCATAAGGCGAGCGCTGATCTCCACCGCAGTGAGGGACCGGTGTACGCACCTGGTGATCGAGTCTGGCTCTCTACCAGGAACCTGCCCCTCCGCCTGCCCTGTCGGAAACTGGGTCGGCGGTTTGTAGGGCCATTTAAAGTCCTGGGAAGGTTGAACGAGGTGTGTTATAAATTACAGCTACCTGTTGAATATAAAAGTATTAACCCCTCGTTCCATGTGTCCCTTCTCAGGCCGGTGGTAGCTGGCCCACTCCAAGACAGTGAGATCAGGGAGACTCCTCCGCCCCCATTGGACATCGAGGGGGCACCGGCGTACTCCGTGAGGTCCATCTTGGATTCGAGACGTCGGATGGGGGGTCTCCAGTATCTAGTGGAGTGGGAGGGGTACGGTCCGGAGGAGCGGTGCTGGGTGCCGAGGGGAGACATTTTGGACCCGTCTCTCCTGACGGAATTCCATCGTGAGCACCCGACGCGCCCGGCTCCGCGTCCTCCGGGTCGTCCCCGAGGCCGGAGTCAGCGCACGTCTGGAGCCGCGCGTCAAGGGGGGGGTACAGTCACGGTTTCGGCCGAGGCTGCCTCTCTCCCTTGTTCGGGCAGGCTTCGGCGTTCGTTGTCTCCGGAGTACTAGCTGCCACCGTTGTATGTTTCATGTTCGTTTGCTTTTGTCTGAGTGTTGTCACACCTGTTTTCAGTTAGTGTCATTAGTGTCCTATTTAGTTCCCGTTGTGTGTGTCAGGTGTTGTGTATTATTGTTTTGTGTCAGACGTGTTTTCGCTCGGTTGAGCTTCTCTCCACTGCGCTGGAGTTTTCGCACATGTTTGTGCGCTGTTTTGTTTCCATTTCGCCTTCGTGCGTATTTCGCCTTCGGGCAAGTGTTGTCCGTTTACCGTGTTTCGGCTCAATACAAGTTTATTGGATTATCCGTCTGCGTCCTGCATTTGATTCCGCCACTGCACCTACAGCACGCCTTGACATTAATATAATGCAATTTTAAAGAACATAATAATGTCTTACATTGCTAAATGATATTATACAGCTTTTTAATATCTACCATAATAACCAAATGTAGCCTATTACTAACTGAATATACACTCACCGGCCAGTGTATTAGGTACACCCACCTAGTACTGGGGTCGAACCCCTCTTCGCCTCCAGAACAGCCTGAATTCTTCGGGGCATTCTACAAGGTCTCAGAAACGTTCCACAGGGATGTTGGTCCATGCTTACACGATGGCATCACGCAGTTGCTGCAGATTGGACGGCTGTACATTCATGCTGCAAACAGCCCGTTCCATCTCATCCCAAAGATGCTCTATTAGGTTGAGGTGTGCGGACTGCGCAGGCCACTCAAGTAAACTGAACTCGCTGTCATGTTCCAGGCAATGTTTTTCCATTCCTCAATTGTCTAGTATTGGTGATCGCATGCCAACTGGAGCTGATTCTTCTTGTTTTCAGCTGATAGGAGTGGAACCTGGTGTAGTCGTCTGCTGCAATAGCCCATATGTGATCGACGAGCTGTGCGTTCAGAAATGCCGTTCTGTACACCACTGTTTGTGGCCCGCCTGTTAGCTTGCACGATTCTTGCCATTCTCCTTTGACCTCTCTCATCAACGAGCTGTTTTCGCCCACATGACTGCCGCTGACTGGATGTTTTTTAAATTTGTCGCACCATTCTCTGTAAACCCTAGACATTGTCGTGCGTGAAAAGCCCAGGCGGGCGTCTGTTTTTTCAGATATTTGATCCTGCGGGCCTGGCACCGACAATCATTCCACACTCAAAGACTCTTAGGTCACTTGTTTTGCCAATTCTAACATTACATCGAACAGAAACTGAATGCCTCAATTCCAGTGGCGGCTCCTGAAAAAATTCTCAGGAGGGGCAATTTTTCTGATGATTTAGGTGACCTACACACGTGCACGAGTCCGTGCACGCGATTCCAGATATCTTTACCTCTGAATAAACTGCCTTTATTATACCATATCCACCCTGTCCAAAGTCTCTACTTGGTCTCAGTTCTCCAGTAAACTTGTGATTATCAACAATACACAACGGTAACAAACAATTGGGGGAACTCACGGGGCAGATAGTAACCACTTAAAAGGAAGCGATTCCCAAACCTTCCATAACAAAGCCATCACCTACAGAGAGATGAACTTGGAGAAGAGTCCCCTAAGTAAGCTTGTCCTGGGCCTCTGTTCACAAACACAAACAGACCCCACACAGCCCCAGGACAACAACAACAACAACAACAACAACACAATTAGACCCAACCAAATCATGAGAAAACAAAAAGAGAATTACTTGACACATTGGAAAGAACAAACAAAAAAACAGAGCAAACTAGAATGCTATTTGGCCCTAAACAGAGAGTACACAGTGGCAGAATACCTGACCACTGTGACTGACCCAAACTTAATGAAAGCTTTGACTATGTACAGACTCAGTGACCATAGCCTTGCTATTGAGAAAGGCCGCCGTAGGCAGACCTGGCTCTCAAGAGAAGACAGGCTATGTGCACACTGCCCACAAAATGAGGTGGAAACTGAGCTGCACTTCCTAACCTCCTGCCAAATGTATGACCATATTAGAGACACATATTTCCCTCAGATTACAGCGATCCACAAAGAATTCGAAAACAAACCCAATTTTGATAAACTCCCTTATCTACTGGGTGAAAAACCACAGTGTGCCATCACAGCTGCAAGATTTGTGACCTGTTGCCACAAGAAAAGGGCAACCAGTGAAGAACAAACACCATTGTAAATACAACCCATATTTATGTTTATTTATTTTCCCATTTGTACTTTAACTATTTGCACATTGTAACAACACTGTATATATACATAATATGACATTTGAAATGTCTTTATTCTTTTGAAACTTCTGAGTGTAATGTTTACTGTTAATATTTATTGTTTATTTCACTTTTGTTTACTATCTACTTCCCTTGCTTTGGCAATGTTAACACACGTTTCCCATGCCAATAAAGCCCTTAAATTGAATTGAATTGATAGTAAGGTCGCAATGACACAGAAAGCAGTTCAATGTCGGGGTACAGAGTCGCTCTCTTACCAGGATCGCGGTCCGCTCTGACCAGGGTGAAGGTGGCCGGCTCCACTTCTCTGTCCGGGACTCATCCAGCCAAGTCTCCCAGCTGTATTGGGATTCAGCTGCCAGCAGCGTTTTCATTATTTAGTCCGTTCGTAGCGGGTATGTACACGATCAACAAGATCAGTCCAAAACCAACCACTGGAAATCCATGGTTGGCAGAATGTTTGTAAACTAAGTCTACAAATTAAAAACATAAAATAACGCCGCACTGCAGGTCGCAACAGAGACGCTTCTAGCCGCCATTGTCTTAGTTACGTTCAACGTTACGTCACGTATGACGAAAGCGCGTAAGTGCAAGCCCACAGACACCCATAGAGAATGTATTGAAAGCTTTGAAATGTGAAAAAAATAGATTTTACATGACAGGCTATGAGAGACTTCTGGGCGATTTTCAACTTGACTGAAATCGCCCCAAAAACGGGCGGGGCCATTTGAAGCACGACTTTAGCCTGATTTGACATTTAGTGGCTGGCAGATCAGACGTGAACACTGATAACTGCTGTTGCCGTGATATAATTGATTAGAAAAAAAATCCCTTCCTTTTCCCGTTTGGCAGTGCGTCGCCCATATCGCCCTATTGAACAAGCCGTCCCTGCTCAATTCCTGTCTGCCTGCTTTATACTGTATATAAAGCCACGGCCACGTGGTGTACCTAATAAACTGGCCAGTGAGTGTATATAGAGAAATAATGTCAACCTAGGCCCTGCATGACCCTAATGCATTTATAAAATACCCCATGTCCAGGCCAGTAGAAATTATGTTCGGGACAGTAGATTCTTGGCCATCTGGCCCGACCGGGCCAGTGAGAAAACGTTGAACCCTGAGGAATATTCTTTGCAGTATTCTTATAGATCCCCACCCTTTACAGTTGGCTGACACAATAATATAATAATAATAATATGCCATTTAGCAGACGCTTTTATCCAAAGCGACTTACAGTCATGTGTGCATACATTTTTGTGTATGGGTGGTCCCGGGGATCGAACCCACTACCCTGGCGTTACAAGCGCCATGCTCTACCAGCTGAGCTACAGAGGACCACCAACAATCCTCGGACATGACCCCAGTCATATAATGAGTAAATAATCCATAGTGTTCCGTCCACAGGTTGTGTACACAGTCATGGAGTTCAGTGAGAAGGACAGTCTGCAGGCCATGTTGTCCCAGTTAGAGCACGACATGAATGATCTGAAGCTGCGGGTGAAACCCGGAGAGAACAAGAAGTTCAAACTGATCCCTAAAAAGAGGCAGGATTCCAAGAACCTGCAGCAGATACTGTAGCGGCTCACCCAAGAGCTGTGCCAGACATGTTCTGTGAGTGTTCTGCAGTTTAGTACCCCATTTCATGTTCATGTTCGATGACCATAACTCTTTCAGCTGTTATGCACTAGTAAGGCTTAAAGGACAAGTCAGTTATGAGGTGAAAAGGGAGCAAATTATTAGGGTGAGGCACATGGGCTACTAACAGCTTACTACACAACATACACTTAGTATTTCTTAGCTACAGTATACAGTGAGGGAAAAAAGTATTTGATCCCCTGCTGATTTTGTACATTTGCCCACTGACAAAGAAATGATCAGTCTATAATTTTAATGGTAGGTTTATTTGAACAGTGAGAGACAGAATAACAACAAAAAAATCCAGAAAAACGCATATCAAAAATGTTATAAATTGATTTGCATTTTAATGAGGGAAATAAGTATTTGACCCCCTCTTAATCAGAAAGATTTCTGGCTCCCAGGTGTCTTTTATACAGGTAACGAGCTGAGATTAGGAGCACACTCTTAAAGGGAGTGCTCCTAATCTCAGCTTGTTACCTGTATAAAAGACACCTGTCCACAGAAGCAATCAATCAATCAGATTCCAAACTCTCCACCATGGCCAAGACCAAAGAGCTCTCCAAGGATGTCAGGGACAAGATTGTAGACCTACACAAGGCTGGAATGGGCTACAAGACCATCGCCAAGCAGCTTGGTGAGAAGGTGACAACAGTTGGTGCGATTATTCGCAAATGGAAGAAACACAAAATAACTGTCAATCTCCCTCGGCCTGGGGCTCCATGCAAGATCTCACCTCGTGGAGTTGCAATGATCATGAGAACGGTGAGGAATCAGCCCAGAACTACACGGGAGGATCTTGTCAATGATCTTAAGGCAGCTGGGACCATAGTCACCAAGAAAACAATTGGTAACACACTACGCCGTGAAGGACTGAAATCCTGCAGCGCCCGCAAGGTCCCCCTGCTCAAGAAAGTACATAAACAGGGCCGTCTGAAGTTTGCCAATGAACATCTGAATGATTCAGAGGAGAACTGGGTGAAAGTGTTGTGGTCAGATGAGACCAAAATCGAGCTCTTTGGCATCAACTCAACTCACCGTATTTGGAGGAGGAGGAATGCTGCCTATGACCCCAAGAACATCATCCCCACCGTCAAACATGGAGGTGGAAACATTATGCTTTGGGGGTGTTTTTCTGCTAAGGGGACAGGACAACTTCACCGCATCAAAGGGACAATGGACGGGGTCATGTACCGTCAAATCTTGGGTGAGAACCTCCTTCCCTCAGCCAGGGCATTGAAAATGGGTCGTGGATGGGTACTCCAGCATGACAATGACCCAAAACACACAGCCAAGGCAACAAAGGAGTGGCTCAAGGAGAAGCACATTAAGGTCTTGGAGTGGCCTAGCCAGTCTCTAGACCTTAATCCCATAGAAAATCTGTGGAGGGAGCTGAAGGTTCGAGTTGCCAATCGTCAGCCTCGAAACCTTAATGACTTGGAGAAGATCTGCAAAGAGGAGTGGGACAAAATCCCTCCTGAGATGTGTGCAAACCTGGTGGCCAACTACAAGAAATGTCTGACCTCTGTGATTGCCAACAAGGGTTTTGCCACCAAGTACTAAGTCATGTTTTGCAGAGGGATCAAATACTTATTTCCCTCATTAAAATGCAAATCAATTTATAACATTTGTGACATGCGTTTTTCTGGATTTTTTTGTTGTTATTCTGTCTCTCACTGTTCAAATAAACCTACCATTAAAATTATAGACTGATCATGTCTTTGTCAGTGGGCAAACGTACAAAATCAGCAGGGGATCAAATACTTTTTTCCCTCACTGTACATATCTCCCTGGCATATTACATTATTTATGCAGCAGCATAAACTCTGTGCTCACTTGAACAGGAAGGTGGCGCGACGGTCCTTCTTGTGAGCTCTAGAAAGAGGCCTGATATCCCGACTTGGAATTCAGAGTTGGATGACCGTAAAAAATTTTTTTACGTATTTTCCCAGTCTGAGCTATTATTATTATTATTTAATTTTTTGTGAAATCCAATTGGTAGTTACAGTCTTGTCCCATCGCTGCAACTCCCGTACGGACTCGGGAGAGGCGAAGGTCGAGAGCCATGAGTCCTCCGAAACACGGTCCTGCCAAGCCGCACTGCTACTTGACACACTGCTCGCTTAACCTGGAAGCCAGCCACACCAACGTGTCGGAGGAAACACCGTACAACTGGCGACACGTGTCAGCGTGCATGCGCTCGGCCCGCCACAAGGAGTCGATAGAGCGTGATGGGATAAGGACATCCCGGCCGGCCAAACCCTCCCCTAACCCGGACGATGCTGGGCCAATTGTCCGCCGCCTCATTGGCCTCCCGGTAGTGGCCGACTGCGACACAGCCTGGGATCGAACCCGGGTCTGTAGTGGCGCCTTAGCACTCATTGTTGAATTTGCGATTTCCAACTTATTGTCTAATGTTTATGTCCAATGGACAATGAGCACCGATACGTTTGATCTAAAATGTCTCTTCATATGAAAAGGATTGAAAAGGATTTACCAGTAGATTGCCAATTGATGCATGGTGATGAGTACTTGTCTAGCTTGCTAGCTAAGATTTTGAAAGTAAGATGTTGACATGATCAGTCCAATCAAAGCTAAGGTAGATATAATGTGATTTGACATCATTTTATCTCTGGCCAATGACCTTGAGCTGTCTTGGATGGACACTTCTAATGTAAGTCTATGGCAGCACCCAAGGGGCTCTAACCGTACATTTTGTGGTGATGAAGTGTCCCCATGAGTGACAGAACACTGAGCCAACCACGGCGCAACTAGATAACATTACCAACCCCAACGCTCCGTATTTTCCTCTGGCTGCCCCACCACCACAGAAAGCACTGAGCTAGGCTGAAACACCTGCATTTTGGAGCTGCCTTACTCAAGAAAGCAAAAAAGAGATCATGCTTGTTTGCGGCTTTATTAACGCAAAAATTGTTTTTATTTTTTTACATTGTTTGCAAACTGATATGTGACACATATTAATGCCAAAATACCATGCAAAACAGAATAAAAAAATTATATAGCTCTATTTGGTAAAAGACAAAGTCCATATTATGGCAAGACCAGCTCAAATAAGCAAAGAGAAACGACAGTCCATCATTACTTTAAGACATGAAGGTTAGTCAATATGGAAAATGTCAATAACTTTGAAAGTTTCTTCAAGTGCAGTCGCAAAAACCATCAAGCGCTATGATGAAACTGGCTCTCATGAGGACCACCACAGGAATGGAAGATCTGCAGAGGATAAGTTCATTAGAGTTACGAGCCTCAGAACTTGCAGCCCAAATAAATGCTTCATAGAGTTCAAGCCACAGACACATCTCAACATCAACTGTTCAGAGGGGACTGTGTGAATCAGGGCTTCATGGTCAAATTGCTGCAAAGAAACCACTACTAAAGGACACCAATAATAAGAAGAGACCTGCTTGGGCCAAGAAACACAAGCAATGGACATTTGACCGGTGGAAATCTGTCCTTTGGTTTGGAGTCCACATTTGAGCTTTTTGATTCCAACCGCCGTGTCTTTGTGAGACGTGGTGTGGGAGAACGGATGATCTCCGCATGTGTATTTCCCACCGTAAAGCATGGAGAAGGAGGTGTGATGGTGTGGGGGTGCTTTGCTGGTGACACTGTCTGTGATTTATTTTGAATTCAAGGCACACTTAACCAGTATGGCTACCCTTCTGGTTTGGGCTTAGTGGGACTATAATTTGTTTTTCAACAGGGCAATGACCCAAAACACACTTCCAGGCTGTGTAAGGGCTATTTTACCAAGAAGGAGAGTGATGGAGTGCTGCATCAGATGATCTGGCCTCCACAATCACCCGACCTCAACCCATTTGAGATGGTTTGGGATGAGTTGGACTGCAGAGTGAAGGAAAAGCAGCCAACAAGTTCTCAGCATATGTGGAAACTCCTTCAAGACTGTTCTAGACATTCCAGGTCTACCTCATGAAGCTGGTTGAGAGAATGCAAAGGGTGGCTACTTTGTCATCAAGGCAAAGGGTGGCTACTTTGAAGAATCTCAAATATAAATATATTTTTATTTGTTTAACACTTTTTTGGTTACTACATTCCATATGTGTTATTTCATAGTTTTGATGTCTTCAATATTATTCTGTCCCACATGCCTTGAATGACATGTTGCCACTGAATATGGATAACTATTGAAAGATGGCTGATATGCCTGTGTTCATGGTTCTCACAGGGGAAGTAAAATGATAGGCTACAATGACTTTGCTCATGATCATGCACACTGCAAATGACATGTAACGATAAGTGTCTTGAATATTATTTGGCAGATGTGGAGGTCCTGGTGCTGGTGTGGTTACACGTGGTCTGCGGTTGTAAGGCCAGTTGGATGTACTGCCAAATTCTCTAAAACGATGTTGGAGGCAGTTTATGGTAGTGATGTAAAAACGGCCAGCTCATCTCCTTTCCAAGACCCAAACTTTCTTTTGGTTTTCCTATTAGAATAAGGTCACTTCAATCGTCATAATTTTATTAGCCAATCAGCAGCCTTTTCCCCCTGGATTCATCTCCTTCCCCAACCAGGCAGGGCCTCAGGCAGTCTGTAGTTTCCATTCTGATGACCAACCTGTTTTTCTTTCCTGCTTATATTACCTCCTTAGAAGAAATTGCTTTTCTTTCTGATGTTTATTGTGCATGCAGCTAAATGTACGTTCCAAAATCCTGATGTCCTGTTGTTTGGAGCTAAATAGTATCTGTTGTAAATATGTACAATTTGTGTTAAACGTGTTAAACAGTTAGCTAGCGTACTCCCGCTAGGGTTAGCATTAGCATTAGCATTGTCATCCTGAATGCATGACTATTTAGCATGCTTATTAGCGATTAGCATTTGTTAGCATTTGTATGTGGTGCTAGGTTATTTTCGGTTATAGATTGCTCATGCTTATTATGTTGATTTATAATGTGTAGTTATTTCTACATTGCTCTATTGTTCTTTGTGCATCTATCATGTGTTTGGGTCCATATAGCCTGTTTAGTTGTTGACGTGCAAATAGGTATATTTTCCTCATACTGTGCTATAGCCTAAGTTAGTATCAGAGAGAGTGGTGTTGTATGCGTGTGTGTGGATCTTCATTAAGCCTTGAACTGGAACTACTGCTTCCTTCAAGCTGGATTCAGTAACTGCCAGAGTTCAAGGATGCCAGTCTCCAGAGAAGATCTTCCACAAGTTGTGGTTCATCCCCGCCGTCAGACTCGCCCCCCACATCGTATGGTCGACTATGAGGTAAGCTACGAGTCAAGGCAGACACCAGACACAACAACACACCACTTCAACGAGGGACCACGAGCAGAGGGCGCTGTGAGTGGAATTAATTACTCTCACAACAAGACCAGCAGCAGCTACCCTCCTGTACAAGATGAGAGAGAAATCCGTTCTTCTTCCAGAACAGTCGTAACGTACCTGAAGCTTATAGGAGAGGAAACTGAGAAGTTGACACGGGAGATACTCGAGCTATCGGAAGAGCTAATTTCATCCGCTTCAATGGGTCCCCAACAGTTCAAGTCACTACCCAGGCTGACCCGCAACAGTGAGGATGGAGCCTCACCTTCATCAATGGCCAACTCACCGGCCCCCCATAGCAGGCGCACCTCGACTAGAGATTGTCATCATCAAAGTCAGCCTGAGCGGGCACAGCTGGTGACAACCAGAGATTATAAACTGCAGTCACAAAGGCAGCGTGATAAGCTAGAGCAGCTCATTGAAAACCTTGGGATCAGAGGGCTCTCCTTCTCAGACCAGTCATCCACACAGTCATCATCTACTCTGTCAACCCCTCGACGTCGTGAGCCATCGCACCAGCGAGACCGGTCAACTTCTCATTGCAGAACTCATAGCCCTACAGCGCCACCTAGAGGGCTGACTTCACAGGATCGCCAACGTCAGCCCTCACCTAACCGCTGTGGTCAGCCTACACCTAATAACCATCGTCAGCCTGCACCTGACCATCGCCGCCGCGACTACTCACCTGACCGTTACGGTCAGCCTACACCTGATCGCCGTCGTCAGCTCACACCTGACTGTCGCCGCCGCGACTACTCACCTGACCGCTACGGTCAGCCTACACATGATCGCCATCGTCAGCCTGTACCTGACTGTCACCGCGACTACTCACCTGACTGACGCCGACGCGACTACTCAACTGACCGCTATGGTCAGCCTATGCCTGATTGCCATCGTAAACCCTCTACTGATTGCCATTGTCAGCCCACGCCTGACCGTAGCCGCCGCGACTACTCACCTGATCGTTGTCGGCAACTCACCTGTCCACTACCACACACCTTCTCCACCCAGCCGGGAGCGCGTCTACCGTGGACCAACTCCTACCATCCCCAACTTCTTCAATGAAGACCCACGAGAGTTTGCAAGGCTGAAGGTGGCCCTCGACAATGTGCAGCCTGTAAATGCAACAGAGTGCTTCAAGTTTCAGATATTGGTGGACCACTTGAAGTTGGAAGAGGCTTTGCTAATTGCCGATTCCTACAGCAACAGCAGGTACCCATACAGTGTCACCATGGAGTCCCTCACAGAACTGTATGGCCAGCCCCACCAGCTTGCCCTCCAACGCATCGCATGGTTAATGGATGGCCCCAACATCAAGAGTGGTGACACCAAGGCATTCCGAAGATTCGCTCTGAGGGTGCGTGCCTTGGTTGGCATGTTGGATCAGCTAGGGAGTAATGGACAGACAGAACTGAGGTGTGGCTCACACGTCTCACGCCTCTTAGCTAAGTTACCACACGACCTAAGAGCCAGCTTCAAGAGATGTGTGAACACCATCAAGACACCCATTCCAACCCTCCTTCACCTGGGAGAGTGGCTCGAGTACGAGGTGAGAGTGCAAGTAGATGGCACGCAGTTCAGTAGCAAACAAAACAGGGACCACCCTAGCTCACGCCGAGATCAGTGTAAAGACAAATAATTCCCCAAGACCGTCAACATCCTCCATGGAGGTGAGCAGAGAAAGGACGAAGTCGAACTCTCTGCACAGAACTAGTCTCCGGAAAAAAGGTCACGGGAGAAGCCAAAAAGTATTGTCCGCTCTGCAACACCACGCAGCATTACGTGAATCAATGCACCAACTTTCAGCTCCTTTCCAAAGAACAGAAAGAATCCTGGATCAAGACAAATTAAAGATGTTGGAAGTGTGGACGCGAACACCAAGCAGCTCAGTGTACTCTCAAGGCTAAGTGCAAGAAGTGCGAGAAGAAGCATCTTGAGATTCTCCACGAGGTCAACACTAGCCCGACTGCTACAAAGAACGCTAGCACAAACACTATGAAGACCACCAGCACAAAGGCGTCAACAGAGAGCATTTGCCTGGTGAGCTCCACCGCAGAGACCTTCTATGTTGATCGACCTTCTGGCAGCAGCAAGGTGCTGCCGAAGATGAGTCGAGTCATCTTGCGGAGCGGCAACAAGTCACTTGACACGTACGCCCTGTTGGATGACGGGTCGGAGCGCACTATACTTCTACATGAAGCAGCTAGGCCTCCAAGGAAATCCTGAGGACTTGGCACTTTGTACGGTGCGTCAAGATATCCGAGTCCTCCATGGAGCTTCTGTGTCATTCTCTGTGACCCCTGTTACTCAACCAAACAGGTCCTTTGACATCCACAGAGCCTTCACAGCTGAAGAGTTACGCCTTGCACCGCATACCTACCCGGTCCAAGCCCTTAAGAAAATATATCAGCACCTCAAAGGCCTACCCCTTCAACCGCTGGACCAGGCGCAGCCATTACTGCTCATCGGATCAGACTATCCCCATCAATCATCCCGACGGAGCCAGTGCGTTTGGGTCCCCCTGGCAGGCTTGCCGCCATCAAGACTCAGCTCGGATGGACTCTTCAAGGTCCTTCAAAGTTCCTGCAGCAAAGTCTTGCTCCACAACAGTGCCTTCATACATCCCTTGTCTCTTCATCTGCAGAGCTCTTCAGCCATGTAGAGAAGCTCTGGCAGTTGGATACGCTATCGTACAGGAGTGAGAAGCTCGTCACACAGTCCAGACAAGATGTAGAAGCCATGCATCTACTGGAGGAGAAGACAGTCAGGATCGAAGTAGACAGGGTTCAAAGGTACGCCACTCCCCTTTTGTGGAAGAAGAACCTTCCTCCCTTGGAAGCTCCGAAGGAGGCAGTACTGGCTCATCTGCGAGGGACAGAGAAGCGTCTGTCCAAGGATCCAGAGAAAGCAGCAGTGTACAACGCAGAGATTCACAAGTTGGTGGAGTCCGGCAACGTTAAGAAGGTATCCCCAGTAGCAGTCGAAGAGTACCAAGGTTGGTACATTCCCCATCATATGGTCCATCACAATGGGAAAAACAGAGTCATCTTCAACTGTTCCTTCAACTACAGGGGCAAGAGCTTGAACAAACAACTATTTCCCAGACATACCTTGGGAGCTACTCTGCTTGGAGTCCTTCTCCATTTCCGGGAACACTCTGTGGCCATCAGAAGTGACATAAAGGGGATGTTCCATCAAGTTCGCCTGCTTCCCGAAGACCAGCCTCTTCTCCGGTTTCTGTGGCGAGACCTAAACTGTGATGATTACGCTGATGTCTATGAGTGGCAGGTTCTTCCCTTTGGGACGACATGTAGCCCCTGCTGCGCCACGTTTGCCCTTTAGAAGCATGTGTTCGACCACAGTGAGCCCGAAGAAGATATGTGATTCTATAGAACGCTGTTTCTATGTAGACAACTGTCTACAAAGCCTCCCCTCTGCGGATGAAGCCAAGAAACTGGTGGACAAGCTGAAGCACCTTCTTGCTGAGGGAGGATTCGATCTACGCCAGTAGGCCAGCAACCTTCCAGCAGTCATTGAACACCTACCTCAAGAGTCCAGGTCAGAGAACGGTGAGCTGTGGTTCACCAAGGATGGCGTGGAACCCCAAGAGCATACCCTTGGATTACGATGGCAATGTCTGTCTGACACTCTTGGCTACAAGCAAGGTCACATGGAGAAAGTTGAACCCACCATGCGCCACATATATCGGATCCTTGCCAGCCAGTACGATCCACTTGGCTTCATCGTCCCATACACCACACGGGCCAAGGTTGTGGTCCAGAGGCTCTGGAATAAGAAAAGAGGGTGGGATGACCCAGACCTACCTGAAGATCTTCTCCAAGCGTGGCTTATTTGGGAGAACGAACTTCCACAGCTGTCTCAGGTCACACTGCCAAGGTGTTACGTCAGCCCCGACATGGACCTCCCAACCAGCAAAAGAAGTGTTCACGTCTTCAGTGATGCCACAGAACGTGCGTAAGGTGCCGTTGCGTACCCCCGTACTGAAGACACCAATTGACGGATCCAAATAGCATTCCTTGCAGCAAGATCAAGAGTGGCCCCAAAACAGTCGATGCCAAGACTCAAGCTCTGCGCTGCACTCACCGGTGCCCAGCTGGCCGTGGTCATCAGAAAAGAACTCACCCTGGAAATCCATGAGGTCGGATTCTACAACAGTCTTAACCTGGCTCCAGTCAGACTCCTGCAGGTACAAAGTACAGTGGGGAAAAAAAGTATTTAGTCAGCCACCAATTGTCCAAGTTCTCCCACTTAAAAAGATGAGAGAGGCCTGTAATTTTCATCATAGGTACACGTCAACTATGACAGACAAAATGAGAAAAAAAAATCCAGAAAATCACATTGTAGGATTTTTTAGGAATTTATTTGCAAATTATGGTGGAAAATAAGTATTTGGTCAATAACAAAAGTTTCTCAATACTTTGTTATATACCATTTGTTGGCAATGACACAGGTCAAACGTTTTCTGTAAGTCTTCACAAGGTTTTCACACACTGTTGCTGGTATTTTGGCCCATTCCTCCATGCAGATGTCCTCTAGAGCAGTGATGTTTTGGGGCTGTCGCTGGGCAACACAGACTTTCAACTCCCTCCAAAGATTTTCTATGGGGTTGAGATCTGGAAACTGGCTAGGCCACTCCAGGACCTTGAAATGCTTCTTACGAAGCCACTCCTTCGTTGCCCGGGCGGTGTGTTTGGGATCATTGTCATGCTGAAAGACCCAGCCACGTTTAATCTTCAATGCCCTTGCTGATGGAAGGAGGTTTTCACTCAAAATCTCACGATACATGGCCCCATTCATTCTTTCCTTTACACGGATCAGTCGTCCTGGTCCCTTTGCAGAAAAACAGCCCCAAAGCATGATGTTTCCACCCCCATGCTTCACTGTAGGGATGGTGTTCTTTGGATGCAACTCAGCATTCTTTGTCCTCCAAACACGACGAGTTGAGTTTTTACCAAAAAGTTCTATTTTGGTTTCATCTGACCATATGACATTCTCCCAATCCTCTTCTGGATCATCCAAATGCACTCTAGCAAACTTCAGACGGGCCTGGACATGTACTGGCTTAAGCAGGGGGACACGTCTTGCACTGCATGATTTGAGTCTCTGGCGGCATAGTGTGTTACTGATGGTAGGCTTTGTTACTTTGGTCCCAGCTCTCTGCAGGTCATTCACTAGGTCCCCCCGTGTGGTTCTGGGATTTTTGCTCACCGTTCTTGTGATCATTTTGACCCCACGGGGTGAGATCTTGCGTGGAGCCCCAGATCGAGGGAGATTATCAGTGGTCTTGTATGTCTTCCATTTCCTAATAATTGCTCCCACGGTTGATTTCTTCAAACCAAGCTGCTTACCTATTGCAGATTCAGTCTTCCCAGCCTGGTGCAGGTCTACAATGTTGTTTCTGGTGTCCTTTGACAGCTCTTTGGTCTTGGCCATAGTGGAGTTTGGAGTGTGACTGTTTGAGGTTGTGGACAGGTGTCTTTTATACTGATAACAAGTTCAAACAGGTGCCATTAATACAGGTAACGAGTGGAGGACAGAGAAGCCTCTTAAAGAAGAAGTTACAGGTCTGTGAGAGCCAGAAATCTTGCTTGTTCGTAGGTGACCAAATACTTATTTTCCACCATAATTTGCAAATAAATTCATTAAAAATCCTACAATGTGATTTTCTGGAAAAAAAATTCTCAATTTGTCTGTCATAGTTGACGTGTACCTATGATGAAAATTACAGGCCTCTCTCATCTTTTTAAGTGGGAGAACTTGCACAATTGGTGGCTGACTAAATACTTTTTTCCCCCACTGTATTTGTAGGCACAAGAGTCACAAAAATACAGGAGCTCACAGACCCCAGGCCTGGCGTTACGTGGACACAGAGAGAAATACATGATAACACACGTGGCAAGACGCTGTCTCAGCTTTCAGAACACAACCGTTTGAGTCAAGGTCCTCCATTCCTGTGGCAGGCCCAGTCATCCTGGCCGAGAAGACCAGACCAAGTACCCCCTGACGAAGCAGAGGAGCTGCGGAAGCATACATTCTGTGGACTCCTGTCAGTGGACACCAAGTTGTCTCTCCCTGATGTTGCCCAGTTCAACAATTTCCATGAGCTGGTGGAAGCCACAGTGCAGTTGCTACACAGGGCAGCCAGTAGTGCCGACAGCCCTTCAGCCGACGATTTCAAGCAAACAGAATTCGAAGTACTCAGACATGCTCAGTCTGAGAGCTTTCCAGAAGACGTCTCCCTACTAGAGGCAGGCAAGCCAATCCTTCCGAGCAGCCGTCTGGTGACGCTGGCCCCGGAGTATGACGACAACACCGGACTGATTCGTGTTGGAGTTCGCCTTCAGAGGTGTGATCAGCTGGGCCCTGATGTTCTTCACTCAGTGGTTCTGGACCCAGGTCATCTGCTCACCAGGTTGCTGATCAAGAAATATGATGAGCAGCTGAGGCACCCGGGCCCAGAGAGGGTGTTTGCTGAGTTACGTCGAAGGTTCTGGATTCTTAGAGGGAGGGCAGCCATTCCGATTCATTCCTAATTTTTTTACATTTTACATTTTAGTCATTTAGCAGACGCTCTTATCCAGAGCGACTTACAGTTAGTGAGTGCATACATTTTTCATACTGGCCCCCCATGGAAAACGAACCCACAACCCTGGCATTGCAAGCGCCATGCTCTACCAACTGAGTTACAGGGGACTACAGTTGGCGTTGAGACGCTTCATCGCTCGAAGAGGAAAGCCCTTTGAGATCCTGTCCGATCGAGGAACAAATTTCAAGGGAGGGGAGCGAGAGTTACAGGAGGCCTTCATGACTCTCCATCCACAGCTCCAGGAACAGTTAGCCAGTCAGAAGACTTGCTTCGCCTTCAACCCACCAAGTGCACCACACTTTGGAGGATGCTGGGTGAGGGAGATCAGATCCATCAAGACTGCCCTGCAAACCACTCCAAAGGTGCGCAGACCATTTCAAAAGAGGTGCTGAGGACTGTCCTAATCGAAATAGAAGGGATCTTGAACTCCAAGCCCTTGGGATATGTGTTGTTGGATATCGCGGATCCGGATCCAATCACTCCTAACTCTCTTCTCATGGGGCGGCCAGACTCGTCACTACCACAGGTGGTCTACCCAGAGTCTGAACTGCTCAGTCGCAAAAGATGGAGACACAGCCAGGTTCTAGCCGACCATTTCTGGCACTGCTTCACACGGAACTATTTACCTGCATTTCAAGGCCGCCATAAGTGGCACAAGAATAAGGAAGACCTTGTAGTTGGGACCGTTGTGATGATCAAGTTAGAACTGTCAAGTCAGTTATCCCTGGGAGCAGACAGGAAAGTGAGGACAGCAGAGATCCAAGTCAAGGACAGAACCTACGCCAGGCCTGTTGCTCGACTCATCCAGCTTCCCGCCCTTCCTCAAGAAGCTACTGACCCTTAGCTGGCTTGTCTTTGAAACAAATATGTACAACACATTTGGGGGCGGCTGTAAAAACGGCCAGCTCATCTCCTTTCCAATACCCCAACTTTCTTTTGGTTTTCCTATTAGAATAAAGTCACTTCAATCGTCATAATTTTATTAGCCAATCAGCAGCCTTTTCCCCCGGGACTGTAAGTTCAAAAATCCTGATATCTTGTTGTTTGGAGCTAAATAGTATCTGTTGTAAATATGTACCATTTGTGTAAATATGTACCATCCCTAGTGGCGCAGTGGAATGCATGACTATTTAGCATGCTTATTAGCGATTAGCATTTGTTAGCATTTGTCTGTGGTGCTAGGCTATTTTCGGTTATAGATCGCTCATGCTTATTATGTTGTTTTATAACGTGTAGTTATTTCTACATTGCTCTATTGTTCTTTGTGCATCTATCATGTGTTTGGGTCCACATAGCCTGTTTAGTTGTTGACATGCAAATAGGCATATTTTCCCCATACTGTGCTATAGCCTAAGTTCTCCTCTTTTCTTTACAGAACCACGATTAGTATCAGAGAGAGTGGTGTTGAATGCGTGTGTGTGGATCTTCATTAAACCTTGAACTGGAACTACTGCTTCCTCATGTTCTGAACGGACACCCTGTGGTGGTTGCTACCGGCCTAAAATCCAGCACCTACGTTTTTTTATCCCTTTTTATTGGTCCTTCGAATTCATAAACAACCAATATTTTTCAGAGAAATTAACATTTAATTCTCTGGCAACAGCTCTGGTGGACACTCCTGCAGTTAGCATGCCAATTGCACGCTCATTCAAAACTTGAGATATCTGTTGCATTTTGTTTTGTGACAAAACTTCACATTTTAAAGTGGCCTTTTATTGTCCTCAGCTTCTTGATATGCCACACCTGTCAGGTGGATGGATTATTTTGGCAAAGGAGAAATGCTCATCAACAGGGATGTAAACACATTTGTGCACAACATTTGAGAGAAATAAGCTTTTTGTGCATATAGAAAATGTTTGATTTTATCTTTCATCTCATGAAACATGGGACCAACACTTTACATGTTGCATTTATATTTTTGTTCAGTGTCTGTCTTGACTGCATCAAATCTATGTAAATAAGCTAGCTAGCTACCCTAGCCATCTAAGTTAGCTAGCTGGCTAATTGAAGCAATTTTGCTGCGCACCTTGTCTACAACAACTCCATTCATATTAAACAACAGCCTGCCTGTTGGTTGATCATTGTAGCCTACTCTTCATTTAGCCAACTTAATTCCATAATTGTAATTCTATTTAGCTTTGATTAGAAATCTCCCACTTCACTTGCTACACATGGAGCCTCTGACTGTAACGTTAGTGCTGCTTTGATTGACCAACAATAACAAGCTACACACTTGAAAAGTGTGTAGGTTACCAATATGTCTTTTTTATTGGGTGCAATGAGAAAAGGCCCGACAGCTACTGGTGCAGCTGCTTCAGGTGTTCAGAGTTCTTCCCAGGTAGGCCGACTCTCATTGAGGCCAAACATTTAGCTTTAAGTACAAGTTGTCCCTAACCACAGATCAAGGATCAGATTACATCCACTCATAATCTTAACCACAAGGGGGATGAAAAATAGCTGACCCTGTATCAGTGATTTGGGGCAGAAATGATGGCTTTTGATGTTTGTGTGCTGTCTTGGTCCAGATAGTCTGATCCTGGCCTTTGGTTCCTCCGTCAACACATTTTGAGGAAGTGCGTCCCCGGGGTGCACAAGGTCATGCCGGTCAGCGGCGCACGCCTTCCTGTGGTCAAGTTCATCCACAAGGAGCTCAACCTCCAGGTGGATGTGACCATCAATAACAGGTCAGCTTGTACAATCAGTGTTTTCCGTAAGTACATGGAGTAACCAGCCAAATAGAAAAAGTAGCCAGCCAGGGAGTTCCGGCTGGGGGGGTCCGTGAAAATAAATGACAGAACAAGCTCTATTTTGGTGGCCTCTGGTACATTCTAATGCCTTGATTCCATCTGAAATACACAGCTAAATTATTGAATAGTTTACGACTTTACCTCCCAGATTGGTAAAATGAGTTGTGGTATTGAGTAGAAAAACATGACTTTAGAATAAAATTACTGAAAATGTATTAATTCAGTGTTTTGTTAGTTGTTTTGGATTTCGCCTAGGTCTTTATGATCTAAGTAAGATAACATTTTTTAACATTAAACCCATCATCTCATGAGATTAAAGTCATATTGACATTATATGAATTGCAACAATGATGTTTGTTCTTCAAATTATGTATTTTATTGGCTCTGCTGCTGTGCACTTAGGGTATGGAAACCAATGTGTCATTTTGTAATTTGGGTGAACTATCCCTTTAACACTTTGGCCTGTCAATCAATCACTGTGGGTGGGATTGTCAGGGGAGGGGGCAGGATGTTTGTCAGTCAGAGTCGGTAGGGTTTCAGACCTGTCAATCAATCACTGTGGGTGGGTCTTTGAAGAAAGGCGGTAGATTAGTAATCTAGTCAGAAAAACAAGTCTATACTACTCTTTCAATTGAATTGATTGTGGCATAAACCTAACAAAAATGGTTGATCTGTCAAGTAAACTTGGATTCCCTGTTGAGAGACAATATAGAATTGCAGGAAAATTGTTTTTTAAAATGTTCAGGGGGAGGACCCCCAGACCCTCTGCCAGATTGTGCACCACCACCATTATTCAAAGGCAGGGACCATGAATAGACCTACAGGCATGATTGAATAATTAAGCAGGTGTTAAACATGGGATTTGCTACATAGAAAGCAGCAGTTGACTACTCCATTGTCGACGCTTTAATCAAATCAGTAGGCCTATATCAATACATTAATAATACCATATAAGTGGTCCTCTGTAGCGCAGCTGGTAGAGCACGGCGCTTGTAATGCCAAGGTAGTGGGTTCGATCCCTGGGACCACCCATACACAAAAATGTATGCACGCATGACTGTAATTCGCTTTGGATGAAAGAGTCTGCTAAATGGCATATTATTATTATTATAAGTATCATGACATTAGCCTTAATAATCTGTTTTCTTCTATTATATATTTTTGACCAGAATGAGGCTCTCTCTCCACTACCTATTGTTCCTGCAGTGAGGATTCAACATCTTCATCAAATGTTTTCATAATTGATTTGCAGATACAGCATTCGTCAAAAAGCATTAGTAGCCTACCAACATGCAAATTAGTGAGCCAAATGAACAGCTCTCTCACCGATGGGATTTGGTTCTGTTCACCTAAAAGATCAGTTCTAAAAGAGTCGTTCGTTCGCAAACAACCCATCACTAGGCTACACTGACGAGTCACTTTAGCGGTCACTGGCAAGTCTCCACATGGGTTTGGAATCCTAGGAAAATACAAACAAGATCTTTGGTTTAGGCCTACCCGATGCGATACCATGGACATATAACTACGTTGTTTGATTTATGAATAGCAAAGGGTTATAGGAGATTTACTTTATTCAGTTAGTTCGACACCTTGTATAAACTACTCAAAAACATGCTGTTCGGTCGTCAATCAAAGCACAGTAAATAGCCTATCCGCCCCGACTCCGTGGCTGGCTAAAGTAGGCCTATGAAAATAAAATACATTTATGTGCCACAAAACAATAATTAAGTGGATTTCAACTCATCCTTACCACTTACATTACATGGGACGATGAAGAAGCTTCATACTCTCTCCTACATGAAAATAAATTTGACTGCAGCCAACCAGAGTGCACAAAAATAACACCAGTAGCTAGAGGCCGGACAGACAGACAGCAGACTGACAAACCATCCCGTCATCGCTCGCTTTCTGACTGACAGGCGCCTGTCCTATCAATAGATCACTAGAAGATTCATTCAAGCGGGAGAAGGCGATACAGACTTTTCTGACCAGCAAATTAAAACTTTTAAATGGAAAGAAGCCTAGTTAATTAATGAAGTGGAAAACACAATGCTACTGTCATATTATTAATTAAATGGAACAAGAAATGTAATGTATCTCTATGCCTACTGTACTGTGTACGGCCTAACCCAAACTGACCCCTAGCCCTACATCCTAGGAACTTCATAATGATCAGAAAAGTCAGACAACAATAACTCTTAGTATTTCGGGTATGAACACAAACATGGGTCACTACCAACCGACCCTCCTAATCTCTATTCCTCCACCACTCAGACTGGCGGTGAGGAACACCCGTTTCCTGCAGCTGTGCTCAGGGCTGGACTCCAGGCTGCACCCTCTGGTCTACACCATCCTGGGCCAAACAGAAGCATCTGGCTGGTGAGTGATCTTCACAGCATCCTGTATGAGAGACTAACACCTTAGATCCCATACCATTTTGAACTGTATTCAGTAGGGGGCAGCAGAACCTTGCATGTGGACTTTATCACCTTTTTGGCTACAGACTATATGGTATTATGCTGCTTTGTGTCACATGCTTGGAATGACGGTTTTCTCTCTATGGTGTTTCTCCCTTAGGTAATCTCAGTGGTGCTGGGCCCTTGCTGAATAACTATGCTTTGACCCTGCTGGTGATCTTCTATCTGCAGAAGTGTGACCCTCCTGTTCTCCCCACATTGGACCAGCTGAAGGACATGGCCTGTATGTACTTCTTCCCTTTCTGCACTGCTTTGAAGCTCAACACAAATATCACATGCATGCTGATAACACACATCTCATCTCAAGCCATTTCTATTTACCATGTACAGGACTTTTATTACTGTTAGGACTAGTATTTATGTAGTCCATATTGTACCCTATATTAACCCACGTAGTCCCCTATATGGCAGAAAATAGGTTTAACCTGAGGATGTGTATAGTTTTGTGCCTAGTGAATTCAATTATTATTTGTCTTGATGTGTTTTTATTCACTGTTCTTCTCTATTCCTCTAAGGTGAGGAGGAAGAGTATGTTATTGAGGCTGGAACTGCACCTTCCCCAGTCAGCCCATTGCTGTGCCCTCCAGCAAGAACACCCAGGATCTGTGCAAGTTACACCAAAAATTGCATGGAAAATACATCCAACCATGCAGAAAAAAAGGAGGGGCAGTGTTACGAGAGAAAGTCAGAATATCAATAGTAGTATTTAAGGTGCTATTTGGTTTAGAGAAAACTAAGACCAAAGCACTCTTCATAAAAGTAATTTTGTATTGGCAGGTACAATATTACATCTGTTTTTAAACAAATTAAAAACTCAGCCGCCTTTCGGCATTCATTAGGGAGTGATGGTGTAGTTGGATGTATTATTTACAGGTTCTTAATTAAATCTGTCCTCATCTTACCCAACTGGCCCTAAGTACATCTTTGGTGTAACTCCCTCAGTTGTTTTCACATCATTTATTCATTTTGGGCTGATCAACAGCTTGAAGCTTTCGTTTGTTTTTCTCTGTAGGTTCCCTGCTGTCAGGCTTCTTCTCCTTCTACGCCCAGTTTGTCTTTGCCAGCTCTCCATGAGGGAGGGCTGCTCACTCCCCGTCACCAGCTTTCTTAGCCGGACAAGGTAAAGTGTGAAGGGGAGGCCATGGAGCAGTAGAGGTCCTCTGGCCCTAAGCTTGGCCCCTTCAACGTGCTGGACCCCTTCGAGCTGAACCACAATGTGGCGGGCAACCTAACGGAGCGCAGCCAGAGGAGCTTTCAGAAGGAGTGCCAGGAGGCAGAGAAGTACTGCCGCAGCCTGCATTACGAGCCCAAGTCCACCAAAGGCAAGGTGCGGGGCCTTGTGCGCCTTTTCACCCCCCGGGACGTGGGCCCTCACCCCCACCACCACAAGTGGGCGGAGCAGGCACTAGCCATCTGCATCCCCTTCAAGGCTTCTTCGCTCCGCGAGTTGGTCCGCAGCCATCTGCACTCTGCCGGGGTTGGCTTCCGCCTGCTCTGGTTCCAGAGGGTGTGCTCTGCAGTGGAGGGGGTGTTTCAGGGAGTGCGCAAGTGCAGCCTGATTAACACAGGCATGGGAGAAAGCACTGGAGCTGAGGGAATGGATACTGCATCACCGATTGGCAAATCAACCACAGTGAGGATGCCAGCCGCTGTGCCTCCTCAAGCAGTGACTGCAGGCCCCAGAGCAAGGCCACACCGGGAACCAAGAGAGCCCTGCTGTCCTCTGAGAGAAGCGACGCCTCCGTGTCCCTGCAGGGCAAGAGGCCCAGGCTGGACAGTTACAGCGGGCACCAGCCCGGGTCTCCACGCTGGACCTACAGTTGAAGTCGGAAGTTTACATACACTTAGGTTGGAGTCATTAAAACTCGTTTTTCAACCACTCCACAAATTTCCTGTTAACAAACTATAGTTTTGGCAAGTCGGTTTGGACATCTACTTTATGCACGACACAAGTTATTTTTCCAACTATTGTTTACAGACAGATTATTTCACTTTTAATTCACTGTATCACAATTCCAGTGGGTCAGAAGTTTACATACACTAAGTTGACTGTGCCTTTAAACAGCTTGGAAAATTCCAGAAAATGATATCATGGCTTTAGAAGCTTCTGATAGGCAAATTGACATCATTTGAGTCAATTGGAGGTGTACCTGTGGATGTATTTCAAGTCCTACCTTCAAACTCAGTGCCTCTTTGCTTGACATCATGGGAAAATCAAAAGAAATCAGCCAAGACCTCAGAAAAAAATGGTAGACCTCCACAAGTCTGGTTCATCCGTGGGAGCAATTTCCAAACGCCTGAAGGTACCACGTTCATCTGTACAAACAATAGTACCCAAGTATAAACACCATGGGACCACGCAGCCGTCATACCGCTCAGGAAGGAGACACGTTCTGTCTCCTAGAGATGAACGTACTTTGGTGAGAAAAGTGCAAATCAATTCCAGAACAACAGCAAAGGACCTTGTGAAGATGCTGGAGGAAACAGGTACAAAAGTATCCATATCCACAGTAAAACGAGTCCTATATCGACAACCTGAAAGGCCGCTCAGCAAGGAAAACCGCCATAAAAAAGCCAGACTACGGTTTGCAACTGCACATGGGGACAAAGATCGTACTTTTTGGAGAAATGTCCTCTGGTCTGATTAAACAAAAATAGAACTGTTTGGCCATAATGACCATTGTTATGTTTGGAGGAAAAGGGGGGCCCTTGCAAGCCAAAGAACACCATCCCAACCGTGAAGCATGGGGGTGCTTTGCTGCAGGAGGGACTGGTGCACTTCACAAAATAGATGGCATCATTAGGAAGGAAAATTATGTGGATATATTGAAGCAACATCTCAAGACATCAGTCAGGAAGTTAAAGCTTGGTCGCAAATGGGTCTTCCAAATGGACAATGACCCCAAGCATACTTCTAAAGTTGTGGCAAAATGGCTTAAGGACAACAAAGTCAAGGTATTGGAGTGGCCATCACAAAGCCCTGACCTCAATCCTATAGAAAATGTGTGGGCAGAACTGAAAACGTGTGTGCGAGCAAGGAGGCCTACAAACTTGATTCAGTTACACCAGCTCTTGTCAGGAGGAATGGGCCAAAATTCACCCAACTTATTGTGGGAAGCTTGTGGAAGGCTACCAACAATTTAAAGGCAATGCTACCAAATACTAATTGAGTGTATGTAAACTTCTGACCCACTGGGAATGTGATGAAAGAAATAAAAGCTGAAATAAATAATTCTCTCTACTATTATTCTGACATTTCACATTCTTAAAATAAAGTGGTGATCCTAACTGACCTAAGACAGGGAATTTTTACTAGGATTAAATGTCAGGAATTGTGAAAAACTGAGTTCAAATGTATTTGGCTAAGGTGTATGTAAACTTCCGACTTCAACTGTACGTCCAGAGGCACAGGGTGTGGGCAGTCCGGCGGAAGGTGAGGCGGGAGCTGATTAAAGGGGCAATGGACATGGACTCCAGGCCAGAGGGCAGCAGTGTGGAGCTGGAGACCCAGTACATAGTGGACAAGGAGCCACTGGAATTACAGGTTCAGGCCCAGGTGGTGGGCGGCACAGAGAGCACCAAGGCCGTGATCATGTTTCGCCCCTCTGCTGATGGCACCAGACAGTTCCAGGACTTCTTTCACTTCCTAGAGATGTTCCTGCCCAAGATGGCTGACACACTGATGGGGAAGACTGGTAGAAGATGGCAGATGATGCCGGACTGTTTCGTAAATGGGTTGTGTTTTCTGATAATCAATTTTCTCTTTTTGGAAAAGTGGAAGAGAGAGTAGGTGAATCTGGACAATTTTTTACTTTTTTCATATCAGAGATTTTTGTTTGGTCAAAAGTTAGGAAATTGATCTCTTTTTGAAAACCGATCCAACCGAGAAAGCTCTGAATTGTTATGAAAGAGCTTGTATTTATAAAGCAATGAAAGATATTGTAAATATTGATTGTATGCTGTCATGCTATTCAGTTAGTTATTTTTTATTTGTCTTAGAGTAGGGCTGGCAAATGTTTTATTTGAAGTGCCCTGCAGCAATGCACTCCTTTGTATTGTTTCAGTGATTTGTTTGATTTTACCTCTGTTTTAATGTATATATATTTGTAAAAAAATTAAGGGAATTAATGTAATTAGCGGATACTGCCTCTGCACACAACCACCATTAACTGAAGTTATTGTAAACTGTTCTCAACAGTTGGAATTAAATGAAAAAAATCTTTAAATCAACCAATAGGACAACTTGAATATTTTTTTCATAAGCCAACTTTTGCAGTTTGACTTACCAGCTTTGTGCCACAGAATCTGTCAAATGTTTAGCTCCCATGTCCATAAGTCACAATGGTAGGCTTTCAACATTACGTTTCCAGGAAGGCTTGCCTGTTTATGTTACAGAGGTCAGAATGAATGTTGAATGCGTCATTGACCCTCTGTCCACCACAGCCTGGTAGACACAGGTCTGAATCGTGATCTCTCTGTCCGAATGCTTGCTGCCAGGGGACCTGTGTTTACTGGAGGTCTAGTCCAGATAGGCCTCTCTGCTCGTACGACTGAGAGAAACGACTGCAATTACTCAGGCAGACACGCTGCTTTATTAGCTAACCAGGAGCCATAGCTCAGGGAAGCACAGATAGCTTACAACCCCATGCTCAGATTAACATCGTACATTTCATATTTCGGACTAAACAAAAGCGCTGAGACTATTAAGATGGATAGTAGTAGACTTGGTAGACTTCAGCTGTTGTATGTGTCTCTGTTAGTGGTCAATGGTCACATTATCTGTGTTTGATGTTGTTGGTGTCTTGCTAGGTTTTCGGGTAGCTTCTTGGATCCAACTTTTAAATGAAGTCTACATCATTATTATGAATGGCTGGCTTGGAATCCAATTTCTCCAGTGGAGGAAAAGCAGTTGACACTTGTATATTTTACATAAATGTATCTACTAGAACGCTGCGATCACTGAAGACTGAAGTGACCACAGAACATGATGTACTGTAGCATGTACCTCCAGAACATGAAATAAAGGTTAAAGGTTCTATCACCATTGCCATTCAGTTCACCCCCATCATTCCTCTACGGTCTTTGAAGCATGTCTTGGCAGCTATATCAGACTCACAGAAGCTTTGCTTGTTTGTGAGATGTTTCAAAAATGTCCTAGAGCACAGCCATGTCAGAAAATAACAAGGCTGGAAGAAATTGAATAAAAAAGGAAGAGTTTTGCCATATGGGGGCTTTGATACCTGCTATTGTCCTCCTCAATGATCAGTCCAACAGGGAAGATCCACAATTTTTTTCTGAATTGCCTTTGTAGATCCTTGTATATTATATTCTGACTACCGCAATGAACAATGATTTCATCGTGTAGGCTAATTGCCAATCAGTCTCAGTTACATGGGCTGCATTTATACAGGCAGCCCAATTCTGATATTTGTTCCACTAATTGGTATTTTGACCAATCACAGCAGATCTTTAGCAGAGCTGATCTGATTGGTCAAAATACTAATTAGTGAAAAAAGATCAGAATTGGTCTGCCTGGGTAAACGCAGCCAGATCAATCAATACCATCAGGATTGATTCTGCTTCTTAACATTCTTATTTGGTGGTTGTTTTTGTGACACTAGCGTCCATCTCTAATTTGGAAATTTCTTCGGGACTGATGACAAAATATTGAACCCCTCGCAAACAACCTAATTTCATGTTCAGTGTTTAATTGGTGTCCATGATACAGCCACGGTGCCAATTTGTTCCCCAGACACCCTACACTCCTAGGTATTCAGACCAATGGCATCATCTATTTAGTCCCAACTCCGAACGGACTTTGAGTCAATCAAAGTTACCAATGAAAATTAGGACTAAGTGTCTGTCTGTTCCGTCATAAAGAGATATATCAGGTGGCTTTCTATTGGTTTAATTGGTCAGATAAAAAAAAACACTCTAATTGCTTCTACAGGCTTTGTTCCTCTGGGGAGGTGACGAGTTACATCTCTTGTGAGGGAATCAAATCAACGTGTCTCATCCACAGCTAGCAAGACTAATATCTGCCGATATGTAGTGCGAAACAATGGATGTTAATATTTTGTGTGGGTGTCATTATGAGGAGTGATATGTATACACACAGAGGGCTTTATGTGTAAAAAGAGTAACCCTTTTGGGACACATAAGCTACAAATGACAGCCAGGCATTTCTTACTATACCTATTCTGTCCAATGTGTGGTGACTCAAAGGTTATTTTCCCCACATTAAATAAAAAACCTCCTGGGAAATATCTCATTGTTTGGTCACTGTCATTCGATAGTGCTTCTGAGTGATGCTCAGAGGTCTTTTCAGGGCAGTTCATATGTTAATAAATTATTGCACAGACAGTCAACCTCCGTTTTCTCTCCAATGATGAAGTATGCATCGCAAACAGACGGGGTTTACTGGATCACTGGAAAGCACTCTGCTCACATTAGTGGATGCCTCACTCGGAAGATAAGGCTAAGTAAAAACGCATAATCATTTACCCTTTATAACCTCCCAATACTACCGGAAGGAGTCATAGATTTCTCTGGGGAGACATTCATGATATGAAGCCAGTTTTCTGTCTGTGTGTATTAGTCCTCCCTCTACTTCTATTTGTAGAAGCAGCAAGCGTAATGACTACAAAATAGGGAAGAATCATATTGTCTAGTCTTCAAAGGTTTTTCAAACAGAGGATTTGGTCTAGCATTCTAACATAATTAGCATACAAACTAGCATTCCCTGAAATACAGATAACGTACACTGAGTATACCAAACATTAGGAACACCTTCCTAATATTAAGTTGCACCTCCCCCCTTTGCCCTCAGAACAGCCTCAATTCGTCTGGGCATGGACTCCACAAGGCGCCGAAAGCATTCCACAGGGATGCTGGCCCATGTTTACTCCAATGCTTCCCACAGTTGTGTCAAGTTGGCTAGATGTCCTTTGGGTGGTGGACCATTCTTGATGCACACGGGAAACTGTTGAGCGTGAAAAACCCAGCAGCATTGCAGTTCTTGACACAAACCGGTGCGCCTGGCACCTACTACCTACTATCATACCCCGTTCAAAGGCATTTAAATATTGTGTCTTGCCCATTCACCCTCTGAATGGCACACATACACAATCCATCTCTCAATTGTCTCAAGGCTTAAAAATCCTTCTTTAAGCTGTCTCCTCCCCTTTATCAACACTGATTGAAGTGGATTTAACAAGTGACATCAATAAGGGATCATAGCTTTCATCTGGATTCACCTGGTCAGTCTATGTCATGGAAAGAGCAGGTGTCCTTAACGTTTTGTATACTCAGTGTATACTTATGTAAAGTAAATGTAAAATGTTCCCTATTGTTAAAGAGGATCATCAGCACATACATCTGTATCAATTAAACCTGTAATTGAGTAATGGGCACAACAACATCGTTAGTAACAAAATATGGCAAGGCCTAATATGTTTGTGAAACATCACAAATCCAGTGTAATCTCAGCTAGATTCTGTTGGCATTGAGCCAGAATGTGGTTGTGCCTGAGTTGTAATTGAGTTGTAAATTAGTTGTATCTGCTTGCTGTCTTGGAGTACATTAGAGAGACAGAGACCTGTCTGGGGGAGTTTATTGGGCCGATGAGCCATGAAAACCCCTAAACTGTTTGCCTTTTCGTTATCTGCCATTATTTTCTGAATGTTTACCTATAGAGACAGAGATCAAGTTTGTCTTCTGAGATGAGTTTGTCTTCCGCCTGTTGTTTCTTGTCATTGACTTTTATTGCAAGCAGTGTAAACAGAGAGAGGTAGATTGAGACAACAGGATATGCTCTGTGCTGTTACTGCTATCCCATAGACAAGAGGTGCGGGGTGCAAGAGAAAGGTACATGCCAATCACGGTAAGAGAGAGAGGGAACAGGTACATGCCAATCATGGTAAGAGAGAGAAGGGACAGAGTAAGAAATTCAATAATTTGGCGTTTAGACTTTTAACTGCTCATTCTTACTCTTCAATTGCTCCTCAATGTCTACAGACTGTTTGAAAGTGGGAGGTTTTAAAATATGAAATAATAATTGGTTGTTAATGGCCAAAGTAATCAATGTGTAATACCTCTATCCACTTGGAGGCTTTATGGTGCTCTCATATACTTCTATGCTTAATTATCTGCTTAACAGGCAAAGTGTGTCAAATATTTAAAGGAAAATTCTACCCAAAAACTATATTTTGGTATTTGTTTCATTAGTCCATTGTTGATATAGTCCAGTTTTCAAGATGTACAGTATACACTGCAAAAAATATAAACGCAGCATGTAAAGTGTTGGTCCAATGTTTCATGAGCTGAAATAAAAGATCCCAGACATTTTCCATACACACAAAAAGCTTATTTCTCTCAAATGTTGTGCACAAATTTTTATATATCCCTGTATGTGAGCATTTCTCCTTTGCCAAGATAATCCATCCACCTGACAGGTGTGGCATATTTGAATGAAGAAAAACACCTTGACCAGATCCTGAGGCACAATGTGAGGCACATTTTTTAAAGGTATGTTTGACCAACAGATGCATATCTGTATTCCCAGTCATGTGAAATCCATAGATTAAGGCCTAATTAATTTATTTCATTTGACCGATTTCCTCATATGAACTGTAACTCAGTAAAATCAATGACATTGTTGCGTGTTGCGTTTATATTTTTGTTCAGTATAACATTCAAAATACAGAAATACATGCTTCTACTTTGACACTATGGGGTATTGTGTGTAGGCCAGTGACACAAAATCTCAATTTAATCCATTTTAAATTCAGGCTGAAAAGGTCATTGCAGGCAGACTCACAACCGTCTGTCTCACTACTCTCTATAAAGATAATGTATTTTGTTATGAGAACTTATAGTAGACCATCTTTTGATTATAGCTAGCTAAATTTCAGTCAACTGCTCCTGCTAAAATCAGGCTCCATTCAACGTTATCTTCTAACTTCATCCTTCTAGCCATAGCTAGCTACCTGGCCAACAGCAGAGCCCTTGAGCTATTTAGCTAGCTAGACATCTTTGACTGAAATATCGACTATTTATCAGTTGTACACTCATTCTCCGAGAGTCAGGGGTGTTTTGTTTGTGGGATGTCTGTTGACACCGCGGAGTTTCCTGTAGGACAGAGGGGTGAATGAATGCGCTACTAACAAGGCAAATTCGGGGGAGCAGGCGAATAAAACGTGCATACATGAATCATTCGCGATTAGAACTCAGATCAAGAAGCCTTCTGAGCGTTGATCAACGCTTGGAACGCAATAATAAGTGCGTAAACGATAATTAACAAAATAAAAACGTGAGTAAACGCTGTTTCACAAATAAAAAGGTGCGTAAACGGCGTTTATGTGCGATTACCCTCCCCTACATCCCTGGATGGGTCTGGCAAAAGCCATTCATAAACATTAATATCCTACCAGGCATGTTTGAATCTAAATTTGCCTGGCAATTTAGCTATCGATGTGACGTTTGGAGGCGCCTAATCAGTCTGTTCTGTACCTGCCTGGTTGAGTGGCAGTGTGGGTGGAATGAGCGCGCTCGCCTGACAACCAGAATGCGAAACACGCCTGGATATTAATTCGCAAGACCAATATATTTTTGTAATATTTTTCATATTAACATATTTGATAATTTTCTGTTCTCCTCTCATTTTAATTCAAGTACTTTTCAAGTAGCAACTTGAGAAAATGTCTGATTTTCAAGGTATACTAGTACTTGCATTTCAGAGTGCCACATTTAAGTACTTTAAGCACCTCAAGCACCTTGTGCGAACCCAGCTCAATTTCACCACCATGGACAGCGATCGGTAGTCTATACTTTGAGTGGCTGTCTGGCGGACATTCGAGGTGGAGGGGGTTCCAGAGAAACTGCTTTAGTTGCCTATAAGAAAAAAGAAAAGAGGCCAGCATTATAGAATTGAAAATGTGTCTTAATAACTCCTATCAGACATATAGGCCTAATTTATATTGGATTGTTACTCATATAGCTTTTTAGCTACTTTGCAATTGGGGAATTAAGTATTTTTACTTTCGTGCAGTTTTTAGTAATGGAATAAAGTATGTTGCATTACAGGAGTTGTGTGTAGAAGTGAAAAATGTATCTACATCTTTTGTGAAAGATGAAATATTACCTCGCAAACGCAATGACTCACACATGTATGGAAAACACACTAGTTTTCAGTACACAATGAGAATGAATGCTATGTGTGTGCTCCTCTCAAGAGACCAACTTGGCCTTAAATGGGTAGCATGAGTAGTGGTGATCCAATAATATTATAATAAAGGGTCGAAATATATGGTGAAATAATCTGCGAGAACTGACATTTGCAGTTGTGGTCCAACCAGAACAGACTGCTTTTCCAACTGTCCTCTGATGAAACCCAGCACACACGATGCGTCATGCACTTAGACCGAAGTAGGCCCTTCTGTACGAATGTATTACTTATTGATTGGTTATAATATGCTTGTATTTACCCTTATAGTGCGTTATTGATACAGTCAATTTGTCATACACATTTGTTACACATCACCGTGATCATCAGCTGGCCAATGACTATTGTTAAAAAATAATAGGGGTGTGGTTTTCATTTGGATGCGCCTACTGTATCCCTTGCCTATATAAACCTTCAGGACTTGGGAATAAAAACAAGACGCACAAGAACCAAGTGAAAACCGGTGAAGCAAGACTGCCGCGAAGTGAGTAAAAATAAGTTTTTGCTTTCTGTGACTATCAATGTTAGGCTGAGTTTGGGAGGTTTTGACTGTTGTAGTAGTTTTAGCAATTGTGTCGTTCTTGAATTACGGTAGCATTTGGGCATGACATTTTGGAAGAAAAACACGTTTTCTATATTATTTGATTTATTCAAATGTAGGCTATTTGAGTATCTTCTCATTCTAAATCAACTCATATGGCAGCTTGATGATATATGTATTTGTTGGTACCATTATGATAACATTGTGCCACCAGTAAAGTGAAGTCAGAATTAGTGGGACATCAGAGTGGTTTACTACAAAGCAGGATCAATGAATTTGCCAGCTAATTTTGATAAACAACCAGAAATAACTTGATTTTCTGGTTCATTAAGAAAGCAAAACTTAGTGTTTTGGGTTTTTGAGACCATGCCCATTTCAAGCTTATCTTTCTAAAAAATAAAAAGTTATTTCAGAACAATTAGGCAAGTTAGCTGGCTAACTATTTGATCCTGCTTTGTAGTATACCCCACAGGTGTAGTGGGACATTTGTGTTTAAATGTACTGCGCTATGGTCATTTTGCAACCCAATCACAACAAATGTTATTGAGTTGCTGCTAAATGTGTACTGTGCATAAAACATCTGTTAATCAATATAAATGCAATTTCCTTCATTAGATATTCTAAAATACATTAAAGGTCCAATGCAGCCGTTTTTGTCTCAATATCAAAATACCTTACTATGATTGTTAAAAAAAAAAAAAAAAATCTAAAATAAACAAAGATTGCTTAGCAAAGTGCAATTTCTCAGACAAGAATATTGCTAAGACTGTCTGGGAGTGGTCTGAGTGGGGAGGGGGAAACAGAAAATTAGCTGTTATTGGTGGTCCTCTGTAGCTCAGCTGGTAGAGCACGGCGCTTGTAACGCCAAGGTAGTGGGTTCGATCCCCGGGACCACCCATACACAAAAATAATGTATGCACGCATGACTGTAAGTCGCTTTGGATAAAAGCGTCTGCTAAATGGCATATTATTATATTATTATTATTGGCAGAAAGGTTTGGAACTCTCTTTCTTATATTTTGTTATCAATAAAACGTCACAACAGCATTCGATTTGGCTGCTGGGGGGCTCCGCTAAAGCCATTGACAAATACGTGCCGTTTTCAAGGGATGGCTAAATAAATGTTATAACTATTTGGTTTTAATATCATCACCTCTTGAAGAGCATAGTCAGAACTACACATTTACAATTATTCCACATTTAGCTCTATCATCAGAGTTTTACAGCAATCAGTAAACATAATTTGATCATGCATTTTCAGATACATGAGGATAGCCAGATCCATTTGGCATGTAGCTAGCTAGCTAAAGCAAACAATGTGTCATTTAGCTTGCTTCATCAGAGATTATGCTTTTGGAAAGTGCTTGACTTCGTCCTGGTAAAGTTATCAGTCAGACTACTGTCATCACCACTATAGATAAATAAAACAATAAAATGTGGAATAAGTCAAGGGGTATGAATACTTTCTGAAGGCATTGTAACAGTACCGTTACATCGGCAAATGCAACCGTTCTGCTGCTTGAGAGGCAGACCCCACAAAGGATTGGAAATGAACCTAAACCACTCATACTTGTCAGGTAATGTTCACTTTTGTATCACTCAAATATCCAATTAATGGTGGCCAATATTGAGAGATATCGTGAGGCTACCCTCACATATCTGAAATTACATGATCAATTGATGTTTACTGATCATGAAAAGCATGCAGTTACTTGCTGTAGGCCTATAACTCTGTAGGCATATAACTCTGATGAGGGAAATAACAAGGGTAGGAAAGAAATTAAACAAAAGACAATGGCATGTAAGAACGTGAGGATAGAAAAGAGGTTCAATTTATGAAAGGGGACAGCATTTGGGGAATAATAGAGCTGTTTCAGGATCAAGTAAAAGCTGTGCAGACTCCAGAGTCCTTTAGTTAGATTTTCACGAAGAGCTTGGAATGTCCCCAAATCAATTTTGCAAGGACATGGAGAGTGTCTAGTACAATGTTATTGTCACAAAATTGTGAAAACAGAGTGTGTTATCTATAAGCCTCTACAAAGTATTTTTGATGATTTTATAATAAGTGCCAGGTGAAGTGGGACATTAATGTTTCTAATAAGAAAATAGTTTCCCACTTCATCAACTAAAGTGTCCCACTACAACTGAAAGACACGCTTTAGCAAAAGAAGGGGTCTGATGTTGTTTTAAGGAGGGTTGCATCCACTGAATAATAAACTATCAACTTGTTTCATCATAAAAATTTAGATACAACCTTAATTCATTGAAATAAACGTTAGTTGAGGAGGGTAGGCTGATTTTGATTTTCTACATAGCGATTTACCAAAAAGTGTCCCACTAATGCTGACTTCACCTTAGGAGTAGTAACACCAATGACGGTAAAACCAATGACACATTTTTGGTAATTGAAGATTTTCTTAAATGGAGGCCACAAATGCCCAAATCTAAGGTAATTAATGAACACTTTAACCCTTAATTTACGAAAGTGATATGATTAATCATTTTGCTCACAATGTAATTTTCCATAATTTACATTGAGTAACACCAATGACACTTTGTATTTAGACACACCAAATGATCAATGGAATCCTCAAATTTATGACATACTAAAGGGTGTGATTAGTTAATAGTTTTCGTTAATAAAGACTGCTCCCCAAAAACAGTTTGCCACTCAAGGTCCTTGTATATCTTTGTAATGTGATTTTCAAGGTGTTAACACCAATGACATAACACTTTGGGACACATTATATATATATATATATATATATATATATACAGTGGGGAAAAAAAGTATTTAGTCAGCCACCAATTGTGCAAGTTCTCCCACTTAAAAAGATGAGAGAGGCCTGTCATTTTCATCATAGGTACACGTCAACTATGACAGACAAATTGAGGAAAAAAAATCCAGAAAATCACATTGTAGGATTTTTAATGATTTTATTTGCAAATGATGGTGGAAAATAAGTATTTGGTCACCTACAAACAAGCAAGATTTCAGGCTCTCACAGACCTGTAACTTCTTCTTTAAGAGGCTCCGCTGTCCTCCACTCGTTACCTGTATTAATGGCACCTGTTTGAACTTGTTATCAGTATAAAAGACACCTGTCCACAACCTCAAACAGTCACACTCCAAACTCCACTATGGCCAAGACCAAAGAGCTGTCAAAGGACACCAGAAACAAAATTGTAGACCTGCACCAGGCTGGGAAGACTGAATCTGCAATAGGTAAGCAGCTTGGTTTGAAGAAATCAACAGTGGGAGCAATTATTAGGAAATGGAAGACATACAAGACCACTGATAATCTCCCTCGATCTGGGGCTCCACGCAAGATCTCACCCCGTGGGGTCAAAATGATCACAAGAACTGTGAGTAAAAATCCCAGAACCACACGGGGGGACCTAGTGAATGACCTGCAGAGAGCTGGGACCAAAGTAACAAAGCCTACCATCAGTAACACACTACGCCGCCAGGGACTCTAATCATGCAGTGCAAGATGTGTCCCCCTACTTAAGCCAGTACATGTCCAGGCCCGTCTGAAGTTTGCTAGAGTGCATTTGGATGATCCAGAAGAGGATTGGGAGAATGTCATATGGTCAGATGAAACCAAAATATAACTTTTTGGTAAAAACTCAACTCGTCGTGTTTGGAGGACAAAGAATGCTGAGTTGCATCCAAAGAACACCATCCCTACTGTGAAGCATGGGGGTGGAAACATCATGCTTTGGGGCTGTTTTTCTGCAAAGGGACCAGGACGACTGATCCGTTTAAAGGAAAGAATGAATGGGGCCATGTTTCATGAGATTTTGAGTGAAAACCTCCTTCCATCAGCAAGGGCATTGAAGATGAAACGTGGCTGGGTCTTTCAGCATGACAATGATCCCAAACACACCGCCCGGGCAACGAAGGAGTGGCTTCGTAAGAAGCATTTCAAGGTCCTGGAGTGGCCTAGCCAGTCTCCAGATCTCAACCCCATAGAACATCTTTGGAGGGAGTTGAAAGTCCGTGTTGCCCAGCGACAGACCCAAAACATCACTGCTCTAGAGGAGATCTGCATGGAGAAATGGGCCAAAATACCAGCAACAGTGTGTGAAAACCTTGTGAAGACTTACAGAAAACATTTGACCTGTGTCATTGCCAACAAAGGGTATATAACAAAGTATTGAGAAACTTTTGTTATTGACCAAATACTTATTTTCCACCAGAATTTGCAAATAAATTCCTAAAAAATCCTACAATGTGATTTTCTGGATTTTTTTTCTCATTTTGTCTGTCATAGTTGACGTGTACCTATGATGAAAGTTACAGGCCTCTCTCATCTTTTTAAGTGGGAGAACTTGCACAATTGGTGTCTGACTAAATACTTTTTTCCCCCACTGTATATATATATACAAAAATAGTATTTTAATAGCCTTTTTTATTGATTTACTTTCTAGCATTCAAAATAATAGATAGATATCTCTAAATCCCCAAAACATGTAACTACAATTATTCTGGGTCACTACTGGGACAAGCCAATTTGCTTGCCCTAAGTACTTTAAACAATGTATAAACATAACGTTTTGTGGCATGGTTTTATCAGTGATAAACACTTCAATATAAACAAAAACATGCACGTGTAACTGTTTGTAATTTTAAAGTGTTGCAAAGGCAAGGGACGCAACTGCCACCGCAATTCAAGAACGACCAATTGCAGTAGCAAGTCTGAATGTTAGAGTAAAGAAGCGATTCTTCATTATCATTACTTAACACTTACAGAATGTTCCATAGCATTGTAGAATCAATAGGTTGAAGACCAATTGATTTATTTCGTAAGAAACTTTGGCACACATTTCGGCACCATAGACAGCGCACCTGTTAACGTGTCTCTGATGAATCCTCCTGTCAAAAAGACAAAGTCTTACTCATCTTACTCAAATCTAAGTCCAGCAGTTTTGAGGGACATTTTTGCCTACATTCTTTATTTACAGATGGCCAACATACTGAGACCCTGGTTGATCCTCGTAGCCCTCGTCGTGTGCGTGCTGGTTAGCCTGGGCACCTTCGCGGATGCCTACCCGCCCAAGCCTGTGAGCCCCGACAACAACGCGTCCCCGGAGGAATGGGCCAGATACAACACGGAACTGCGACACTACATCAACCTCATCACTAGACAGAGGTGAGTGAGTCAGCACTCTAACGATGCAAACCTTTCAGCCTATTGGGTTTTAAGGGAATGTAAGCTGCTACTGACAATCAATAGATTGATTACATGTTCCTTCTTTCAATTTGAATACAAAGAAAACAAAAAAAATGCACCTCCCTAAATTCCAATCAAATATTGCTGATAATCTTAAGAGGTCAAATGACCACTATAGCCAAGGTCACAGGAGAAGTTATGAGGGATATTTAACTAATAAGGAACAGGAAGGCCCCACATAATGTTTATGCTCCCAATTCCCCGCTTTATTGACCACGTTTCGACCCGAAACAGATCTTCCTCAGGTCAAACAGGCTGAGTGCTCACATCCCAAAATATACACATTTCACCTCACATGACACATGCTGGGTGTGGAAACAATTTAATTCACTTTTGCGCAGTCAATCATAATTAATCACAGAGGTACATATGGTCAAACGATTATATACATACAAATCGGTCCAAGTTAAAAACCTAGGCAACAGTAAAGAAAAAAATAATATGTTGGAAAATGTTGGAATACCCGCCCATATGATCATTAAGTACAGGACATGAGGTGGCTGTAGATATAATTACAGTGACCTATTTCAAAAACAACTTGTGTACCTCTAATAATTTGATATCAATGAGATGAACACATGTAGTAGTTACAGAAAATCAACTATATAGCATACCTATGTACAAAATGACCAAGTGGAGACCTGGATTGCAGGACAAATCAACATCTCTACATGGTCATTTTGTACATATGTATATATTTGATTTTCTGTAACTATTACATGTGTTCATCTCATTGATATCAAATGATTAGAGGTACACAAGTTGTTTTTGAAATAGGTCACTGTAATTATATCTACTGCCACCAGGCGTCCTGCACATAATGGTCATATGGGCGGGCATTCCAACATTTTCCAACATATATATATATATATATATATATATATTTTTTTTTTTACTGTTGCCTAGGTTTTTAACTTGGACTGATTTGTATGTATATAATCCTTTATGAACAGAAAGGTGTAGTGGGTTTGCACTCAAAAAGATGTCGCATAAAGCTTACTTAAATGATTTTCACTGCATCAGGGATAGCTTGCACAGACGTTTCGGCATTACAGCCTTCTTCAGCATGTGGGTACCATTTTATTTTAATTCAAAACAGCATTTGTAGAGAACAACTGATGAGAGCAGGTGCTTCTAATTAGGGTTGCCAATCATTTGCCAATCAGGGTTGTGGCTTTTCTGGTGTACCTGTATACAAATGAGTCACAAAGAAATACAGAATTATAGGGTATGGGAGTGGGCACGAAGGGCAACTCACGAATCAACCGCCGCAGGTGTCTGCTCACCTGAAGACATCATATCAGTTCATGAGATAGCCCACCACAAAGGACATCAGCCACAGCCGTTCATAAATATGTAGGGCCAACTCATAAACGATATGCAAAATCTGATATGGACCTTTTTGTTTATCTGAATTTGCGGGTTTTACGCACCAGCCAAGCTTCTGGGAGAGCGCAATGGATCTCTTTTGATTATAATCCTTTATGACCATATGTACCTCTGTGATTCATTATGATACTTTACAAGTATTCTTTATTATCCCAGCACCTACGTTTTTAAGGATATGCATATGACCACAAACGTTTCTATAGAGGATATTTTAACTAAGCCTGAGGATAATGATGTTCTCTTGGCTCTCCGACCAGCCTGTTGTTCTGAACACTGTGATAACATAACTTAATTCCAGTTTTGGAAAGCCACATATGCAGCAGCATTATACAGACAGAGAGATTAGTATTTGGAGATCACAGTGTAGTTATTTAAAATAATGATGGTACGGAAATGAAAGGAAAGGAGCCTGTTTTGCTCCAGCCCTGACCTACCCTGCGTAGAGGGATAGAGTTCACCAATAGAGACCTATAATGGCTCCACTGGGGCCTTGGTCTGTGTAATGGAGATGTGCTATTACCGGCAAATATACCTGACCTGTCTGGTCTGGTCTGGCTTCATTATACTGATCTATAATGAGTTGCTATTCTTATTCCCTCAACCTGGGTTGTAAGGGAAGACTGCTTTAGGCTATGATGCGATGCTGTACAGTGTACTTATAAGTACTTGTGCAACCAATGCAATAACACTCATGGCAGTATGGAATAATACTACATACGATAAACAATACACAAAGCAGCATTGGCAACTCTAACATTGAAGAATAATAACAGCCATACAGTAGAACATATGGCTGAAACTTATCAAAGTAACATGAAGTAATTAGTGGTAATAACCTATTATTACACAGCATGTAAACCCCCCCCCCCCCCCCCCCCCTGTCGACAATAAAAAGTCCTCAGAAACATGTGTCTTCTCCCTTCGGACAACGATAACACTCTGACCTGAGTGGGCAGGTGCAATGTCCAGATTCGCATTTCTCTGATTGGTTGAGAATGGCAGGGCTCTGATGGGTGAGGGATAACTTAGGTAGGCTGAGCAACCAAACTAACGGGATTTAAGGGAAACTGAAAGGACTGTGAGGGGAAGTTAGGTAGAGAGGAGAGGCTCAGGACGTCGTTTTTTTACAACAGTTGTGTGTGTTTGTGTATGTGTGTATCTGTGTATGCATGGTGATTCTGCATCTATGTGTTCACATGTGTGCCTGCCTGTGCATCTTGGCATATCTATCTGTGCAGCTACGTCTGTTGCTCGGAGAGAGATTTCATGTAGGCGTGTAGAGTTTGAGGGAACCTGAACCAGTCTCCTATTAAACGTCTAAAGACTGCAGAGGCTATCATTAAAAGGGCTGGTGCTGTCAATGCTCTGCAAGGGCTGTGTGCCATGCAGTTCAGCCCCTCTGTTCTCACACAAAGGGAGAATCACTCCACAATGGCCAGGCATTGATTTCAGTAAGTATATTTTAAATGCCTTTGCGCTGCCTGTAGAGCTGAGGATTGCTTGCCTTGCTGAGCATTGGGCATTAGACTTTCAAATCTCTCCTTGTTTGGAGCTATGAGAGATATGTGATCTTGCCTCTGGAAATAAAAATGGTATTGGTGATTAGTGAGTACACAGAGTAGGGTATAAGCACTTAGAATGTCAAATTTCTTGACACTTTTGCTCTTTCTCAATTAATCTTTCCTCGATTCCTAGCATCCTCTCTCCTCACCTTCTTCTCAAAACGCATGTGAGAAGGAGGTCCGAGGGGAAGGACCTTGGATCTTATTCTCCAATACAGTTGAGAAGAAGGTGAGGAGAGAGGACACGAGGGATCTCGGAAAGATTAATTGAGTTACTAGTGCCTAGGAATTCATGGGGCTGTCGATGATGAGGTGGGCAAGCTACTCATGGCCACAAGGGGACATGATATGATCATAGGACCCCTGTTAGCACACTCCAGCAAGCAATGTATATCTCTTGGTGACATACAGTAACAGTGATGGCCTCTCTGTGTCCACTAGGTATGGGAAGAGGTCTTCCCCTGAGTCAGCTATGGCATGGTTGCTGTTCGGAGACGAGTCGGAAGGCGACTTAACACCACGGTGAGAGGATGAAGAGTGGCACAGTGGTCTAAGGCGCTGCATCGCAGTGCTAACTGTGCCACTAGAGATCCTGGTTCGAATCCAGGCTCTGTCACAGCCGGTCGTGACCGGGAGACTCATGGGCGGCGCACAAATTGGCCCAGCGTCGTCCAGGGTAGGGGAGGGAATGGCCGGCAGGGATGTAGCTCAGTTGATAGAGCATGGCCAGGGTTGTGGGTTCGATTCCCACGGGGGGCCAGTATAAAAAATATATATGTATTCACTAACTGTAAGTCGCTCTGGATAAGAGCGTCTGCTAAATGACTAAAATGTAAAATGTAATGAAGAGACTGGGTGACGGGGTGATTCAAAATGATTGTGTCTGCTATTTGTTACAATAGACTCATACATTGAGTATATCAACATGACCCACAGGGTTGGGGTCAATTCCAATTTAATTTGAAATTCCAATTCAATTCTTGAATTCACTCAAGAAGTGGAGAATTTACATTGAATTCAATTTGAATTTCAACCATCTTCAAGTTATGGAATTGGAATCGAATTGGAATTAGACTGTTTGGACAGATTGAATTAGAGTTGAATTGGAATTGTAAAAACATTTAATCTTTGGAATTGAATTGGAAATCAATATTTGTACATTTCCCAGGTAGTGGAATTAATGCACTTAGCATAAAACATTGACAGCAGGATTTGTTTTAAATCAGGGATCGGCAACTTTGATGAGGGTGGGGGCCACAAAAAATCTGAACTAATCATGCGGAGCCGCAGTGGCTCATGGGTCTGCATACCCACATCTATACTCACACATGCAATCAGAGCCGGCCTTAGCCTTTTGGGGGCCCTAAACTAAATTTTGTTGGAGCCCCCCCCCCCCACCTTGCAAGGAAAACAATTTGACAGCGGAGAGAAAACATTTAAGTTTTAGAGTTAATTTCCTGCAATTCTACACATTTTGCCATAGGGAGAAGAGAAATGTTATATATGATATCTGAGTAAGAGTGACTAACAAAATCAATCATTGGGGTTCCCCTGGTCGGTAATTCGACCGTGATTACTACAAGTTTAGATGGCTGGCCGCTAGACTAGCTTACCAATCTAAAAAATGTTAGCTGACATGGGCTAATTGAGTGACTGATATAAGACCAAAACTGTTTGATGCACAACCAAATTTCGAAATTGCACCTTGTACCTTGTGTATTCTACTATTCTCACTCTCAAGAGTAAATTGAGACCCCCGCAGTTGCCCATCCTTGTTTTAAATAATTTAAACTTGTATTTCTATATTTCCAGTATAGTTAGGCTGTCTGAACAGTGACTAGCCTGAAATCCTACGGGAATTGAATTTGAATTGGTGGAATAATATTGAATTGGGAATTGACTTCTTGGAATCTACCTAACATTGGAATTGAGAGTAATTGAATTATCTCTGAATTCATAGACTGACCTGGAATTTGAATTAAATTGAATTTACAGGGAGAGGTAATTGAATTAGAATTTAATTTGTGGAATTAACCCAAACCATGATGACCTATTCACACACTGTATTGGCAATGTGTCAGTCCAACAATGAATAGCAATATCTAAGTTTGATCACTTGATATGGATTTTAGTGAGTTTGAAAGGGCAGATACTGACTTTTTGTGTATTTTTATTTCAGTTCGGATGGCAGTGATCTATGGTAAATCCCATACCTCTGGCGTGCTGCTCTGCTGTTCCACTCAAATGGTGGGCCTAACAACAACTCAAACAGGCTGCTTAACTGGCAGCCTTCACTGGACTGTGCGGCCCACTACTCCTGTCCGGCACGCATGCATCTCTTTCTCTCTCTCTCTCTCTCTCTCTCTCTCTCTCTCTCTCTCTCTCTCTCTTTCTTTCTCTCTCTCATTGCTCATCCTGTAAATAATGTGTTATTAAATAAAATTATGAATAATAAAGAAATGAATGTGTAATAATCTGGTCACAGTGAGTTTTAGTTGACCTTTCGGTTTCAGATAAGCAAAACAATATTTTTATTCACAAGCTATGATTGGAAATACATTATCCTAGACCACCCACCACTTCAGGCCTATGGTTACAAGAGTACCATCTTCTAACAGTGTATTTGACATATTCATACCACTAGGTGACAGTATATTACAAGGGAATTCAGTTAATGTAACAATTTTCTATCTCTGCCTTATTTGCCATTTGAGTTATGTGACAATTTATGCATTAGACAACATAGTCTACTGACCATCATTCCTCACAATGTTCTAAAAAAGAGTAGGGATGTATTGAATAATGGCGCCGGGGGGATGGCTGCTGTTTTACAGGCTCCTAACCAACTGTGCTATTTTGTTAGTTTTTTCGCATTGTTTGTAACTTATTTTGTACATAAAGTTGCTGCTACCGTCTCTTATGAACGAAAAGAGCTTCTGGACATCAGAACAGTGATTACTCACCTCGAACTGGACAAAGATTATTTATTTAGTGAAGAAAAGGCGGAGATACAGAAAGAGAAGGTTGGGGCGCCTTGTGAGGATTCGGAGGCGAGTGAGTAAATCGCCACTACCATCGGTTCTATTGGCCAACGTGCAATCACTGGAAAACAAACGTATAGATCTACGGTCGAGACTATCCTACCAACGGGACATTAAAAACTGTAATATCTTATGTTTCACCGAGTCGTGACTGAACGACGACATGGATAATATAGAGCTGGCTGGGTTTTCCGTGCATCGGCAGGACAGAGCAGCTACGTCTGGTAAGACGAGGGTCGGGGGTGTGGGTCTATTTGCCAATAACTGCTGGTGTGCGATGTCTAATATTAAAGAAGTCTCGAGGTATTGCTCGCCTGAGGTAGAGTACCTCATGATAAGCTGTAGACCACACTATCTACCTAGAGAGTTCTCATCTATATTATTCGTAGCTGTCTATTTACCACCACAAACCGAGTTGTATAAGGCCATAAGCAAACAAGAAAATGCTCATCCAGAAGCGGCGCTCCTAGTGGCCGGGGACTTTAATGCAGGCAAACTTACATCTGTTTGATCTCATTTCTACCAGCATGTCACATGTGCAACCAGAGGGAAAAAAACTCTAGACCACCTTTACTCCACACACAGAGATGCATACAAAGCTCTCCCTCGCCCTTCATTTGGCAAATCTGACCATAATTCTATCCTCCTGATTCCTGCTTATAGGTGGCAGGTAGCTTAGTGGTTAAGAGCGTTGTGCCAGTAACCGAAAGGTCGCTGGTTCTAATCCCCGAGCCGACTAGGTGAAAAATCTGTCGATGTGCCCTTGAGCAAGGCACTTAACCCTAATTGCTCCTGTAAGTCGCTCTGGATAAGAGCGTCTGCTAAATGAATAAAATGTAAAAGCAAAAACTAAAGCAGGAAGTACCAGTGACTCGCTCAATGAGGAAGTGGTCAGATGACGTGGATGCTACGCTACAGGACTGTTTTGCTAGCACAGACTGGAATATGTTCCATGATTCATCCAATGGCATTGAGGAGTATACCACCTCAGTCACCGGCTTCATCAATTAGTGCATCGACGGCGGCGTCCCCACAGTGACCATACGTACATATCCCAACTAGAAGCCATGGATTACAGGCAACATCCGTACCGAGCTAAAGGCTAGAACTGCCGCTTTCAAGGAGCGGGACACTAATCTGGAAGCTTATAAGAAAACCCGCTATGCCCTCAATACAGGACTAAGATTGAATCCTACTACACCGGCTCTTCACTGACATTTTCAACCTCTCCCTGACCGAGTCTGTAATACCTACATGTTTCAAGCAGACCACCATAGTCCCTGTGCCCAAGAATGTGAAGGTAACCTGCCTAAATGACTGCCGCCCCGTAGCACTCACGTCGGTAGCCATGAAGTGCTTTGAAAGGCTGGTCATGGCTCACATCAACACCATAATCCCGGAAACCCTAGACCCACTCCAATTCGCATACCGCCCCAACAGATCCACAGATGACGCAATCTCAATCGCACTCCACACTGCCCTTTCCCACCTGGACAAAAGGAACACCTATGTGAGAATGCTGTTCATTGACTACAGCTCAGTGTTCAACACCATAGTGCCCACAAAGCTCATCACTAAGCTAAGGACCCTGGGACTAAACACCTCCCTCTGTAACTGGATCCGGGACTTCCTGACAGGCTGCCCCCAGGTGGTAAGGATAGGCAACAACACATCTGCCATGCTGATCTTCAACACGGGGCCCCTCAGGGGTACATGCTTAGTCCCCTCCTGTACTCTCTGTTCACCCACGACTGCGTGGACAAGCACGACTCCAACACCATCATTAAGTTTGCTGACGACACAACAGTGGTAGGCCTGATCACCGACAACGATGAGACAGCCTATAGGGAGGAGGTCAGAGACCTGGCAGTGTGGTGACAGGACAACAACCTCTCCCTCAATGTGAGCAAGACAAAGGAGATGATCGTGGACTACAGGAAAAGGAGGGCCGAACAGGCCTCCATTAACATCGACGGGGCTGTAGTGGAGCGGGTCGAGAGTTTCAAGTTCCTTGGTGTCCACATCACCAACAAACTGTCATGGTCCTAACACACCAAGACAGTCTTGAAGAGGGCACGACAACACCTTTTCCCCCTCAGGAGACTGAAAAGATTTGGCATGGGTCCCCAGATCCTCAAAAAGTTATACAGCTGCACCATCGAGAGCATCCTGACCGGTTGCATCACCGCCTGGTATGGCAACTGCTCGGCATCCGACCATAAGGCGCTACAGAGGGTAGTGTGTACGGCCCAATACATCACTGGGGCCAAGCTTCCTGCCATCCAGGACCTATATACTAGGCAGTGTCAGAGGAAGGCCCAAAATTATTTCAAAAACCCAAGTCATAGACTGTCACCTAAGTCATAGACTGTTCTCTCTGCTACCGCACGGCAAGCGGTACCAGAGCGCCAAGTCTAGGTCCAAAATGCTCCTTAACAGCTTCTACCCCCAAGCTATGACTGCTGAACAATGAATCAAATGACCACCCGGACTATTTACATTGACCCCCCCACCCGTTTGTTTTTACACTGCTGCTACTCACTGTTTATTATCAATGCATAGTCACTTTACCCCTACCTGTACAAATTACCTCGGCTAACCGGTACCCCTGCACATTGACTAGGTACAGGTACCCCCTGTATATAGCCTCGTTATTGTTATTTAATTTAGTTTATTTTTAAAAATATTTTCATAACTCTATTTCTTGACTTGCATTGTTGGTGAAGGGCTTGTAAGTAAGCATTTCATGGTAAGGTCTACACCTGTTGTATTCCGCACATGTGACAAATTTGATTTGATTTGAAGAAGTGTACGTTTTATATTACCGTTTCCTAGGGTGAAGATGAAACTCATAATTCTGAAACTTTTGGACACAGTATTAGTTTACTCTTAAAATTGTTTTATGGTAGGCTGTAACGTTACTGTCTTATCATTTGTGAAATTCCCATCACAAGCGACCTACTCGACAATAGGCATTCAAACCGCAGTTCGGTGGGGTCCGCACTGTCACACAGCCCGTTTCCCCCTTTATCTCTAGCAACCGTGCTCAAGGATTTAACATTTCAGCCGCTCCGTCTAGCTTTCGGCTCGAATTGGACAGTGGAAGCAACTGAAGCAAGGTAAACTAACAGGTATGAGCACCTAAACTAGTAATTTGTTGAATAGAATGAATGAGGTCATCATTTTCCTCTTTGTAGCCCAGCTATTTAAAATCGATTGTGATTCTGCCGTGATGTGCGCGTGGCACCAGGTGGCTTGTTTAATGCTGGAATCAAAATGACAAATTAATTGACTACACAGTGTGAATTCATGATAGTTGTGGAATCACAATTTCACAAATGATGACAGTGCAAACCATTTGCCAGAGGTACACGGACCCATACGCCATACTTTACCTCTAGATTACGTCCACAAGCGATGCCAATGGTTATTACGCAGGAGCCTATTGGTGTGCATAGTGCATACAAAGCCCACAGTTCGTGAGGAATTGACAGAGAGAAAAGCATTTAAGCAAAACCACAAACTACTTCTTATCCCACTTACGGGACTCAATAAGTGCCAAGTTGTGTGAGGGGATAGTAAACCGTGTGCAGTCTTCCATATTTCGCGCTAGTGAATTAGAACATTCACTGACTTTACAAGTATGAACAATAACCTATGAGTTAATGATGAATGATCAATCATACTATTTTAAATGTAATTGGGACTGGGAGAGAATGGCTGTTTTACAATAGCAGAAATCCAGACCTTATGTAGCCATAAGAACACTCGTACGCATTGTAGCACCTGTTACCTGGTGCATGCCCACTCCACCCCCCACGCACCACATTTCACTTTCAGTTTGAATCTGAATATATTGCGGCGTTTAGGGCTTTCCCGATCTTACAACTTTACTAGCTTTAGCTTAAATAACAAACGGACGGAGAGGGAAATAGGGTTAATGTCAACAGACGTTTCAATGTTACACTGCACGGGGTAACGGGAGCTAGCGGCACAAAAGAAGCAACCCTAGCTTGAACTAGCTAGCCATAAATCACAGTACAGCGGGAGGTATCACAGATAGAACAATGTGACAGATATTTCACGGGATGTATAAATGTGAAGCATCCGGATTGCGTTTCCACTCACTACCAAATATGGTGGTGAGAGGAAGCCCAGTGGCCGGCAGTGGGAGAAGATGGAACGAGATTAATTTTGGCCAACAGTATGCTAATTTCCTCATCAATGAAACATTTAATCTCAATACAGGCTGTGGTCTATCTTGGGTTAGTTAGAAACATATTTGGAGGTATCTCCCCAGTGAGATAATCAGAGAAAATGGGGCTCTCCCCAATAGTTTTATCCCCACAAACCTATGTGTGTCACGCCTGCTCCCGCTCCCCCTCCCTGAGTGCCAGGCTGCCCATCATTACGCACACCTGTCACCATCGTTACGCGCATCAGCACTTCATTGGACTCACCAGGACTTCATCACAGTTTAATTACCTCCCGTATATCTGTATGTTCCTCTGTTTGATCCCCGTGTCAGCATTAATGTTGTTTCGTTTCCGTTGTCCAGACGCTGTCAGTGTTTTGTTCCTGTCTGTTTTTTCATAAAATGTTCACTCCCTGTACTTGCTTCTCGTCTCCAAGCGTCTGTCCTTACAGAATGCTGACACCACTATCAGAAGCATCAGGGATGTTTTTTGGTTGGGTTGGGTTGGGGATGTCGGGTCTGGGTGCTGCTGCCGAAGGAACCAGGGATTCCTCAGCTACCTTGTCAGGCTTCCATGCCTTAGCTGGCTCGAGAGGTTTTCTTGCCTCGGTTGGCTCGGCAGGCTCCCATCCCACGTCATGCCTCAGCTGGCTAGTCAGGCTCCCATGCCTCAGCGGGCTCGTCAGGCTCCCATGCCTCAGAGGGCTCGGCAGGATCCCATCCCACGTCTTGCCTCAGCCGGCTCGGCAGGCTCCCAAGCCTCAGCCGGCTCGTCAGGCTTCCACGCCTCGGCCGGCTCATGAGGTCCACATGCCTCGGCCGGGCCCGTCAGGCTCGACAGGTTCCCTCGGCCGGCTCGTCCGGCTCCCATGCCTCGGCCAGCCCATCAGGCTCGCCCAGGTGGGGCCACCCGGCATCCCTACAGGGGGGTGTACTGTCACGCCTGCTCCCGCTCGAGGGACCACAACAAACCTGCCAAGAGAGGGCCGCCCACCAAAACTCACGGACCAGGCAAGGAGGGCATTAATCAGAGAGGCAACAAAGAGACCAAAGATAACCCTGAAGGAGCTGCAAAGCTCCACAGCGGAGATTGGAGTATCTGTCCATAGGACCGATCTACACACAATACCCCATAATGACAAAGCAAAAATAGGTTTTTAGAATTATTGCTAATTTATTATTTATTATTTATTTTTATATCACATCTAATAAGTATTCAGACCCTTTACTCAGTACTTTGTTGAAGCATCTTTGGCAGCGACTACAGCTTCGAATCTTCTTTGGTATGACACTACAACCTTGGCACACCTGTATTTGGGGAGTTTCTCCTACTCTTCTCTGCAGATCCTCTCAAGCTCTGTCAGGTTGGATGGGGAGCATTGCTGCACAGCTATTTTCAGGTCTCTCCAGAGATGTTGATCGGGTTCAAGTCCAGGCTCTGGCTGGGCCACTCAAGGACATTCAGAGACTTGTCCCGAAGCCACTCATGCGTTGTCTTGGCTGTGCTCTGTTAATCTTTGCCTCAATCCTGACTAGTCTCACAGTCCCTGCCGCTGAAAAACATCCCCACAGCATGATGCTGCCACCACCATGCTTCACCGTAGGGATGGTGCCAGGTTTCCTCCAGACGTGACGCTTGGCATTTAGGCCAAAGAGTTCAATCTTGGTTTCATCAGACCAGAGAATCTTGTTTCTCATGGTCTGAGAGTCTTTAGGTGCCTTTTGGCAAACTCCAAACGAGCTGTCATGTGCCTTTTACTGAGGAGTGTCTTTAGTCTGGCCACTCTACCATAAAGGCCTGATTGGTGGAGTGCTGCAGAGATGGTTGTCCTTCTGGAAGGTTCTCCCATCTCCACAGAGGACCTCTAGAGCTCTGTCAGTGTGACCATCGGGTTCTTGGTCACCTCCCTGACCAAGGTCCTTCTCCCCCGATGGCTCAGTTTGGCCGGGCGGTCAGCTCTAGGAAGAGTCTTGGTGGTTCCAAACTTCTTCCATTTAAGAATGATGGAGTACACTGTGTTCTTGGGGACCTTCAATGCTGCAGAAATGTTTTTCTACCCTTCCCCAGATCTGTGCCTCGACACAATCCTGTCTCTGAGCTCTACGGGCACTTGGTACGTTTGGGGGTGGGGTCTCCCAGCTGAGGTGGCCTGCCCTTCTCTGAGGACTTCCTGGGCGGTCAGGGCCTTCGTTAGTGCCGCCTCTAGGGTCCCTGTTCCACTAAGGCGAACCTGTTCACGGAGTCTGTCTGGTGTTAGCCCCTTGATGAAAGCCTCTGTAGCAGGGGTCATGACAACGCTGTCTGAGAACTGGGGGTATTCCTTCCGTGCCAAATAGCGAACCTCAGCGGCATAAATACCCAGTGTCTCCCCGGGCTTCCGGGCTCGCTCAGGAAATTGTTGACGACTCACCGCGGCTGGCAAAGGTTCACCAAACCGCAGTGCTATTGCAGTTGCTATAGCCTGGGGATCCTGCATCTCCTGTTTAGACAGGTCCAGTAGTACTCGCTGGGCTTCCCCTTCCAGTGACATAGCCAACTGTACTGCTCTCTCTGTAGTGGACCACCTGTTAGCTGCAGCCACTAGCTCAAACTTGGCTTTGAAGGCTTCCCATGATGTTTGTCCATCAAAATGGCCTACTTTGAGCCTCTCCCAGCAAGCCCCAGAGATGTCATTATCAGCCTTTCCCCCTGCTGCTGTCACTGTGTCACTACTGCTACATTTGAGGCTAGGGTTAGCGTCCTGGCTAACGTTAGCATTATGCATCTGGATTGGGATTACCATTCACATTAGCATCAGTGCTAGCATCTGTGTTCACATTGTCCTCTCTTGGCATTTTAGCATCTGTGCTATTGTCCCTCTTGCGCTGATGAACGGCACTGTCCTGAGGAGTATTACGGCTAAGGTGTAACCCATCCATCCATCCAACAACACCCCAGTAGCTCAGGTTGCCCCCCTGTAGTAATGGCCATAATTGTTCCATTTCCTCTTCACTAACAGCTCTCATTAGTTTCATGAGTTTAGTTTCCTCACTCCATTTGTGCAATGCACCTTCTTGTTCAAGTTGTATTCAGAAAGGGCCAATCTGTCTAACCCACTTCTGTAGATTCAAGGCTATTGGCTGTTCCTCTTTCTCCGGTATTCTGTCTGTCATTGGCGCCACCATTTTTGTGCTCTGGTGTGGACGGTGGAGTGAGAAGGTAGGCTCGTGCTCCATCCTCAGCCTGATTTTTGATCCCCTTGTCTAAAAACGTTTATTCTATCAAGACACATGGAGCGCGCATGACAAGGACAGCTGGAGCACACCTGATTGGTAGGGCTAAGCATGAATAGTCATTGAAAATGGTGCAAAACATCTTCTACTACATTCCCATTAAAGTTAGATGAGAAAATTACGGTTAATATCAAATCAAATTGTATTTGCCACATGCACCGAATACAACAGCTTAACCAACAATGCAGTTTTAAGAAAAAAAGTGTTAAGTAAAAAATAGATAAGTAAAAATAAAATAATAATTAAAGAGCAGCAGTAAAATAAAATAACAGTAGGGACGATATACAGCTAATATAGCTAATATGTGATCCATTTTAGTCCGCTTAATATTGTAGGGCAAAATATTGTGGTTGCGCAACATTACGATGTTGACGCAAGGTTCATTTTCATAACTTTCGAACCTGTTGCATTATTCAAATCAACACAAACATGAAATGATGTCTGATAGTACATTTGTTGAATGTAATGAGCATTACAAACCAGAAACATGGAGAAAAGACAGATATTGTGCACTTCTCGCCAGCTGTTACTTCCGTCCCAAGGCTGTGTTACTCCCGCCGGCAGGTACAAAAGTAATGTTGCGGTAGTTCTGTTCTCGTCTATTTAATTTAAACTAATTTACCCTAGAGTTGAAATTACAGTTGCTAATGGTAGAGGACATATATAAGTTGTTTGTCATGAAATATGGTGTCTCTAACTCTATCCATCTCTGAGTAATTAGGAAATAAACTATACATGGTACTTTCGTCTCGGTTCTCCCCTATTGGGTAATAACATATTGTAGCGATCCTCGCTATATGAGCCACGTTACAATTCACCAAGTGGGTTAACCTTATTGCCGCAATGCGGATGGTGTTTGCCTTTCACGACAGCTACCCAGGTTCAGTTCCCTGCCCCGACGTTCGCTACATTGGTGTCTGAAGTGGAATGGCAGCTGTGAGGCCATCGGACAGCACAGCCGGACGTGTGAGGGGGTCATGGTAGGTTGAAGCATGGAGACGTGCTTTTCCATTTCGGAAGGGCAGTGTAGCGATCCTCGCTATACGAGCCACATTACAATTCCCACCATGTAGGTTAACCTTATTGGCGTGATGCGTAGGGTGCTTGGCTTTCATGCCAGCAACCTGGGTTCGCTTCTCTGCCCCACCGTTTGCTACAATATGAATGTTATCCTATCAAAACTAAAATGATATCATAACTGGGAATGATCATCATTCTGGGATAGTAGACAGACATAGAATGTTTCCTCATGCCAGGCTTCAGGTGTAGAATGGTGCACTTCAGGTGATGGGCTGCACCTGTCCTTATGATACCTGGTGGGTGGGACCATCAATGATGAGAACATTTGGTCATTCATTATGACCACTTCTCTAACAAAGTAATTGAGAGAAGAAGTAGTCTAGCCTACTGACAGAGCACTGAGGACATGGCCGGCACGAAAATAGGTCCTTTTCAACCATAATAGTGTCCTTCAAATGTTTCACTGTCAATAAGATGATTATGTCTAAAATCGTTGTATAAGGTCATATTATATTAGGTGCTTGGGTCGAGATGAGCTGCAAAAGTTATTCAAGTCTTCTAATTCAGTCTTTTAAGATCAGAGTTCTAGAATCCCTCTAGCGGATTTACATATCAAAATTGTGATAGATATGTCTTATTTTAGAGTGCTTTTAGCTCAGATTATAGGAACTTCATCCTTCTTAGTAGTCTCCATTTGAGAACTTGCAGCTGCAACAGGTTTTTTGGCGGGTTTGACAGCTGTGTAATGCTGCAGGATCAGTGGTGAGCTCTACAGCACAGGCGGCTGGTGACACCTTAATTGGGGAGGACAGGCTCATTGTAATGGCAGCAACGGAATCAAAGGATTGCTATCAAGTACATCAAACGCATGGTTTCCATGTGTTTGATACCATTCCATTCACTCCATTCCAGCCATTATTATTAGCCGTCCTCCCCTCACCAGCCTCCTGTGTTCTACAGAAATGCTACCGAAGCACAGCATGAAAACACTGCCAGATTTGGGGAGATTCGCAATTTGAAAAAAGTCTGTCCTCTCCTGACTCCTACGTCCTCCTCTCCTCCATGACCTGGAAAGCGATAAGTGGTCGCCACATGTAGGAGAGTGTCAATTCGCTAATAGGTGAACGGCAGAGTTTGCTCTTCTCGATTGCCTCCTCCGGCAAAGGATGCTCAGGTTTATCCTACCACGGAAGAGTTTTGAAATTTGCCACACACCCTTTTAAACAGCTGTTGTTTTCTTGGATGAGAAAAGCATACACACATCTAAAAACGATACGCTACTTATCCTTGTATCTATAAAATGTTTAGCATCACTAGCTACATTTATTTTTACCACTTTACACATGTATTTTGGGATTCCACTTCTGTAAACATAATTTACCTGATGACACGTTAGAGAAGTAGAGTCTCATTTCATACAAGCGCATTTGTTTCCACATGTCCTCCCCTGCCTCCTCTCCTCGATTACCTTTGACGTTTTTCAAAAGGAAGCAAGGAGAGGACAGAGGAGAGGACACGAGGAATCGAGGAATCCAATTGAGATTCTCCCATAGTTTTAAGCCTTCCTTACTTCCTCCTTCCATCCTTTCTTCATCTCTTCCTTGAGGTAATGACTGCAAGCCATGTAGACAGTTTATCCATTCACCAATCCAACCTTGTCAGATCAGTGATTAAGGAAGGAAGGAAAGAAAGAGGAAGGAAGGAAACATCTCTCGAATATTTAAACAGGACCTAGGGCAGCCTCAAATCTCACAATTATAAGGTTATCATGGGGGTAGTGTAATCTGATTCTAGATCTGGTTATTGGTAATCTTGGTTAACCCAGAAAATGAAAATCTCACATTATTTGTACCATTTATGTTAGTCTGTCCATGAAAGATTAGATTATCTGCAACTTCTACCTTAAATACCAAACCTAATTGTACCTTTATTCATATTAATTATATTATCTTCTTATGCGGCTCCGTAGCTCCATATTCTTAACTGTAGAGAGCGACCATGTGTTGCTGAGAGAGAACCCAGCCTCCCAGGCTTTGATTTCTCCTCTGGCTAGGTAATTACTGTGGAATTGCAATCAGCTGTCAGCAGAGAAAGCGCAGAGGTAGGTCCTCCATTGTTGACACGATGAGTCGGCATGGAGATTAACCAGCGACAGTGTACAGAGCCTCAGCATCTATTCTAGTGGCACCCCTCCGCACTTCACCCTTTGTCCCCCCCGCTGTCTCATTCATAAACATGACCTGCCCACTTACCTGCCACCGCCGCAACAGACCAGGTCTGGATGTATTTAGGGGTCGTAACCATGGTGACACAGCTACTGTAAAACGGGCTGGGCTGCTGCATTCTTTTGTATGGATTGGCTCTATAGGGACAGGAGTTTTTCTTCCTGGTCAGGTGAGCTCACGTGGTCTGGGAAAAACTCAGAAGCCACTGAAGTTTCACATCACATCATTGCCTTTTAAGGCCTGATATTGTTTCATATTGTATTGTGACATATTGTAGTGTATATCGTATTGTGTATCGTATAATATATTATATATTGTATCGTACCATACTGTACCATCTGTAACATTTGGTCAGAAACTCCCATTGCATCCTCAGTCAAGAGGGATGTTGATGACATTGAGCCACGGCCTGTCATTACTCCGTTTCTTTCAATCAGTAATTCCTTCCCCTCTGAAATATAAATATGGCAAGGGGAACAGGGACCTTGACTGAATTACCGGCAGTGGAACCGCTTCTGAACATTCCCCCTGGGCGGTACACTGCTAAGACTGGTGTGTGTGTATGTGTGTGTGGCTAAAATGTTATTTTCCAGTTGAGTTTGGGCTCTCACTGTCGATCTCACGGCAATTTAGGTAGCTAACTATAGTAACAGCTGTTAATGTAAATATACATGAGGTGAGAATGAAAACAGTGTTCTACATGCACATCTCAGTCAACCATGTGGCAGGTACTGGCTTACCTGGTTAAATAAAGGTAAAAAAAAAAGTAGTTTGTTTATCCTCCCTACAAAAGTTATTTTGAGTTATTTGGGGCTCCTGTTGTGTGACACAGAAGGTAGAGTTAGAATAATTAATTTGTTTTGGAGACATTGAGGTCACACTTGATTTCACAGCTATTTATTACATTTAGTAAAACATTTAAGATGTTATTTAAATGTTCCTTATAAATGTCAATGTAGTCATATCCATTAGGTTCTAAACGGCGAAACTGATCTAGATCAGCACTCTTACTGTAAGACACTTAATGAATACCGGCCCGGCCCCAGACCAAATGCACCATACGCTTGCCACTCAAATATTGCACCAGTGGACCTGAATATAAACTATATAAACTATAGACAATCAGACTCACTCCCCTGAAGTTTATTCAAGCACTTTGGTCAATGGAGTGAGACATATATCGACCCAGGGTCTGAAATCAAGGTAATCAGTCTTTTGGATGAGAGAGCACATTCACACAGACATTTCTCACCCATTGATTGAGAGCTTGCACCATAGACCTCTGAGTTGGCCTTTTAAACTGCCATTTAAGCCAAACCTTGTGATCCAGCTTGTGCATCTCACTGCGCTGTGATCGATTCCACTGTGATTCGTTTGAGCCAATACTCTGGATTTCAACGGCGCTGTTCACATTCTCAGTATTGTTTTAATATAAAAACTACAATACAGTAGCAGAGATACATTAAACTACACCATTTTACTTTGAATTATTCCCAAATTGAGGACAATTGCAATTCCCTTTCCCTCATTAATTATTTTACGAATTTGACCTTGTTGCCATGGCAAAGCGGTGGAAAAAACAAAAGAGGTCCTCGCGGTTGTCTTGGATACCAGCGTTTTCCCCTGTAAAGTAATGAGAGGAGGAGCGGAACCTGTGGAAGCGCAGGCAGGGTTATTTTTAGGTGTGACGCGAGTGTGAGTCTGTGTCTGTGTGTTTCTGTCAGAGAATGTGTGTGTCAGAGAGTCTGTGTGTGTGTGTATGTCTTGGTATCACAGCTCTATGGTGGAAACTGCCTGGTGGGGGTAGACATAAAACCTGTGTGCCAGTGACACACATTAAGAAAGTAGGTGCTGGCTCCTGTCCAAGATGTGTTGGATGATGAAACTGCAATGAATCCAAGACACTTAAGCACCGTTTCAATTGGCACTTTTAAGTTAACCCAGGTTGGGCTGGCCTTGGTGGGGTAGCTCAAATTGCATTTCCACTGGCTCCAGAAATGAGAAATGATGTCATGTTGCTAGGTAGCCAATATGTGACTGCAGCTGGCTTTGCTAATGTTGCTAGCTAGCTATCCAGCAAGATGTTGAATAATTTAATTAACCCTCACCATGCTGTAACTAACATTACTCCTGTCAGTGCCAGCCAGACTCAGAGCCATGTGTTTAGCTTGCTGACGTTAGCTAGCTAGCTAAAGGTTTAGTGTCGTTGCTAGCATAACAGGCTAGCTAGCTTAATTCCTACCTTGCTTGACATGGCATTGGCTGTTATCTAGCTAGCTAACCAAGCAGACCAGACGACAGGTTTGATATGATGTAGCTAGCTAGCTTTCAATACAACCTGGCCAGCTAAAATTCCTGCTAGCGCACATTAGCTAACTAGCTAGCTAGCTTGTTTCAACTCTGATTTGCTAGCAAACGTTAGGTAGCTAGCATTCTAGGGCTGACTGTTCTCATAAAAGTTTATTGTGTAGTGCAAAAATGAATGAAGGATCCAGCTATGGTGGTAATTCGTGTCATGTCTGACTACTGCAGTACTGCTTGTCCATGTGCTAGCTAACAGCAACAAACCCAGACGAGCTAGCTAAATGTTGAGTCAGTATCCAGCAGTGATCAGCTTGGTGATTGCATAGTAACGGTGTCACCAGCCCGAATTATAATTGAGCTGGCACCAGTTGTGAAACTGGGCTGCGTAGCCACGTGTTTCCCTTGACCCAGCTCGAATGTGAGAATTCTATTCGAGCCAGCTCGAATTTGGCCCTAATTTTAAGTGACAGTGGAAACTGGGCTTTAGCTTAAGTAACTCTATTAAATATATATTTCAGAGACATGTAAAGGACTGTATAGGTATGTATAAATGCTACCCCCATTGTTTCTCACTCCTTTTCTCTCAGAGATTGTGTTGACTAATCCTGTTGTTGTCTGTCCCTCTATTGGTGTGGCCCAGTGTCAGTGTTTCTCTCCACCACACCTGGGCTCTTGTCTTAATTGGTTGGTAGGGTAGAGAGATTATGAATGTAGTCCTGCGCTGTGAGCATGATGTCATAGCAGCTGTGGTTTACACTGAGTGTACAAAACATTAGGAACATCTGCTCTTTCCGTGTCATAGACTGACCAGGTGAATCCAGGTGAAAGTTATGATCCCTTATTGATGTAACCTGTTAAATCCACTTCAATTAGTGTACATGAAGGGGAGGAGACAGGTTAAATAATAATTTTTACAAATATTTAAGTGCCTTTGAAAAGGGTATGGTAGTAGGTGCTAGGCACACTGGTTTGAGTGTGTCAAGAACTGTAACGCTTCTGGGTTTTTCACGCTCAACAGTTTCCCGTGTGTTTCAAGAATGGTCTATCACCCAAAAGACATCAAGCCAACTTGACACAACTGTGGGACGCATTGGAGTCAACGTGGGCCAGCATCCCTGTGGAACGCTTTCGACACCTTGTAGAGTCCTTGCCCTGACGAATTGAGGCTGTTCTGAGGGTAAAGGGGTCGCAACTCAGTATTAAGAAGATGTTCCTAATGTTTTGTACCCTCAGTGTCAATGTGCCCTCGGCTCAGTGGGACAGAGAACATATGTGTGTATGTGTGTGTGGGTGAGTGGGTGAGCAAGAGCACACCTAAAGACAAAGCAGTTTACACACCACATAACAAAGACCTAGCAGAAACATTGTGTTTTTATGTGAACGCTACAAACCTTGGTCTCTGTTGTAGAACCTAATGCTACTATTGTACGTTTTATAAACCCACCCTTATTATTCAGTTTGGAAAGTGTTTTATAAAGGCTTGATTGCACTTTCATCCATTTTCGTAATAGGCTAAGAAAACAATATAATTTAATTTGATTGTATTGATAACTGATCAATAATTCAGGTGTGTTTACATTCACATGTTCTTCTCCTTCTTTCCTCCCCTCTCATTCTCTCTCTCCAGTTGACCTAACAAGATTCGGAGAAGAGGATTTGGGAGTACCAGATTTCCAAAATGCCTGTGGCATCAGCCAACTCAGACTCTGGTAAGTGGCTTGGCCTCACCGTGACAGAGAGATAGAGAGAGACAGAGACAGAGAGAGCGAGAGAGAGAAGGGTGAGAAAGGTGTGTGTTTGTGTGTGGCTCCAGGCATAAGCGACATAAGCGGTCACTTTGGGACTCCTTTTTTTATTAACTTAGTCGGAGTCTCAACTTACTATTGAGAGTTACAATAGTAGAATACACAAGTTGCAATTTGATATTTGGTTGTGCATCATCAGTTTGTCTCTTGTTATGTCAGTTACTGACAGTCAAATAACCATTACCACTAAAAAAAAATGTTGATTGATAAGTTAGTCCATTGATTTTGTTAGTCACTTTCACTCAGATATCATTAACATGGCATAAGTCTTGGCAAAATGTGTAGAATTGCAGGAAATTAGCTTCAAACTACAAAAATGTCTCTCCACCCCTTGGCAAAATGGGTAGAATTACAGGAAAATATCTTCAAAACTAAACTTTTTTTTTCCGCCGTCAAGAGGGAGGCCACTAAAATATTTTCACTGCGAGGTGGGGGGGCCATACAACCAAATCTTGCTTAGGGCCCCCAAAAGGCTAGGGCCGGCCCTGTGTGTGTGTGTGTGAGAGAGAGAAAGCGTGAGAGGTAAGTCCAAGGTTTTAACCGTAGACAGGTTTTAACCTTGGGGGATGTGCGAGAGAAGGTGAGAGAGAGTGAGAAGAAGAGTGAAAGATGAGGTGTAAGCGAGAAAGAGAAAGAGAGAGAGAGAGGGGGATGTTTTAACCTTCTTCTCTGATGAATGAGGCTGGAAGAGAGACCTGTACTCCAGCATATTTCCACATAAGAGAGAAACACAGCTAAAGAGAAAGGGAGCGGGATGGAGGGAAGCGTGGACGACAGCGAGAGAGAGAGAGAGAGAGAGAGAGAGAGAGAGAGAGAGAGAGAGAGAGAGAGAGAGAGAGAGAGAGAGAGAGAGAGAGAGAGAGAGAGAGAGAGAGAGAGAGAGAGAGAGAGAGAGAGAGAGAGAGAGAGAGAGAGAGAGAGAGAGAGAGAGAGAGAGAGAGAGAGAGAGAGAGAGAGAGAGGATCAGGGAGGGACAGTTTATCACACGGGGCCCTGGAAGTCATTTCCACTCCTCTAATGTGACTTAATGATGTGTCTAATGGAGCAGTAAAGTCAGACTCAGACTTATCAGTCTGGCTGGCTGAAAGGATCTGTCTGTTATCAGCCCTCATTGCCCTCCAATGGAGGCACACTGCCCTTGGTGCATGCCCCCAGGCGAGGCTTCTCTAGTGGGTGGGTTGTTCCACAAAATGAGTGCCCCTTTTGAATTTTAAATAGAGATTATGTACCAATATTGCATTTTAAAAGCCTGTTATATTAAATGAAGTGCCCTTTAATATAGACCACATGGAGAATTCAATACATCTTTTAATATGAATAAAGACTTGCTAAAGTGCCACAATTCAACATTCAGCAAAATCCAAGATTTCTCCAAGTTGTCACCATCATTGTAAAACCGTAGTTATTTTGTTGCGTTGAGAAAGTCCTTTTTGAAGATTATTATTTATTTCATGTGATTAGTGATTCACATACATCTGCCCCTCATTTTAAGGTCAAACCTGTTATGTGAACTGAATAGTCAAATCAGATTGTAAAAGCAGGTGAGCTGGTTCTACTCTTTTTGGCCATTTTCTAGTGTTTTGTGGTGGAAAACTGAGTGGGTCGAGCATAACTCGTCAACCCTGTTACCCATACAGTGCCTTCAGAAAGTATTCACTCCCCTTGACATTTTCCACATTTTGTTGTGTTACAGCCTGGATTTAAAATGGAATAAATTGAGATGTTGTGCCACTGATCTACACACAATAAATACCACACATCATTTTAAAGTTGAATTATGTTTTTAGAAATGTTTACAAATTAATTAAAAATGAAAAGCTGAAATGTCTTGAGTCAATAAGTATTCAACTATTTTGTTATGGCAAGCCTAAATACGTTTAGGAGTAAAAATGTGCAAAATAAACTATTCCTCACCCTTTCTGTGCACTTTATTGTGGCTGTAGATAGCTTTTAGCATTTTGCTCACTATTCATTGCACATAAAAACGTTACAGGTTCATTGACTGAGTGCATGAACCACCTACTCGCTTCAAATCAAAATGTAATTGTATCCGGTTGCATACCATTGCCAAAAATATCTACACTGAAAAATGCTATCCTCATAAACGGGAGACATGAAATGGTTTGGAGGCACAATTTATTCTAGGTTACTGAAAATGCCAGTCGGGGAGACTTCCCCCTCGGCTAGTTTACAAAAAAACATTCAGGGAATTTAACCCTATCAGTCCCGAGACCCCAGCAAAAATTGGCTTTTAATTTATCTAACTTTCATTTATCTGCATGTCCAGCCCTTATATTTAGCCTCACAATTAAGTGTTTTACCTTTTTATTTTCAGAACAATCAGTGCTACAAGTAGAACACAAAAGTATTTGACATAAACAGTTGCATTCATGAGTTTTATTGACTAATGTCAATAAAAAAATAAGGTCTGACAATGCAAAAGCCTGATAAAAATAAATGTATATGAATGCTGTAAGTACAGAAATTGTTTGCTCAGTGGGAAATTAATATCCTGACAACTGTGTGGAATTTGGAGTTCGTGACAGGAACTATGTGAGCTTATTACAGTATTATAGACACTGTCCTGGGATTTCCTATGAACTTCTATGTAGAAGAACCACTTACCTTCTACGACTCTTGTGTAGCTTGTGAGCGTCATATAATCTCAGTTTTTCATAGATAGCTTTTAATGGTTTGTAGCTCAAACCATTTGGACTCTACAGACGTTTTTGTAAAAAGACCTGACCCCTCACAAACACCACTCTAGCTCAGCCCCCGTTAATCACACAGACTAATGGTTGGTATCTACAGATGCAGAGGAAATACAGTGGGGAGAACAAGTATTTGATACACTGCCGATTTTGCAGGTTTTCCTACTTACAAAGCATGTAGAGGTCTGTAATTTTTATCATAGGTACACTTCAACTGTGAGAGACAGAATCTAAAACAAAAATCCAGAAAATCACATTGTATGATTTTTAAGTAATTTGCATTTTATTGCATGACACAAGTATTTGATCACCTACCAACCAGTAAGAATTCCGGCTCTCACGGACCTGTTCGTTTTTCTTTAAGAAGCCCTCCTGTTCTCCACTCATTACCTGTATTAACTGCACCTGTTTGAACTCGTTACCTGTATAAAAGACACCTGTCCACACACTCAATCAAACAGACTCCAACCTCTCCACAATGGCAAAGACCAGAGAGCTGTGTAAGGACATCAGGGATAAGGCTGGGATGGGCTACAGGACAATAGGCAAGCAGCTTGGTGAGAAGGCAACAACTGTTGGCGCAATTATTAGAAAATGGAAGAAGTTCAAGATGACGGTCAATCACCCTCGGTCTGGGGCTCCATGCAAGATCTCACCTCGTGGGGCATCAATGATCATGAGGAAGGTGAGGGATCAGCCCAGAACTACACGGCAGGACTGGTCAATGACCTGAAGAGAGCTGGGACCACAGTCTCAAAAAAAAACATTAGTAACACACTACGCCGTCATGGATTAAAATCCTGCAGCGCACGCAAGGTCCCCCTGCTCAAGCCAGCGCATGTCCAGGCCCGTCTGAAGTTTGCCAATGACCAACTGGATGATCCAGAGGAGGAATGGGAGAAGGTCATGTGGTCTGATGAGACAAAAATATAGCTTTTTGGTCTAAACTCCACTCGCCGTGTTTGGAGGAAGAAGAAGGATGAGTACAACCCCAAGAACACCATCCCAACCGTGAAGCATGGGGGTGGAAACATAATTATTTGGGGATGCTTTTCTGCAAAGGGGACAGGACGACTGCACCGTATTGAGGGGAGGATGGATGGGGCCATGTATCGCGAGATCTTGGCCAACATCCTCCTTCCCTCAGTAAGAGCATTGAAGATGGGTCGTGGCTGGGTCTTCCAGCATGACAACGACCCAAAACACACAGCCAGGGCAACTAAGGAGTGGCTCCGTAAGAAGCATCTCAAGGTCCTGGAGTGGCCTAGCCAGTCTCCAGACCTGAACCCAATAGAAAATCTTTGGAGGGAGCTGAAAGTCCGTATTGCCCAGCGACAGCCCCGAAACCTGAAGGATCTGGAGAAGGTCTGTATGGAGGAGTGGGCCAAAATCCCTGCTGCAGTGTGTGCAAACCTGGTCAAGACCTACAGGAAACGTATGATCTCTGTAATTGCAAACATTTTACATTTACATTTTAGTCATTTAGCAGACGCTCTTATCCAGAGCGACTTACAGTTGGTGAATACATTTTATTTATTTATTTATTATTATTTATTTTTTTAAATATTTTTTTTATACTGGCCCCGTGGGAATCGAACCCACAACCCTGGCGTTGCAAACGCCATGCTCTATCAACTGCGCTACATCCCTGCCGGCCATTCCCTCCCCTACCCTGGACGACGCTGGGCCAATTGTGCGCCGCCCATGAGGCTCCCGGTCGCGGCCGGCTGCGACAGAGCCTGGATTCAAACCAGGATCTCTAGTGGCACAGTTAGCACTGCGATGCAGTGCCTTAGACCACTGCGCCACTCAGGAGCAAACAAAGGTTTCTGTACCAAATATTAAGTTCTGCTTTTCTGATGTATCAAATACTTATGTCATGCAATAAAATGCAAATTAATTACTTAAAAATCATACAATGTGATTTTCTGGATTTTTGTTTTAGATTCTGTCCTCACAGTTGAAGTGTACCTATGATAAAAATGACAGACCTCTACATGCTTTGTAAGTAGGAAAACCTGCAAAATCGGCAGTGTATCAAATACTTGTTCTCCCCACTGTAGATTAACCCAAAAGTCTGTAGCTCAAACATGATGTTTAAAAAGTATTAGAAGTCCAAAATGCGCCAGCGTCACGGTGGGACTCATTGGGTTAAAGCGCCTACTTGAAGAGATAATCATGCTCATCAACCAAACGACACGGAAAAAAACTAGAGGTCTTCTCTGGTCCAAAAAGTTGGAACCGGACCTGAATGGACCTGAGTGACAAAAAAATGTATGTTTATCAGCCAAGCTTTTCTGGTTAAAGGCCTAGTGATTTCCTGTGTTTTATATATATATTTCCAAACTATGAGGTTGGAATAATACTGTAAATTGGGGGAATGGGAGCTCTAATGCTACCTATGCCATCACTCAACACGCTGTCAGGCAAGGGGGCGTTTCAGCCAACCCCCCTGACACACACCCTGCCAAAGCTGTGCAGGGACGGAGATGCAGGTCCAATCACTCTAAGAGGCAGGCTTCTGACAGCAAGTCCATCAAGGGATGCATACATTCACTACACATGCATGCAGTGCATGCCACAACACCTTCCTTTCAGCCAATCATCAGTCTCGAAGGACCATGTAAAAACTGAGTCCCACTTTAAACGAAGTACAATTAATATAGGCTTTATATAGCATACATAAAGGTTTCATAATCACTAAATAAATGCTTCACAAATCATAATAAATATGTGTTTCTACTGACTCCTTGTGGATTTGTGTAACTGGATAAGAACCTTCAATAATAATGAATGTCGACATGAGTTTTGACTTTTGAACCATACACAAACATTATTATATTTATGTTCAGTAATTTAATAATGTTTGTTCTTATATAATTAACACTTACAGTGGCTTGCAAAAGTATTCACCCCCCATGGCATTTTTCCTATTTTGTTGCCTTACAACCTGGAATTAAAATTGATTTTTGGGGGGTTTGTATCATTTGATTTACACAACATGCTTACCACTTTGAAGATGCAAAATATTTTTTATTGTGAAACTAACAAGAAATAAGACAAAAAAACAGAAAACTTACTTTGTAGAGACACCTTTTGCAGCAATTACAGCTGCAAGTCTCTTGGGGTAGGGTCCCCTGTAGCTCAGTTGGTAGAGCATGGCGCTTGCAACGCCAGGGTTGTGGGTTCGTTTCCCATGGGGGGGCAGTATGAAAATGTATGCACTCACTAACTGTAAGTCGCTCTGGATAAGAGCGTCTGCTAAATGACTAAAATGCAAATGTCTCTATAAGCTTGGCACATCTAGCCACTGGGATTTCTGCCCATTCTTCAAGGCAAAACTGCTCCAGCTCCTTCAAGTTGGATGGGTTCCGCTGGTGTACAGCAATCTTTAAGTCATACCACAGATTCTCAATTGGATTGAGGTCTGGGCTTTGACTAGGCCATTCCAAGACATTTAAATGCTTATTTCCCTGTATTTAGCGCCATCCATCATTCTTTCAATTCTGACCAGTTTCCCAGTCCCTGCCGATGAAAAACATCCCCACAGCATGATGGGGTGACATAGCGTTTTCCTTGATGGAGGAAAAGGTCAGTTTTAGTCTCATCTAACCAGAATACCTTCTTCCATATGTTTGGGGAGTCTCCCACATGCCTTTTGGCGAACAGGGGATACTATAATATAAAGTTGTTGGGTCTGTAACTTACAGACCCAACAACATTATTTTATAGTAGACCCTCCGCTTAGAGAAAAGCACCTGAGCTAATTATAACACACAAAGTAAGCAAAACAATTAAGTGCATCATTCTAACATTGCCTCAGATTATGAATACGATACTAATTAGATAGACCTATATAAGCAATATTACAATGCAGATCTACAAACTATGGCATATATGATGATAAGCGGTTAAGAGGCAAGCCGTAATTTCGATGAAGACATGAGCAAGCTGAGACGGATGTAGTCTATATGCCGCCTATTCGTTCAGCACTTTTAAAATGGACAGCGACATAATGCAGAATACTGGCCGTTCTTACAGTATTCTCCCTGTACACCAAGTCAGAACCGTAGGATAAATAAAGGGGGCATATAAGCAGGCAATGAAAGCTCTTACAATATTCGATGATGACATTTCTCTAAAGCAGGCTATAGGCTACATGTGCACTACCAAGTCAGAACAGTTGTACAAACAGGCCCCGCAGTGCTGTCTCACAATTGCTGCACAATTGAATGCCTGCTATAATTCTGGCAAGCACGAACCTATTCTCCTCCGTTTGTTGGTTGTGAAGGTCGATGGCTTGTCTATATGCGGTGTCTAGCTGAGCCACAACGTTTGATTTCCCCAGTAATCCGAGTTTAACAGTGTTGTCTATATCTGATGCACAAGTCTCATGTTTTGAGACCCTTTCAGACAGATATTTTAAATCCTTAAACCCAGACTTGGACCACACACCCTTGCCACTGAATAACAGGCAGGGGAAGCAAAATAGTGATTGCTTTGAGATGCTTGCAGTTAGCCACTGCTTCCTTCCAAACCACTCATTGTTGAATTTGCGATTTCCGACTTGTATAATGTTTATGTCCAATGGCCGATGAGCGGCGAGATGTTTTATCTCTAATTTATTTTCATATGACAAGGATTGAAAAGGATTTGCCAGTAGATTGTCAACGTGATTCATGATGATGACTGCTTGTCTAGCTTGCTAGCTAAGATTTTGAAAGTATGATGTTGACATGATCAGTACAATCCAAACTATGGTAGATAAATCGTGATTTGACGTCATTTTATCTGTGGCCAATGACCTTGAGCCTTGTTGGACGGGCACTTCTACTGTAAATCTATGGCAACACCCAAAGGGGCTTGAACTTTCTAGCTCTGCCTGTAGATTTTACGGTGACGTAGTGTCCCCATGAATGACAGAACACTGAGCCAATCACGGCACAACTAGAGAACATTACCAGCCCCTACGCTCTGTATTTTCCACTGGCTGCCCCACCACCACAGAAAGCACTGAGCTAGGCTGAAACACCTGCATTTTGGAGCTGCCTTACTCAAGAATGCAAAAAAGAGACCATGTTTGTATGCGGCTTTATTAACTCAATTCTTCTTTCTTTTTTTTTTTTTTACATTGTTTGCAAACTGATATGTGACACGTATTAATGCCAAAATAACATGCAAAACAGGCAACAACAAAATAAATACATATACTGTGTATGTATATATATATATATATATATATATATATGTATATATATATATGTATATAATTATATATATAATTATATTATTAGCTCTGCCCCACCTGCCCTGAATGACGGGTCGCCACTGCCATGGGGCACCCTGTTCACAACATTGACATCAGCAAACTGCCAAATTTTCTAAAATGACATTGGAGGCAGCTTATGGTAGAGAAATGAACATTCAATTCTCTGGCAACAGCTCTGGTGGACATTACTGCTGTCAGCATGCCAATTGCATGCTCCCTTCAAACATGAGACATCTGTGGCATTGTGTTGTTTGACAAAACTGCACATTTTAGTGTGGCCTTTTATTGTCCCCAGCACAAGGTGAACCTGTGTAATGATCATGCAGTTTTATCAGCTTCTGGATATGCCACACCTGCCAGGTAAATGGATTATCTTGGCAAAGGTGAAATGCTCACTGGCAGGGATGTAAACAAATGTGTGCAATATGTTTTTGAGAAATAAGCTTTTTGTGCGTATGGAACATTTCTGGGATCTTTTTTTTCAGCTCATGAAACATGGGACCAACACTTTACATGTTGCGTTTATATTTTTGTTCAGTGTATGTTATAGGCTATGCAGAGCCGTGGTCGGGTCCATTCGGGTCTATTTGCTGTAGTTACATAGACATGAGACCTGATGACAAACAAACAGGACCCGACCCTGACCCAAAGGAAAATAGTTTTGGACCTGGATGGCTCGAGTCCCATGTAGGGTCTCGGGTGGACCTATGAACACCTCTAATTAGGACACAGCCAATGTGTGGTGAACCGTGGTGATGTCACTAAACAGGAAGGAAGTTCTAGTTATAAATTCCAATCAGAAGATCCCTCTCTCAGCCCCCCTGCGCTCCATCCCAACACACACACACACACACATACACACACACACACACACACACACACACACACACACACACACACACACACACACACACACATACACACACACACACACACACACACACACACATACACAGTAGTGGCCGGTAGTAGAAGATTGTTGTGCCTCGCTTCCCCCCTTTCCAAGCATCACACCTCCTTCATGTTGTCTCTCTAGGGAACCATCACTCTACCCCTTCTACCCCCCCTTACCTTCTCTATTCCCCCCCCCCCCCCCCCCCCCCCTTCTCTCCTCTGAGAGGCTTCCATTCAGAGGGAGAGGCTCAATCAGCCTTGGCAGCTCTCAGGAGCTGCAGGTATTGAGAGGAGAAGAGAGAGAGAGAGCGAGAGAGAGATGAGAGAGAGAGGCGCTCTGTAGGAGGGAAGGATAAAGAGGAGGAGAGGAGCTTCTCAGTTGTGGGTGTGTGAGTTGTCGCTGGGTGTTTGTGCGTAGGTCGTGGTGTGTGTGTACTACATGGCTGGCAGCCTGTTTGGAAGGCTCTCACTGGAGGAGGAGGAGGACTCTGTCATGTCCCTGGAGGGCCTGGAGCTCAGTGGGGAAGGTAAGGACAGAGGGCTGGGGTGATGCTGATGGTGAAAGGGGGTCAGAGTAAATGGATGAGTGTTTTGACTATATGGTGATAGGATAAGGGTTGCGACTCTGTGGTTCATCTATGGTGAAGGGATGAGGGTTTGGATTCTATGGCTCATCTATGGACGTGTTCCACTTACTCCTTGTATGTTGTATGTATTGGTCTAGAAGTGAAGTGTAGGTGTGAGAATGATTATCTATCTGGGAGAGACAATAGGTACAGACAGATGAGAGCCCAATAGGGTGTGGATGTGTGAGACTCATTGCTGTGAGGTGGGAAACTGTATTCACCTGATGTCAGAAATATCAAACAGCGGAATCTCAAGCATATGGGATTACTTATATTTTTATATGGTATTCCTGTCCTTGATTTGACCATTGATAAAGTGTAATTATTACCTACTAGCTAAACTATGTATCGTTGCAGTGTATGGGGGAAAATGAGAGTCCATAGAGAGAAAACATGTAGTACTTTAAACACGGCCCTCAAATGGCCATAGAAATAGAATCACTCTATTAGATTATATTTCTATGATAATAACCATTATACTCTTTATGACAAATATGGCTGCCCTTAACAGTATATCGCTGTGCCTGACAATAACCAGATGAAAGACAGTGACAGCCTCCCATAGAACAAAGCTGAATGATAATACATTGATAAGATGTGCTTTCACAGTGTGTGGGGGAAGTACTCTTGTACATTATATCCATAGTTGATGGTGTTGTTAAATATTGCATGTATTGCATTAGTGATGGGGAAAAAATGGATAGTTACATATCGGGATATTCTTTTGGACGATATATCGTATCGTATCGTTTTGACAATGTCGCAATATCGCAAGCTATGAAGTGTTTTTCCTTCATAGCTTGTTCTCCATATTCTTTTTAAATAGGGAGCTAATTTGTTTTCAGCACTTTTATTTCCATGACTGATAAAAACTTGTTTTCTCATGGCTCTATCTTGTCTCTCTGCAGCAAACATATGGCAATAAAATCACAGTATCGAATCGCAATACATATAGAATCGTGAGAATCGCAATACATATCGTATCGGCACCTAGGTATCGTGATAATATCGTATTGTGAGGTCCCTGGCAATTCCCAGCCCTATTTTGCATGCTCTACTGCATGCGTGATCATGCTGTTCGCATTGATTGTTGTTGGTCATAAAAATTGAATCAAAGTTTATTGGCAGCGTACACAGATTTGCAGATGTTATCGCAGGTGCAGCGAAATGCTTGTGCTTCTAGCTCCAACAAAATAAAACAATTTACACATAATCCAGAAAAATAACCAAATTAAGAAATTAAGAAATACGTTCAGTCACTGAAATCACAGCCACTAAGGAAATGTATCACTGTACAAATGGATAGGGGTCAAAATGGAACATGAAGCTTTCACAGGACGTACTAGAATCATGTGCCTTTGTTAGACATTATGTTGCATTGACTATCATAAAACACTGAACCAAAATATAAACTCAACATGTAAAGTGTTGGTCCCATGTTTTATGAATCGAAATAAAAGATCCCAGAAATGTTCCATACACACAGAAAGCTTATTTCTCTAAAATGTTATGCACAAATTTGTTTACATCCCTGTGAGTAAGCATTTCTCCTCTACCGTAAGCCGCCGCCAATGTCGTAGAGAAATTTGTCTGTACGTCAAACCGGCCTCACAACCGCAGACCACCTATAACCACGCCAGCCCAGGACCGCCACATCCGGCATCTTCACCTGCAGGATTGTCTGAGACCAGCCACCTGGACAGCTGATGAAGCTGTGGGTTTGCAGAACTAAATAATTTCTGCACAAACTGTCAGTCTCAGGGAAGCTCATCTGTGTGCTCGTCGTCCTCACCAGGGTCTTGACCACCCTGCAGTTCAGTGGGCAAATGCTCACCTTCAAGTGTGCTCTTCATGGATGAATCCCAGTTTCAACTGTACTGGGCAGATGGCGTCGTGTGGGTGAGTGGTTTACTGATGTCAACATTGGGAACAGAGTCCCCTGGTAGCGGAAGGGTTATGGTATGGGCAGGCATAAGCTACGGACAACGAACACAATTGCATTTTATCAATGGCAATTTGAATGCACTGAGATACCGTGACGAGATCCTGAGGCCCATTGTAGTGCCATTCATCCGCCGCCATCACGTTATGTTTCAGAATGATAATGCAAGGGCCCATGTCGCAAGGATCTGTACACAATTCCTGAAAGCTGAAAATGTCCCTGTTCTGCCATGGCCTGCATACTCACCAGACATGTCACCCATTGTGCATGTTTGGGATGCTCTGGATCGACAACGTGTTCCAGTTCCCGCCAATATCCAGCAACTTTGCATAGCCATTGAAGAGGAGTGGGACAACGTTCCACAGGCCACAATCAACAGCCTGATCAACTCTATGCAAAGGAGATGTGTCGCACTGAATGAGGCAAATGGTGGTCACACCAGATACTGACTGGATTTCTAAAAGATGGCCCTATATTTTCTCCACAATTGGTAGTTACCATCTTGTCTCATAGCTGCAACTCCCCAACTGGCTTGGGCGAGGCGAAGGTCGAGTCATGCGTCCTCTGAAACATGATCTGCTTAGCCGAGCTGCTTCTTAACACACTGCTCGATTAACCCGGATGCCAGCCGCACCAACGTGTCGGAGGAAACAACGTTCAACTGACGACCGAAGTCAGCTTGTAGGCACCGGGCCCACCACAAGGAGTCGCTAGAGCGCGATGAGCCAAGGAGATCCTCCCGGCCAAATCCTCCCCCAACCCTAACGACGCTGGGCCAATTGTGCACCGCCCTATGGGTCATGGCCGGTAATGACACAGCCTGGGATCGAACCCGAGGCTGTAGTGGCGCCTCAGCACTGCGATGCAATGCCTTAGACCGCTGCGCCACTCGGGAGGCATATCTGTATTCCCAGTCATGTGAAATCCATAGATTAGAGACTAATGAATTTATTTCAAATGACTGATTTCCTTATATGAACTGTAACTCAGTAAACTCTTTGAAATTGTTTCATGTTGCATTTAAATTTTTGTTCAGTGTATGTTATTATATACATTATATAAACAACAAGAGAGAGGTGAATGAGGAATGAATAAGATAATGCATGTGGTGCATACTGCTGTATAACACAGTGAGATTGAGATGTACTGTATCTTCTAATACAAGTTGACGTGACAGACAAGACAGTCCTATGAACTACACAGTCTGTCAGTACATTCACATTAGTCCTTCATTGAGGAGCTCCCTCCTACCCGGTGCATTGTGTTTTCTATGTGAGCTGCTATGAGGTTATTCATATGCAACAGTGCACTTCTCAGAGCGGTGACGTTTGGGAGTTTCAGAGACAGAGACACAACCTTCAAATAACATCCCTCTCTCTCTGCCCTCTCTGGACCAGGACCTGTCGGATGAATACTCAATAATATGCAGAATAGGTAATGGCCCAGGAAATACATCATTGTATATGTCCCAGATATATAGTGCACTAATAACCATATGGCTCTGGTCATAAGTTGTGTACTATAAAGGGAATAGGGTGCCATTTGGGACGCAGCCTTCAACACCATTGATAATGAGTAAGGGGAGTTTTCATGCATGATTAGGCTGTCTGTAATAGAAGTGTGGTGCCATAGAAGGGTGACTGCTGAGTGTATTCTTTCTGAGTGAATTGGACTGACTGTGACAGTCTTATGTCCTGATTTGATTATGTGGTTTGGTAATGGTAATAATAATACCTGGGTTTTATATAGCCATTTTCAATGACCCAAAGATGGTTTGGTGACAATGGTGACATATTGCTATTGACATGTTATTATATATTATAATCGTCATTATAAAAATGAACAAAGTGTGACTACGCCACACCTTTTTCATTGTTTCTTCCATGACATCCATCATATAGTAAGCCTGTTATTCAATCCTGTCATTTTTTCCTGGACATACTAGGATTAAATATAATGGGAGTCAAATATCACTGGTTGTTGTCTGGACTGGTGACCTTCAGCTTGGTAATGAGGTCTGAGTCCTTCTGAGGCACGTAGACTGGGAACAACGACCATCACCATGGAGATGTTGTTGTGGTTTCAATGGCTGCTATACTGTAGGCCCTTCAGAGGGTTTGTTGTGTTCTCAAGGGAATGGGAAATATCTTACTGTCACGATATGCAACACACATACTGTATAATGTATGTATGCAATGCATACAGATACATTTTTACATTTTAGTCATTTAGCAGACGCTCTTATCCAGAGCGAATTACTGGAGCAATTAGGGTTAAGTGCCTTGCTCAAGGGCACATCGACAGATTTTTCACCTAGTCGGCTCGGTGATTAGAACCAGCGACCTTCCGGTTACTGACACAACGCTCTTAACCACTAAGCTACCTGCCGCCCCAAATGATACACACACACTGCATGCACATGTACTGTACGCAAACATCAGCCCAAATCAATTGTCTTAACAGTAAAGGTACTGTGTCATTTGGTGAATGTTGAGTTCAACTCTTGAGACTGTTCACAAACTAGAACTCCATTCGCACACTAGACTGGCTCAATTTATAATACAATATCTCTTCTTGTGCTGGATGGCATTTTGAATTATATTTGATGTAGCCTAGATGTCGGTTGAAAGTGTCCCAAGTTCAGAAACAAAGCACATACAATAATGAAAGCTAGTGATTAAAAGTGCATGTTCCATCATAAATTGCTAATCAGTGACATACCACTCAGGAATAAGCTCCACTCCAAAAAACATTTACTGAATATTGTCAACTGACAGTCATCATCTTTACTGGAGGCCTTGGTTTAATTACACAACTCCGTAGGAAAGCAGGGAATATTATTATATTATGTCTACTGCCTCTAACTCTTTCATAATTTCTCGGTCAAATCTAATGTTGTAAAAGTCTTACTGCCGATAGATCATTTAGGCAATTTAGGGTGTCAGTAATTATTAGTGTGAAATGTATTTGATTTATAAATCGCTCCACAGCAGTGCACTCACTTCCAAAAAGCCATTTAACAGCAATTCCTTACAGTCATATCAAACAGCTCATGGATTTACTCAGAGGGAGCAAAGTCTAAGAGGATTTCAGGGAAAGTACCCAAATAGCCTACAGAAACACTACCTGTTAAGACCCTCAAGACATGCCAGTGTGAATTACTGGGTAGTTCTTTAGCAAACTCAAATGCAACATTTTGGCTGTCTTCAAATGTTTAAGCCATAGCTTTGTCTATAGACATGATTAGTCTTTATTTCCTACATCCTTCAATCCTCTAAAAAAACAATATCCACAGTACATCCTGTTGTTATTGTTAGGCGCTCCATTTTGGAGATCTGTATGTACTTTAGGCAACTCCTCTGACATATGTATGGCATGACAACGACAGACAGATCTTAGACCAGTATATTCCCTATATGGAGTCACTACACAACTAAAACACCCACTGCCCCGTTCTCACTCACTGGAGCCGCAGAGCTCCATAGCAACCGGTTGCCTCCGCTAATGCTATGAGGTTAATGTCCCCCACTGTGTTCCCATACCAGAACCACAAACAATAACAACTCAGAATGTTTCGGTGACACACAACATTGGAGCTTTAATTGCAGCTGTTTTTAGAGGTGACCACACAGCATGGTAATGCATGAGTGGGTGGTGACTCAAGGTAGTCTCCCTATTATATTTGGAGGTAATTTCTAGTTTAAAGATTTCTACCTGTTTCTCTTAAGCAAACAGAGGTTATTACAACCCAGTAAATCCACTGTATGGTTTTTGTTATGCCATTGACGTCCATATGTGGGACCTTAGCAGCTTCCCTGTGAGATCAACTGAAGCTTAGCAGTCACAGGCTGGTCACCTGTGGCCTCATTCTGTTGTTTTGGGCAAAAATGGACAAGGAGGGAGCATTCTTTGACGTAGTTTTACCTTTTTTGATTGGCTAGCAGCCAAGTCTCCGTCTGTCGGCCATTTTAGGCTGTTAATGAAGCCAGTGGAATGTGGTAATCCTGCTGACTGCTGTAGTAGACCCAATGTTCACTCTGTTTCCCTGTTAAACCGGGATTAAGTCAAGCGTGACAATAGTTTATTTTGAGAACTTCCTGCTTTTCTTGGTAGAGTGACTTGATTTACTTGACCTATTCCTTTTAGCTACTAGTAGAGCCTGTTCTTGGTAGAGTAATACACTGAGTGTACAAAACATTAGGTACATCTTCATAATATTGAGTTGCACCCCCTTTTGCCCTCAGAACAGCCTCAATTCATTGAGGCATGGACCCTACAAGGTGTCGAAGCGTTCCACAGGGATGCTGGCCTATGTTGACTCCAATGCTTCCCACAGTTCCACACTTTCAAAAGATTTAAGTGGTTTGAGTGTGTCAAGAACTGCAACACTGCTGGATTATTCACGCTCAACAGTTTCCTGTGTGTATCAAGAATGGTCCACCACCCAAAGGACATCCAGCTAACTTGACAAAACTGTGGGAAGCATTGGAGTCAACATGGGCCAGCATCTCTTTGGAACGCTTTCGACACCTTGTAGAGTCCATGCCTCAACGAATTGAGGCTGTTCTAAGGATAAAAGGTGGTGCAACTCAATATCAGGAAGGTGTTCCTAATGTTTTGTACACTCATTGTATATGTGTGTATGTCTGTGTGGGTGTGTGCATGAGTGAGTGCCTGTGTGCTAAGGTGCGGAGAATCAGAGCAGGTGCTCAGTTCAGTTTAAGTGTTCAGCACTCTGATGGCTTGTAGATAGAAACTGTCTCTGAGCCTGTTTGTATCAGATCTCATGCTCCAATACCATCTGCCCAACGGTAAGGGAGAGAACAGCTCGTGGCTGTGTGGGGTCCTTGATGATGCTGCGTGCCTTCCTCAGGCACTGCTTCATGTAGATGTCCTGGATGGGTGGGAGCACGGTCCTAGTGATGTACTGGGCCATCTGCACCACATGCTGGAGGGTCTTGCGGTCATGGATGGAGCAATTCCCGTACCAGGCCGTGACGCAACCGGTCAGGACGCTCTCAATGATGCAGCAGTCGTATTTGGAGTGGACCGGGGGTGGCATGACGAATTTCTTCAGCCTCCTTAGAAAGTAGAGACGCTGTTGCACCCTCTTCACAAGAGTATTGGTGTTGTTGGTCCATGACAAGTCCTCAATGATGTGGACACCGAGGAACTTTTGACTCTCTCTACTGCAGTCCTGTTGATGTGGATCGGGCATGTTCCCTCCTCTGCTTCCTAAAGTCAACAATCAACTCCTTAGTTTTGCTGACGATGAGGGGGAGGTTGTTGTCATGACACCACAATGCCAGTTCACTTACCTCCACCCTATAGGCTGACTCGTTCATTGACTATAGCTCAGTGTTCAACACCAAAGTGCCCTCCAAGCTCATCACTAAGCTCAGGACGCAGGGACTGAACAACTCCCTCTGCAACTGAATCCTGGACTTCCTGATGGGCCGCCCCCAGGTGGTGAGGGTGGGCAATGAAACATCCACCACGCTGACCCTCAACACAGGGGCCCATCAGGGGTGCGTGCTTAGTCCCCTCCTGTACTCCCTGCTGACCCATGACTGCGTGATCACACACTTCTCCAACACCATCATTAAGGTTGCTGACAACACGATGGTGGTTGGCCTGATCACCGACAACGATGAGACAGCCTATAGGGAGGAGGTCAGTGACCTGGTGCCAGGACAACAACCTCTCCCTCAATGTCTGCAAGACAAAGGAGCTGATCGTGGACTACAGGAAATGGAGGGGCCGAGCACGCCACCATCCACATCGAATGGGCTGGAGTGGAGCAGGCCAAGAGCTTCAAGTTCCTCGGTGTCCACATCACTAAGGAATTATCATGGTCCACACACACCAACACAATTGTGAAGAAGGCACGACAACGCCTCTTCCCCCTCAGGAGGCTGAAAAGATTCAGCATGGGCCCTCAGATCCTCAAAAAGTTATACAGCTGCACCATTGAGAGCATCTTGACTGGCTGTATCACCACTAGGTATGGCAACTGCTTGGCATCCGACCACAAGGCGCTACAGAGGGTAGTGTGTACTGCCGAGTACGTCACTGGGGCCGAGCTCCCTGTCATCCTAGACCTCTATACCAGGCGGTGTCAGAGGAAGGCCCTAAAAATTGTCAAAGACTCCAGCCACCCTAGTCATAGACTGTTCTCTCTGCTACCACACGGCAAGCGGTACCGATGTCTGGAACCATGGCAAACCAGGTGGTGAGGGTAGTTAACGAAACATCCACCACGCTAAGACTACCAAATAGTTAGTTAAATAGTTAACCAATAGCAATTGGACTATCTGCATTGACCCTTTTTGCACGAGCTCTTTTGACTCATCACATATATTTTTTATTTTTTTTATTTCACCTTTAATTAACCAGGTAAGCCAGTTGAGAACAAGTTCTCATTTACAACTGCGACCTGGCCAAGATAAAGCAAAGCAGTGCGATAAAAACAACAACACAGAGTTACATATGGGGTAAAAAAACATAAAGTCAAAAAATACAACAGAAAATCTATATACAGTGTGTGCAAATGTAGCAAGTTATGGAGGTAAGGCAATAAATAGGCTATAGTGCAAAATAATTACAATTAGTATTAACACTGGAATGCTAGATGTGCAAGAGATTATGTGCAAATAGAGATACTGGGGTGCAAAAGAGCAAAATAAATAACAATATAGGGATGAGGTAGTTGGGTGGGCTAATTTCAGATGGGCTGTGTACAGGTGCAGTGATCGGTAAGGTGCTCTGACAACTGATGCTTAAAGTTAGTGAGGGAGATAAGAGTCTCCAGCTTCAGATCCCCCCTGTTCCCCAAAACACTTAAATATTGGACTATAAAATTGCGCCTTCCTGTATTATACTTATGCTCAAATGTTTATTCTATTCTAATGAGCCATTTACTTTATGTTCGTATTCTTATCTTACATTATTTCTTATTGACGTTGCATTGTCGAGAAGGAACCTGCAAGTAAGCATTTTGTTGGACGGTATTTACCATGTGTATCCCGTACGACTAATAAAACGTAAAACGTCTTATTCTTACACTCTTTGTTGTAGTGTGTCAGGGAAAGTGAGCGAGGCTACCCAATCTGGCAACTGACACAGAGCAGCAAGGAAGGGAGACACAAGAAGGAGGCCAAGTTGGATTTTTAATAATCCTTCTGAATAATACAACAATGGCAGCAGTAACCAACATACATACTGTTGAATAGGGACCTTATTCTCTTATCGCTTTCACATCTTTGCTTGTAAGCTGCCTAGACGTCAAAACTATCCCAAAACAGCGGAAAACCTAATCGAAAAGCATGGCTAGGCTACTTATTTCCCCTCTCTGTTAGCTAGCTCTCCTTATTATTTATATTCAAGCCATTTAAAGAGCCTACTATGTAACGTTACATGATGTTGTCAGAATTGTAGGAACTGATGGGAATAGGAACAGGAGGGAGTGTGAGGGGAGAGAGAGATAGCGAGACAGAGAAGGCGAGAGGGAGAGAGCGCGATAATATGAGACAAGCAAGGAAGGGCCCTGTAAACTAAAGTGTAAACAAACCCTGTGTGAAGCCGAAGTGAAGTAGTAGAACCAACTGTGGTGAGTGTTGGTGATTAAAGAGAATTATACAGGGCCTGTAAAAGCTGGGTCGGCAGTTTGATATGTTCTCCAATCTGGCAACCTCCGCTCCAGATCTCCAGATGACAGTAGGGGTTTAGGGGGAAGAGGAGAACAGGGGATGAGGGGAGGGATAACATGGCTTCACCACTGCACACATCATTATTTGATTAGGGAAGCAGATGGAGACTGGGTTTTTAAATCATGATCTTACTTCCTCTCTTTCTGTCTTCCTTCCTGTCTTGTGGAAGCCAAACCAAGACAAGGGCTGTATCTTTAATCCTCATGTTCTGCTGCTGACAGCTAGGGTTGGATGTGTTGAAGTTACAGAACCTGTCAAGGGTCAGTATTACTACAGTAATATCTCTATTATTGAGGAGAGGTCTGTAATAATAGGACAGGTGTTAAAAAATGATACGGAACGCAACACAGACAATGAATCAGTATTCACTTGAAGATGAACAGGATCATTCTGATTATGTGGTAACAGATCCGCCATGTGTGTGTGCGTGCGGGATTCATCGTAGATTCGTAGCATGTTTCTCTTAAAAGGTGACATACTTTAGGATTTAGAGAAGACTATAGTGTGCGTGTATGACTTCCATTTATTTTGACAAGTCAAGGCTGTGTCTGATGTACAATGAATGACTGACCTTGACAGAGCTCCTTACAGCCTTACTGTGAAGTGTCTCTATAGTGATGTGAGTACAGAACTACTTGTCACTTTTGGCCATGAGTCACACTGACACTCATGTAATGGAAAAGATGCACAACTTCTCTCCTCTCCTCTCTATATTTTATATAATCTAGCCTCTCTGTGCCTCCAGAGCTAGTGTTATGGAGTGAGGTGGAATTAGTAGAAGTTACTCGTAACCGCTGATACGGGGTCAGATGTTTTTCATAACCCCAATGATTAAGGTTAGGATCTGGTTAGGATTGAGAGTAGGGTAATCTGATCCTAGATCTGTGGTTATGAGCAAACAATATTATAGTGGGAGGCATGATCCAGGGTCTGTGTGTCTCCAAACTGCAGCACAGGCACTCCTAAGGGAGCTGATTAAACTGCTTAGCTGTGCTACAATTGGACAGATCATCTCTGAGTGACATATCACACTCTCGTTAGAGAATGATGCCTCGTTAAGAAGTGATGACATGGGCAAAATAACTTAGTGGATTCCCACTGTGACTTCTCTAACAATTTACATGTCTGTTGCATTGCTATATGTTGGTGATGGGATAAGACAGTGAAGATGAACAAAAAGCTATCCAACAAAATGAAGGATGAATAAAGTTCTGAGAACAAAAGCCCACTGACTCCATCGTTCAGTCAGTCAGGTCTCCTTTGCATTATTGTAGCCATTTTCTGTAGCCTGTCAACTATGTGTCTGTCTATCCCTGTTCTCTCCTCTCCACACAGGCTATACAAACGCCTCACACCGCGTGGCTGCTGCCACTCTAACCTGGTGGTCCCTGCATGCACGACCCACGTGGAGTTCCAGGGCTCCGGCAGCCTCTGGAATTGCCGTTCTGCGGCCAACAAGGCAGAGTTCATCTCAGCCTATGCTACCCTCCAGTCCCTCGACTTCTTGGCGCTGACGGAAACATGGATTACCACAGAAAACACTGCTACTCCTACTGCTCTTTCCTCGTCTGACCATGTGTTCTTGCATACCCCGAGAGCATCTGGTCAGCGGGGTGGTGGCACAGGAATCCTCATCTCTCCCAAGTGCACATTCTCTCTTTCTCCCCTGACCCATCTGTCTATCTCCTCATTTGAATTCCATGCTGTCACAGTCACTAGCCCATTCAAGCTTAACATCCTTATCATTTATCGCCCTCCAGGTTCCCTTGTAGAGTTCATCAATGAGCTTGACGCCTTGATAAGTTCCTTTCCTGAGGATGGCTCACCCCTCACAGTTCTGGGTGACTTTAACCTCCCTACGTCTACCTTTGACTCATTTCTCTCTGCCTCCTTCTTTCCACTCCTCTCCTCTTTTGACCTCACCCTCTCACCGTCCCCCCCTACTCACAAGGCAGGCAATACGCTTGACCTCATCTTTACTAGATGCTGTTCTTCTACTAATCTCACTGCAACTCCCCTCCAAGTCTCCGACCACTACTTTGTATACTTTTCTCTCTCGCTCTCCTCCAACACTACTCACTCTGCCCCTACTCAGATGGTAATGCGTCGTCGCAACCTTCGCTCTCTCTCTCCTGCTACTCTCTCCTCTTCCATCCTATCATCTCTTCCCTCTGCTCAATCCTTCTCCCTCCAATCTCCTGATTCTGCCTCCTCAACCCTCCTCTCCTCCCTTTCTGCAGCCTTTGACTCTCTATGTCCCCTATCCTCCCGGCCAGCTCGGTCCTCCCCTCCTGCTCCGTGGCTTGACGACTCATTGCGAGCTCACAGAAGAGGTCTCCGGGCAGCCGAGCGGAAATGGAGGAAAACTAGACTCCCTGCGGACCTGGCATATTTTCACTCCGTCCTCTCTACATTTTCTTCCTCTGTTTCTGCTGCTAAAGCCACTTTCTACCACTCTAAATTCCAAGCATCTGCCTCTAACCCTAGGAATCTCTTTGCCACCTTCTCCTCCCTGCTGAATCTCCCCCCCCCCTCTCTGTGGATGACTTCATCAACCATTTTGAAAAGGAGGTTGACGACATCCGATCCTCGTTTGTTAAGTCAAATGACACCGCTGGTCCTGCTCACACTGCCCTACCCTATGCTTTGACTTCTTTCTCCCCTCTCTCTCCAGATGAAATCTTGCGACTTGTGACGGCCGGCCGCCCAACAACCTGCCCGCTTGACCCTATCCCCTCCTCTCTTCTCCAGACCATTTCCGGAGACCTTCTCCCTTACCTCACCTCGCTCATCAACTCATCCTTGACCGCTGGCTATGTCCCTTCCGTCTTCAAGAGAGCGAGAGTTGCACCCCTTCTCAAAAAACCTACACTCGATCCCTCCGATGTCAACAACTACAGACCAGTATCCCTTCTTTATTTTCTCTCCAAAACTCTTGAGCATGCCGTCTTTAGCCAACTCTCTTGCTATCTCTCTCAGAATGACCTTCTTGATCCAAACCAGTCAGGTTTCAAGACTGGTCATTCAACTGAGACTGCTCTTCTCTGTGTCACGGAGGCTCTCCACACTGCTAAAGCTAACTCTCTCCTCTGTTCTCGTCCTTCTAGACCTATCTGCTGCCTTTGATACTGTGAACCATCAGATCCTCCTCTCCACCCTCTCCGAGCTGGGCATCTCCGGCGCGGCTCACTCTTGGATTGCGTCCTACCTGACAGGTCGCTCCTACCAGGTGGCGTGGCGAGAATCTGTCTCCGCACCACGTGCTCTCACCACTGGTGTCCCCCAGGGCTCAGTTCTAGGCCCTCTCCTATTCTCACTATACACCAAGTCACTTGGCTCTGTCATATCCTCACATGGCCTCTCCTATCATTGCTATGCAGACGACACACAATTCATCTTCTCCTTTCCCCCTTCTGATAACCAGGTGGCAAATAACATCTCTGCATGTCTGGCAGACATATCAGTGTGGATGACGGATCACCACCTCAAGCTGAACCTCGGCAAGATGGAGCTGCTCTTCCTCCCGGGGAAGGACTGCCCGTTCCATGATCTCGCCATCACGGTTGAACACTCTGTTGTGTCCTCCTCCCAGAGTGCAAAGAGCCTTGGCGTGACCCTGGACAACACCCTGTCGTTCCCCGCTAACATCAAGGCGGTGACCCGATCCTGTAGGTTCATGCTCTACAACATTCGCAGAGTACGACCCTGCCTTACACAGGAAGCGGCACAGGTCCTAATCCAGGCACTTGTCATCTCCCGTCTGGATTACTGCAACTCGCTGTTGGCTGGGCTCCCTGCCTGTGCCATTAAGCCCCTACAACTCATCCAGAACGCAGCAGCCCGTCTGGTGTTCAACCTTCCCAAGTTTTCTCACGTCACCCCACTCCTCTGCACACTCCACTGGCTTCCAGTTGAAGCTCGCATCTGCTACAAGACCATGGTGCTTGCCTACGGAGTTGTGAGGGGAACGGCACCTCCGTACCTTCAGGCTCTGATCAGTCCCTACACCCAAACGAGGGCATTGCGTTCATCCACCTCTGGCCTGCTGGCTCCCCTACCTCTGCGGAAGCACAGTTCCCGCTCAGCCCAGTCAAAACTGTTCGCTGCTCTGGCACCCCAATGGTGGAACAAGCTCCCTCAAGACGCCAGAACATTGGAGTCACTCACCACCTTCCGGAGACACTTGAAACCCCACCTCTTTAAGGAATACCTGGGATAGGATAAAGTAATCCTTCTACCCCCCCTTACCCCACCCCCAAAAAAAGAAGCTAAATGACGAAAATGTAAATGTAATTGTAAAAGGGAATGTGTTCTCAATGACATACCTGGTTAAATAAAAGTCAGTCAGTCAGGTGATAGTTCGTCCCAGTAGCGGTGCGTGGGTCAAATCAAAAAGCCATATTACAACCTATGTGTTGTGATAATTGCGTTGTTTGCTCTATAATTAGTTAATATGCCTTGACGCCGTTAGGCTATATATAGGCCTAAGGCCGAGACAATAAGAAGACACAGTGGCAGAAAAAAATCTACCACACATTTGTTTCATAACAAAACCGGAGAGCAACATCTATCCGGTGAAGTCCACAAAACATATTGCATGTAACAAACAGTTACATGACCTACAGCAGGTCAAGCAAGGTAATGTTTCTGACATTTTCGGACTACTAAACAACTATTGATTTAGAACCACGGAGAGTTACGCCAGGTCGCAAAGAAAACAGGAGCTGCCTCCACTATTCCAGCACCATTTCAACTTTAACATTTCAACATCATCTAATCACCTATGCTTAGTCTAATACAGTGACAACTAAAAGATACCAAAAATGATTTAGTCCAATCAACGTAAGCTAAATATGATGTGGTTGTCCATGGTACTGATTTCTGTGTGTGTGTGCAAGCAGAAAAAACATGTTGACTCACCCTACTTGTAGAGAAACACCAATGCCATCCTCCTCTCTTTCATATTGATGAAACTGTCTATCACTATGTCATACAGTACACGCTTTTAGTTTTTGTTGTCCTACACTACCTGCCTAAAATACTTGCTCGCTAGCCTAACTTCCTTTCATGGGCAATGATACGCCAGGCCAGCTAGTTAACATTAGCATAATACAGTTGAAGTCGGAAGTTTACATACATTTTGGTTGGAGTCATTAAAACTTGTATTTCAACCACTCCACAAATGTCTTGTTAACAAACTATAGTTTTGGCAAGTCAGTTAGGACATCTACTTTGTGCATGACAAAAGTAATTTGTTTAGTAAATTGTTTACAGACAGATAATTTCACTTATAATTCACTGTATCACAATTCCAGTGGGTCAGAGGTTTACATACACTAAGTTGACTGTGCCTTTAAACAGCTTGGGAAATTCCAGAAAATGATGTCATGGCTTTAGAAGCTTCTGATAGGCTAATTGACATAATTTGAGTAAATTGGAGGTGTACCTGTGGATGTATTTCAAGGCCTACCTTCAAACTCAGTGCCTCTTTGCTTGACATCATGGGCAAATCAAAAGAAATCAGCCAAGACCTCAGAAAAAACATTGTAGACCTCCACAAGTCTGGTTCATCCTTGGGAGCAATTTCCAAATGCCTGAAGGTACCACGTTCATCTGCACAAACAATAGTACGCAAGTATAAACACCATGGGACCACGCAGCCGTCATACTGCTCAGGAAGGAGACGCGTTCTGTCTCCTAGAGATGAACGTACTTTGGTGCGAAAAGTGCAAATCAATCCCAGAACAACAGCAAAGGACCTTGTGAAAATGCTGGAGGAAACAGGTACAAAAGTATCTACACTGCTCAAAAAAATTAAGGGAACACTTAAACAACACATCCTAGATCTGAATGAATGAAATAATCTTATTAAATACTTTTTTCTTTACATAGTTGAATGTGCTGACAACAAAATCACACAAAAATTATCAATGGAAATCAAATGTATCAACCCATGGAGGTCTGGATTTGGAGTCACCCTCAAAATTAAAGTGGAAAACCACACTACAGGCTGATCCAACTTTGATGTAATGTCCTTAAAACAAGTCAAAATGAGGCTCAGTAGTGTGTGTGGCCTCCACGTGCCTGTATGACCCCCCTACAACGCCTGGGCATGCTCCTGATGAGGTGGCGGATGGTCTCCTGAGGGATCTCCTCCCAGACCTGGACTAAAGCATCTGCCAACTCCTGGACAGTCTGTGGTGCAATGTTGCGTTGGTGGATGGAGCGAGACATGATGTCCCAGATGTGCTCAATTGGATTCAGGTCAGGGGAACGGGCGGGCCAGTCCATAGCATCAATGCCTTCCTCTTGCAGGAACTGCTGACACACTCCAGCCACATGAGGTCTAGCATTGTCTTGCATTAGGAGGAACCCAGGGCCAACCGCACCAGCATATGGTCTCACAAGGGGTCTGAGGATCTCATCTCGGTACCTAATGGCAGTCAGGCTACCTCTGGCGAGCACATGGAGGGCTGTGCGGCCCCCCAAAGAAATGCCACCCCACACCATGACTGACCCACCGCCAAACCGGTCATGCTGGAGGATGTTTCAGGCAGCAGAATGTTCTCCACGGCGTCTCCAGACTCTGTCACGTCTGTCACATGTGCTCAGTGTGAACCTGCTTTCATCTGTGAAGAGCACAGGGCGCCAGTGGCGAATTTGCCAATCTTGGTGTTCTCTGGCAAATGCCAAACGTCCTGCACGGTGTTGGGCTGTAAGCACAACCCCCACCTGTGGACGTCGGGCCTTCATACCACCCTCATGGAGTCTGTTTCTGACCGTTTGAGCAGACACATGCACATTTGTGGCCTGCTGGAGGTCATTTTGCAGGGCTCTGGCAGTGCTCCTCCTGCTCCTCCTTGCACAAAGGCGGAGGTAGCGGTCCTGCTGCTGGGTTGTTGCCCTCCTACGGCCTCCTCCACGTCTCCTGATGTACTGGCCTGTCTCCTGGTAGGGCCTCCATGCTCTGGACACTACGCTGACAGACACAGCAAACCTTCTTGCCACAGCTCGCATTGATGTGCCATCCTGGATGAGCTGCACTACCTGAGCCACTTATGTGGGTTGTAGACTCCGCCTCATGCTACCACTAGAGTGAAAGCACCGCCAGCATTCAAAAGTGACCAAAACATCAGCCAGGAAGCATAGGAACTGAGAAGTGGTCTGTGGTCACCACCTGCAGAACCACTTCTTTATTGGGGGTGTCTTGCTAATTGCCTATAATTTCCACCTGTTGTCTATTGCATTTGCACAACAGCATGTGAAATGTATTGTCAATCAGTGTTGCTTCCTAAGTGGACAGTTTGATTTCACAGAAGTGTGATTGACTTGGAGTTTCATTGTGTTGTTTAAGTGTTCCCTTTATTTTTTTGAGCAGTGTATATCCACAGTAAAATGAGTCCTATATCGACATAACCTGAAAGGCCGCTCAGCAAGGAAGAAGCCACTGCTCCAACACCGCCATAAAAAAACTAGACTACGGTTTGCAACTGCACATGGAGACAAAGATCATACTTTTTGGAGAAATGTCCTCTGGTCTGATGAAACAAAAATAGAACTGTTTGCCAATAATGACCATTGTTATGTTTGGAAGAAAAAGGGGGTGAATTGCAAGCCGAAGAACACCATCCCAACCGTGAAGCACGGGGGTGGCAGCATCATGCTGTGGGGGTGGTTTGCTACAGGAGGGACTGGTGCACTTCTCAAAATAGATGGCATCATGAAGAAGGAAAATTATGTGGATATTGAAGCAACATCTCAAGACATCAGTCAGGAAGTTAAAGCCTGGTCGCAAATAGGTCTTCCAAATGGAGAATGACCCCAAGCATACTTCCAAAGTTGTGGCAAAATGGCTTAAGGACAACAAAGTCAAGGTATTGGAGTGGCCATCACAAAGCCCTGACCTCAATCCTATAGAAAATCTGTGGGCAGAACTGAAAAAGCGTGTGCGAGCAAGGAGGCCTAAAAACCTGACTCAGTTACACCAGCTCTGTCAGGAGGAATGGGCCAAAATTCACCCAATTTATTGTGGGAAGGATGTGGAAGGCTACCCAAACGTTTGACCCAAGTTAAAAAATGTAAAGGCAATGCTACCAAATACTCATTGAGTGTATGTAAACTTCTGACCCACTGGGAATGTGATGAAAGAAATAAAAGCGGAAAGAAATAATTCTCTCTAGTATTATTCTGACATTTCACATTCATAAAATAAAGTGGTGATCCTAACTGACCTAAGACAGGAATTGTGAAAAACTGAGTTTAAATGTATTTGGCTAAAGTGTATGTAAACTTCCGACTTCAACTGTACATCTAGCTACATGTTGAACTTCCATCCTCTCAGGCCAGGGGCACAATGTATGAATTTATCGTTGGATCAGAATCGCTGTTATAATCATTTGCCAGTATGGAGAATAAAATAAAACCACAAGTCCAAATCCTTATCTCCATCCATGGCTAATTTAGGAAAGGGCCAATTTTAGCTAGCTAGCTAGCCACCGGAGGACAACAACACAACAACGAGATGCAACAATTCAAGTTTTTTTTCTGTCAATAATGACGTTTGGCTTGTAATGTGATTGGTCTGAAGCTCAATCCAAACTGGCTTCCCTTGACACTTAATTTTTGGTGCCCCAGGACCATTCACAGCTGAGCTCACTCAGTTTAGCTCAACGCTGATTGGCTTTTTTTGGGGGGTCAATTTTTTGGGGAAGCCTGGCTTCCCTTGGCATCCATGAATACATGCCACTAGTCAGTCAGTCAGTCAACTTTGCTGTAATGCGTCCCTTTTGTTATATAAAACCAGTGGACCAACTGCACTGCCAACCTTCTTAGTAATACAAGTAGAGTTGCTTTGAAGGGAGTTCCCACTGACCCCTCTCTCCCTCCTGTGACTCTACATTGGAGAGATAAAAGAGAGAGAGAGAGAGAGACTAAGGAGGAGGGAAAGTAAGATGCTGTCTCCACTGACAGGAAGAGACTTCACAGAGAAGTGACTGACCGTGGTGAAATTGCTTAGGAAAGGATGTGAGGCATTTCCTCTCTCTCTCTCTCTCTCTCTCTCTCTCTCTCTCTCTCTCTCTCTCTCTCTCTCTCTCTCTCTCTCTCTCTCTCTCTCTCTCCTCTAGTCTACTTTTTCTCATGCTTTCGGTGAACTAGCTCTCTCTCTCTCTCTTTCTCTCCTCTAGTCTACTTTTTCTCATGCTTTCGGTGAACTAGCTCTCTCTCTCTCTCTCTCTCTCTCTCTCTCTCTCTCTCTCTCTCTCTCTCTCTCTCTCTCTCTCTCTCTCTCTCTCTCTCTCTCTCTCTCTCTCTCTCTCTCTCTCTCTCTCTCTCTCTCTCTCTCTCTCTCTCTCTCTCTCTCTAATGAGCTGACCAATAGTGACTAATCAAAAGAAAACCATGGGACTCTCCCAAATAATTAGTAGGTGCGTAAAACCAGCAAGTACAGATATACAAAAATATATAGTAGGTCCCCACTCAAAAAGTAGTTGCAAAGAACTTCCTTTAGTTGTCCGTTTTTAAAACACTGCACAGGGGCATCATACCCAGACGTTTCGGCTAGAGCTTTCTTCAGTGTGTACATTGGAAATGTGGAACGGTGAGTAACCGGTAGTCCTAACTGTCCTCTTCTCTCCTGTGTCTGTCTCCAGCCATGCAGCAGGTTCTGGACACTCTGAGTGACAGCACCAGCTCTACCATGGCCAATGACCTGGACCTCATCTTCCTCAAGGGCATCATGGAGAGCCCTGTGGTGAGAATATATGTACCTACTGTATACCTACAGTATAGCTACTTGTCTATGGATCTGTTCCACTGTGTTGGGTTTGTCATTATAAGACTATAGCTTTCTTGTTGGGTTCTGGTTGTATTCATATGGCTATATTATTTGCTTTACATAGATAGAAATGCAATTCATGAATCATTTTTTAAATAAACTTATCAGTCTGTTCTTGTAAAAAATTGGATGCACTGGACTCAACTGTCCATATATGATTTTTTACAAGTAAGAAAAACATTTCGCCAAGAACAAAAGACAACTGTATTGTCATGGGTGTTTTGATTCAAGGACAGTATTAACTTTCTGCCGGTTGAGATACAAAGTAACTTCTCTGTACAACCTTATGAGGCACAAAGTTCACCAGAAGGTTCACCAAAATGTACAAAGAAGCCACTTTCTTGTGAGAGAAGAGATACCAAGACAATAACTTGCATTATCCACTGTTCTTTTTAATGACAACTAATAAGGGATAACTGTTCTTCTTTCAAAGAAGCAGGGGAGAGATGGAGGGAGGGAGTTTGAAGCTTTTGAGAGCAGCACCCCGCTGAGCTCTGGGTTCTGTCTTTTAGAATCCCAGATTTTAAACGTCCTTCTTTTCCCAAAAAGAAAAGTGCATAATTCCAAATTCAACACCCGTAGCCCTTTACACTGATAAGTGCCTAAATTGGAACGCAGTGGCTGTACAGTAACATGCTATACAGATCTGAATGGGTTTTGACTTACAGCCATTCTCCCTCCTGCTAGTTGGGCCTTTTGCAACTTTTTTGTTGTCTGACTGAGGGAAATTATGTAAATTATGACTACTCAATGTATTTTGCAAGATGAGATGTTGAGCATTATAGTAAATACCGTTAGACGTCATACAAACAAGCCAAATAACCGTGAGTCCAAATGTGTACATTTCCATATAATAAAACTCATGTAAAATACAGTCAACATTTATGATTACTGTTTGATGTACACTACCAGTCAAAAGTTTGGACACACCTACTCATTCAAGGGTTTTTATTTATTTTTTACTATTTTCTACATTGTAGAATAATAGTGAAGACATCAAAACTATGAAATAACACATATGGAATTCTACAGCTGCACCATCGAGAGCATCCTGACTGGTTGCATCACCGCCTGGTATGGCAACTGCTCGGCCTCCGACCGCAAGGCACTACAGAGGGTAGTGTGTACGGCCTAGTACATCACTGGGTCCAAGCTTCCTGCCATTCAGGACCTCTATACCAGGCGGTGTCAGAGGAAGGCCCTCAAAATTGTCAAAGACTCCAGCCACCCTAATCATAGACTGTTCTCTCTGCTACCGCACGTCAAGCGGTATCGGAGTGCCAAGTCTAGGTCCAAAAGACTTCTCAACAGCTTCTACCCCCAAGCCATAAGACTCCAGAACAGCTAATCATGGCTACCCAAACTATTTGCACTGCCCCCCCACCCCCACCCCATCTTTTTACGCTGCTGCTACTCTGTTAATTATTTATGCATAGTCACTTTAACTCTACCCACATGTACCTCAACTACCGCAACTAGCCGGTGCCCCCGCACATTGACTCTGCACCGGTACCCCCCTGTATATATAGCCTCCCTACTGTTATTTTATTTAACTTATGCTCTTTTTTCTCAACACTTTTTTGTTGTTGTTTTATTTTACTTTTTTTATTAACAAATAAATGCATTGTTGGTTAAGGGCTGTAAGTAAGCATTTCACTGTAATGTCTACCCCTGTTGTATTCGGCACATGTGGCCAATAAAATTTGATATATATTTGAAATATTTTATTTGAATCATGTAGTAACCAAAAAAGTGTTAAACAAATGAAAATATATTTAAAATTTGAGATTCTTCAAATAGCCACCCTTTGCCTTGATGACAGCTTTGGATACTCTTTTATTTAGATTTCAAGGCACACTTAACCAGCATGGCTACCACAGCATACGCCATCCCATCTGGTTTGGGCTGTCATCAAGGCAAAGGGTGGCTATTTGAAGAATCTCAAATATAAAACATATTTTGATTTGTTTAACACGTTTTTTGTAACTACATGATTCCATATGTGTTATTTCATAGTTTTGATGTCTTCACTATTATTCTACAATGTAGAAAATAGTAAAAATAAAGAAAAACCCTTGAATGAGTAGGTGTGTCCAAACTTTTAACTGGTACTGTATAGTTACAAGATGACACAGCGTTATACTCTGGGTTATCCTGAACAGAATGAGCCTATGTTTGTTTTATTATGAAGAAATGCGGACCACGCATTTGAATGCACTCATAACTCCATTCTATGCCACCAAAATTACGATCTGCTTCTCTGAATTGCCTAGTGAAAGTCTAACACTGTAAGATCGTATTTTATAATTTAGCTAGTCATGTTGGCAATGGAACAAGCTTCAAATTATTCCCACCTGACCCAGATTGCGATTTAAAATGGACCGTTTTTGGATTGCATAAACAACAACAGTTAATGTGTAAAGGCAGGGATGCAGGGCTGTGTTCCAAAGAAAACAACTACAAGTGTGCTTGCTATAGTTCTCAAAGTTCCTCAAAGGCACAGCTAGGAGAGCTCAAAAAACCACCTTACTTCCCCCAGTCCTCCCCCATGTGCTGCCCTTCTGGCAGCTTCATGGGCCTTGTACAGCTGGTGAGCAATCTGCCCTTAAATTACTCACCAGCTCCCAATCAGCCCCAATTAGTCCTGTCCGGGGATACCGTAGAGACCTGGCACGTCCAGCAGATGGAGCCACCTCCTCGTGATGTATACTCCATCTGTTACCAGGCCTTGACGAGTCTCCCCCTGGTGGCTGACATGCTGTACGCCACCCCCCGGCTTGTCTGAGCGCGTCCAGCAGGTGCTCCTTCCAACCTTGGCTGTGGATGATGATATCATCCAGATAGGCCACTGCATACTGCTTGTGGGGTCGAAGCACTCTTTTCATCAGTCGCTGGAATGTGGGCGGGGCTCCGTGGAGACCAAACGGGAGCACCCGGTACTGGTACAGACCGTCTGGTGTCGAGAACGCCGTCTTCTCCCGGGAGGAGGCTGCCAATGGTACCTGCCAATATCCTTTGGTCAGGTCAAGAGTGCTGATGTACCGGGCCTTTCCCAATCGGTTGATTAGCTCATCCACCCTCAGCATGGGGTAGGCATCGAATACGCTTATGTCGTTCACACCCCGGAAATCATTACAGAAGCGGAGGCTACCGTCCGGTTTGGGCACCAACACGATGGGGCTGCACCATGCACTGTGGGACTCTTCAATGACCCCCATCCTCAGCATAGCCTCCACTTCTTGTTTCACGGCCTTCCGTCGGGCCTCTTTCTTACCATTTCCCCGGGCCGGGTACGGATGTGGTGTTCAATGAGGGTCGTGCGGCCCGGCTACTCGGAGAACACCGCCGTGTTCCGATCGACAAGCTCCCGGAGCTCTTGCTTCTTGGCCGGGTCGTGGTCCTCACTGCTGGGGACCACCACTGGTACCATTGGCGTCCTGGGTCCCGACCATAACACGGCCAAGGCTGTCCTCTCATGCCACTTCTTCAACAGGTTCACGTGGTAAATCTGTTGAGGTTTCAGTCTCCCCAGTTGCCGTACGCGGTAGTTGACAGGTCCCAGTTTCTCGACTACCTCGTATGGTCCGTGCCATGTTGCCAAGAACTTACTTTCGGCCTTGGTGATCAACACCATCACCCTCTCCCACCGCGCGTTGGGCCTTCTCCATATGTTCCCTCACGACTGGCCACATGGCTGTCATCCGCTCCCGCATCGTCTCCACCTGCTCTACCATGCTGCGTAAGGGGGTCAGTTGGGCTTCCCACACCTCCTTGGCGATGACCAGTAGGCCACGTGGCCTCCTCCCGTAGAGGAGTTCAAACGGGGAAAACCCAGTGGAGGATTGGGGTACTTCTCAGATTGAGAACATTAGGTGGGGTAGCAGCTGGTCCCAGTTCTTCCCGTCCTGCACGATCACCTTCCGCAGCATCTGTTTGAGCGTTTTGTTAATACTGAGGTCCGGATCTGCTTGATCTGCATGAGGGCACACAACTCTTTCATGAGGCGGGACATAAACTCTGTACCTTGGTCTGTCAGGATCTCGTTCGGGATGACCACCCGGTTAAAGAGGTGGAACAGCTCCCGGGCGATTCCCTTGGATACCGCCGCCCGTAGGGGAATGGCCTCGGGATACCGGGTGGCATAGTCTACTATTACCAAGATGTACCTGTGTCCTCGTGCAGTCTTTACCGGGGTCCCACTATGTCCATGGCGATGCGTTCAAAGGGCACCCCGATGATCGGCAGGGGGACCAGAGGGTTTCGGAAGTGTGCTTTCGGGGCAGTGAGTTGACACTCCGGGCAGCTGTGACAGTAGTCTTCCACGGCCCTCCTCATCCCGGTCCAGTGGAACCGGGCGGCGACCCATTCCCGGGTCTTCTCCATTCCCAGGTGCGCCCCCAACAGGTGGGTGTGGGCCAGCTGAAGAACGGTTCCTACGTACCATCGGGGCAGCAACAATACCTCTCAAAGTTTCTCCTGTTGGCGCAACACCTGATACAAAAGGTTATTCTTAATTTGGAAATGGGGGTATCGCCAGTCACTCACCATCGGAAGTAGCTGTCCATCCACCACTACCACTTGGGCTGTGGCAGCTTTCAAATTTGGATCCTCCCACTGGGCCGTCCTGAATGTTTCCCTCAGTTGGCCCCCAACTGGGGTCTCGATTGGCCCCTCGAAATTGAGAAGGGGGAGGCTGGGCTCCTCCTCCAGTGGTTCCCCAGGGGGTTCGGGTTCCGGCTCCCCCTCCGACTCCGGACCCGTAGAGTCAGGTTGGTTAACCGGTGGCGTCCTGGCCGCACAGGCGAGGGGTCGTCCCCGCTCTCTTCTTCGGCCGGCTCGTATCTTTTTTATCAACTCGTGGCCCCATAGGGCTGCGAACAGCGGACAATCCTGTCCCACTAGGATAGGTACCGGAGTCTCACCCTGGTGGCTGACCTGCTGTACGCCACAGCACATTTAGTTTAGTTTTCATTTTGGTACTGCACACACCATCATCTGGCAGCTCCCTTGTGGTGTCACGATGATGGTCCATATGGCGGGATACCGCTTTGTGTCACCGTGACCACAGGAAATGTACATCTCCCTACCCCGTTCGGTCTCCTGGTTCAGCAGGCTCGTGGTTACGAGCGTAACCATGCTTCCGGAGGCTAATAGTGCTTCCGTGTCGTGTCCGTCAACCTTCACCGGGACCATGGGTGCAGTTGATTCATGGTGCGCCCAACAGGAGGTGACATAGTTCACGGCGTGACCCACCTGGCCTCCGGTGCTAGCTGATGGCATCAACTCCTCTCGAGCAGGGCATATCCAGGCAATGTGCCCCTGGGCGCCACACTCAAAACACCTCCGTTGGTCTCCATCTACCTGAGGTCGTCGGTGGTGGGTCGGCCCTTCCCCAGCCGTCTCTCCACGGGTTTGCGGTCCTTTGGCCCTGCCGACTGTCGGTTCGGGGTACACCGCAGTGTGGTTGTCCTTCCGTCCCCTCGCATAGGTCGCCGACTCGTCCCGGCTCCCCCTCAGTAGGGCCTGAGTGTTCTGTCTCCACTGCTTCCAGGAGGCCCTCCAAGGTCTGGGGCGCACATAGGCTCGCTGCCCTCTTCATGTCGTGGGGTAGCGCCCGTACGAAGCGATCCAGGACCATTTTGTCGAGGAGGGAGAGGGTGGATACGTCGGTTAGGAGCCATGCCCTGGTGACGCGCAGAAGGTCGTTAATCTGGGCTCGGGGGGATGCGTCAGGTACGAACCTCCAGTCGTGGAACCGTTGAGCCAGATGGGCCAGGCTGTACCCGTAGCGGCTGAGTATCTCCTGTTTGAGTCCGTCGTAGTTAGCCGCCTGTTCGTCGTTCAGGTCCCAATACGCCTAATGGGCATTCCCAGAGAGGAACGCGGCCAGCAGACTTGCCCACTTCGGCCTTGGCCATCCTTCCTGTAGCGCTGTCCGTTCAAACGTACAGAGGTATGTTTCAATGTCATCGTCTTCCGTTAGCTTGATTAAAAACTGGTTAGAATGGGTTTCAGGAGACGCTCCTCCTTGCAGCTTCCTGACTTCCTCCACGAGGCGGACGTTTTGTAGTCGCTGTTCCTCCAGCGTTCGTTCCTGAACCGCCTGTTGTGCTTGTTGGGCCCGGACGAACTGAGCTATCAACTCGTCCATGCTGATGCTGTGTAAACGTCAACCCTGATCTGACCACGTTATCAATGTGCCTACATTCTCCACCACTTGTTGCAGATCAGGGGGTTGGGTCAAGACCTTTACACAGATCAGACACGGACAGAGTATGATTAGCTCAGTTTCCAGGGTGTTTATTAATAAAATAATCAAAAGAAAAGGTTAGGTCTCCCCCATGAGATCCTCTCCAGGATACAATCTCCAACTACACGGAAGTTACCTTACTTCCCCCAGTCCTCCCCCATGTGCTGTCCTTCTGGCAGCTTCATGGGCCTTGTACAGCTGGTGAGCAATCCGCCCTTAATTACTCACCAGCTCCCAATCAGCCCCAATTAGTCCTGTCCGGGGAGCCCGTCGAGACCTGGCACGTCCAGCAGATGGAGCCACCTCCTCGTGATGTATACTCCATCTGTTACCAGGCCTCGACGAGTCTCCCCCTGGTGGCTGACCTGCTGTACGCCACAGCACATTTAGTTTAGTTTTCATTTTGGAATTAACAAATCAACCTTGACATTAACATTGTAATTATTAACATTACAACATAGTCGTGATTGTTGCGTCATCCAATCAAATGCAGATGAGGCCTAGGAACTGACAGATGCTCTGAGATTTTTTTATACCATATCCTGGGGGATACTCTGTTCTTTTCCTTGCGCTTAGAGAAAGAACAGACTCGCAGGCCCATTAGTGCTGTGTGGTCTTTCTCTCTCTCCGATACACAGCATTCAGACAGAGTTTTCTGGGAGCGAGAAGGAGATGAGAGCTCTTTGGGGAGCACTGCATCAAATGCCTCCAGTTGAAGAACGGAACAGAGCCTTCCTTCTCTCTCTCTCTCTCTCAAGACTGATTGATTTCTTGTCTGCTTGAGATTTATCTGTGCTTGTGTCTGTTTATCTCTGTGTGTGTGCCCATTGTGTCTATCTATGGGAAACCTCATAAAGGATTAATCCACATATGCAAGCTGTAAGAACACAGTGTATTGTAGTTTTCTATTGACCTCCAAGCAGGTATATTGTATAATATTAATGGTAAAGAATACATTGAATATATTACGTGGCTGTATCTGAAATGGCACCATATACCCTACATAGTGCACTACTTTTGACCAGGGCCCTATGTGGATTCAGCAAGATTCTCTACTATTAAGTCTAAACGATGGTGAGATATACAGTACCAGTCAAAAGTTTGGACACACCTACTCATTCAAGGGTTTTTCTTTATTTTTGCTATTTTCTACATTGTAGAATAATAGTGAAGACATCAAAACTATGAAATAACACATGGAATCATGTAGTAACCAAAAAAGTGTTAAACAAATAAAATATATTTTATATTTGAGATTCTTCAAATAGCCACACGTTGCCTTGATGACTGCTTTGCACACTCTTGGCATTCTCTCAACCAGCCTCACCTGGAATGCTTTTCCAACAGTCTTGAAGGAGTTCCCACATATGCTGAGCACTTGTTGGCTGCTTTTCCTCACTCTGCCGTCCGACTCATCCCAAACCATCTCAATTGGGTTGAGGTCGGGGGATTGTGGAGGCCAGGTCATCTGATGCAGTCCTCCATCACTCTCCTTCTTGGTAAAATAGCCCTTACACAGCCTGGAGGTGTGTTGGGTCATTGTCCTGTTGAAAAACAAATGAGAGTCCCACTAAGCCCAAACCAGATGGGATGGCGTATCACTGCAGAATGCTGTGGTAGCCATGCTGGTTAAGTGTGCCTTGAATTCTAAATAAATCACAGACAGTGTCACCAGCAAAGCACCCCCACACCATAACACCTCGTCCTCCATGCTTTACGGTGGGAACTACACAAGCAGAGATAATCCGTTCACCCACACCGCGTCTCACAAAGACACAGCGGTTGGAACCAACAATCTCCAATTTGGACTCCAGACGAAAGGACACATTTCCACCGGTCTAATGTCCATTGTTCGTGTTTCTTGGCCCAAGCAGGTCTCTTCTTCTTATTGGTGTCCTTTAGTAGTCGTTTCTTTGCAGCAATTCGACCTGTTGATGTTGAGATGTGTCTGTGACTTTAACTCTGTGAAGCATTTATTTGGGCTGCACTTTCTGAGGCTGGTAGCTCTAATGAACTTATCCTCTGCAGCAGAGGTATCCATTCCTGTGGCAGTCCTCATGAGAGCCAGTTTCATCATAGCGATTTATTGTTTTTGCGACTGCACTTGAAGAAACGTTCAAAGTTCTTGAAATGTTCCGTATTGACTGAGCTTCATGTCTTAAAGTAATGATGGACTGTCGTTTCTCTTTGCTTATTTGAGCTGTTATTGCCATAATATGGACTTGGTTTTTTACCAAATAGGGCTATCTTCTGTATACCCCCCCTACCTTGTCACAACACAACTGATTGACTCAAACGCATTATGTAACTTTTAAGAAGGCACACCTGTTAATTGAAATGCATTCCAGGTGACTACCTCATGAAGCTGGTTGAGAGAATGCCAAGCATGTGCAAAGCTGTCATCAAGGCAAAGGGTGGCTATTTGAAGAATCTCAAATATAAAACATATTTTGATTTGTTTAACACGTTTTTGGTTACTACATGATTCCATATGTGTTATTTCATAGTTTTGATGTCTTCACTATTATTCTACAATGTAAAAAATAAAGAAAAACCCTTGAATGAGTAGGTGTGTCCAAACTTTTGACTGGTAGTGTATATATGCTGTATGGATATCGACAGAAGCAGCTATGCCAAAAGCCATTCACAAAACTACAGTACATTATGATAAATTATTACCTTGGCAGCTACTGCTTGGCTCCTTATCTTGGAGTCATCAGAACTATTGAAGCAGTAGCTCATGTGATAACAAACGCGAACTAGCTCTTGCTCTCACTCACGTATTTAGGTGGCCTACACTCTTCAAATAAAGTGCTATCTACAACCTAAAAAGGTTATTCGGCTGTCCCCGTAGGATAACCATTTGAAGAATCCTTTTTGTTCCAGGTAGAACCCTTTTGGGTTCCATGTAGAGCCCTTTCTACCCTTCTACCTGGAACCCTTTTTTCTAAGTGTATGTCTTTTAAACGAGACGACACAGACTCAGTATGCATACAGTTCTCTCTCTGTTTGTTTTGTCAATGCTCCCATAATATATTTTCAATTTGCCTGTGAAGTAGCTAACAAAGCCAGACAACAACAGCAAAGAGCAAAGGTAGCTATTATATGGGGCATAACCTGCCTTTGGCTGTGTTGTTCTGCTTTCCAAGGGCCACTCTCTGAAAGCTTTCTCCACCAGCCTTGCCACCACCCTTGCCAATGCACATTGAATAAACCCAGTCTTCCTGCACAGTCCTACACAGTGTGGCTATGTGTGTGTGTGTCTGTCTCTCTTTCTCTTTGTGTGTGTGTGTGAGAGTGTCTGTCTGTGTGTTTTCTTTCTGTCCATCCTGTTTAACAGCAGGGGTGCGATCCCTTCCCTCACGTAAACAAACAGCCCATGGCTGCCAGATCAGAGATTAGACAACAGGCCCATGGGAGTATGTCTTTGTGGGATTGACTGTCTCTGTGAATCTACCCACAAAACAACATGGATATTTGTATCTGTTTGGGAGTAATGTAGCAGGATAGTAGAATGGTAAATTGTATATGATCTATATTTATAGTCTATGCAGCAGCATATTGTAATGGCTATGCATAGAGATCCTTATTTGAGTAGTCTTCTTAGTGTTCTCATTAATTTATCTGGTGCTAATTTGAATCAACACTGTAATTACACTGTACTTACCTATGTATCTGCTGGTTTATCTAATGGTTTAAGACAGTATAAATTGATATAAGGTTAAACCATTGAAGCACTATGCAGCGTTTCAAACGTCTAAATTAATTAAAGGGTTTGCTTTTAATGGGAGCCACAAATAAACATTTGGAGATTGATGGGCGGGAACACATTATCATTCAGTTCACTAGTTCCACATGGGCGGTGGGCCAGAGGCCAGTTGTGTGAAAAGGTGAGGGCATGTTCAGTAAAGAAGGCCCAGTGCCCTCGATACGAGAGACGAAGTGAAATATTCATAAAAAACTAAAATATTGATGCTCCACAGCACAGGGAGAAAACACACCGCGTATTTGACTGTTTTAGGGCAGATGTGTATCTTCTGACACGTTTGTTTGTTTCTGAATGGGAGTTGTACTGTGTGTTTATTTTGGGGTTTCCCGTCTTTTTACAGTACAGTGACTTTATTGCTAGACGATAACTGAGTGAATAGTGAATACTCTGTGACTATTTGCGCTTATAAGTATGGCCTAAGTACGTTGTGAGATTTGGCACTAATTGGCTCTGATTTGGTACTAATGGTCCTGTGTGGCACAGTTGGTAAGAGCATGGTGCTAGCAACGCCAGGGTTGTGGGTTTGAATACAAAAATGTATGTCGCTTTTGATAAAAGTGTCTGCTAAATAGTATAGGCTAAAATTACCAACAAAGATTGCTAGTTATTAACAATAACGTTTTTTTACCTTCAGTTCCCATCTCCCTACTACCCTCAGGCCCATGAGAACCTGGAGGAGTCCAAGCTGGAGGCGGTGAGTGACAACAACTTGGAGCTGGTGCAGGACATCCTGAAGGAGCTCACTCCCCTCACACACAGGAACAAGGCTGCAGACGAACTGGCACGCATACTGAAGGAGCCACACTTCCAGGTCTAAACACTCAATGTTTTAGCTTTTATCAGGGCTGATCTAGGATAATGTCCCTCCTGTCCATGTAATCTTATTCATTATGATCTGAATGGCCAAACTGATCTTAGATCAGCACTCCTACTGTGAGACTTCCACACTGAGTTTTTTTTTACCCATTCTCAAATAACTTTACCTTATTGAGGGGAAACTGACCTAACTGATGTAGCTACCGTTGGATGGCATGCTACTGTGTTTAATGTATCGAATGCAATCTTCTTAAGATCAGTTGTAAATCTTACTAGAACAATTCCATCCTACAGTATGTGTCATGCAATCATCAACATCATTATCCTCTGCCCCTATTGGTCCACAGTCTCTCCTGGAAACCCATGATTCGGTGGCGTCCAAGACCTTTGAGACTCCTCCTCCAAGCCCCTGTTCCTTCATGGACGCTGCCTTCAACAACCAGCCTGTAGCCCCAGACGCAGTCAGGATGGTGGGCATCCGCAAGGTGTCTGGAGAGCACCTGGTAAGACTCAGTGAGGGGCAAGAAATGCTGGACACCCTAACAGCCATTTTGAAATGGCTTACTTTACAGTGGCTTACAGTGCAACGGTTTGTTGAGTTTGTGAGTGTGGTTCTTTATGAAACTGAAAAACAAAATGGCGGTCCTTGTTTAACCTTTGTTAGTCCTTCCACTCATGGTCATGGATGTTTTACTCAGCTCAGGTAGTTAAAAACCAATGGAAACTGCAATGTAAAATACACTGCTACATCTTTGTCTTTGTAGGGTGTGACGTTTCGGGTGGAGAGCGGAGAGCTGGTGATCGCCCGCATCCTCCACGGTGGGATGATCGACCAGCAGGGCCTCCTCCACGTGGGTGACATTATCAAGGAGGTGAACGCGAAAGAGGTGGGCAATGACCCCAAGGTGCTCCAGCAGATGCTGAAAGAGGCCAGCGGCAGCGTGGTGCTCAAGATCCTCCCCAGCTACCAGGAGCCTCACACCCCACGCCAGGTGAGTTGACCTCTGACCCTTGATTCCTCGGTGACCCCATACAGTGAACCATATGACCTGCCATCCAGGACCTCTATACCAGTCGGTGTCAGAGGAAGGCCCTGAACACTGTTCTCTCAGCTACCACATGGCAAGCGGTACTGCTGCACCAAGTCTGGAACCAACAGGACCCTGAACAGCTTCCAACCCCAAACCATACGACTGCTGAATTGTTAGTTAAATAGTTTTAAAACAGGTTTTTAGAAAAAGAATATATATATATACCTATTCAGGCCCTTTGCTATGAGACTCGAAATTGAGCTCAGGTGCATCCTGTTTCCATTGGTCATCCTTGAGATTTATACAACTTGATTTGAGTGGTAAATTCAATTGATTGGACATGATTTGGAAAGTTACACACCTGTCTATATAAGGTCCCACAGTTGACAGTGCATGTCAGAGCAAAAACCAAGCCATGAGGTCAAAGGAATTATCTGTAGAGTTTGGAGACAGGATTGTGTCGAGGCACAGATCTGGGGAAGGGTAGCAAAAAATGTCTGCAGCATTGAAGGTCCCCAAGAACACAGTGGCCTCCATCATTCTTAAATGGAAGAAGTTTGGAACTACCAAAACTCTTCCTAGAGCTGGCCGCCCAGCCAAACTGAACAATCGGGGGAGAAGGGTCTTGGTCAGAGAGGTGACCAAAACCCGATGGTCACTCTGACAGAGCTCCAGAGTTCCTCTGTGGAGATGGAAGAACCTTCCAGAAGGTAAACCGTCTCTGCAGCACTTCACCAATCAGGCCTTTATGGTAGAGTGGCCAGACGGAAGCCACTCCTCAGTAAAAGGCACATGACAGCCCGCTTGGAGTTTGCCAAAAGTTACCTAAAGGACTCTCAGACCATGAGAAACAAGATTCATTGGTCTGATAAAACCAAGATTGAACTCTTTGGCCTGAATGCCAAGCGTCACGTCTGGAGGAAACCTGGAACTATCCCTACGGTGAAGCATGGTGGTGGCAGCATCATGCTGTGGGAATGTGTTTCAGTGGCAGGGACTGGGAGACTAGTCAGGATCGAGGGAAAGATGAACGGAGGAAAGTACAGAGAGATCCTTGATGAAAACCTGCTCCAGAGCGCTCAGGACCACAGACTGGGGCGAAGGTTCACCTTCCAACAGGACAACGACCCTAAGCACACAGCCAAGACAACGCAGGAGTGGCTTCGGGACAAGTCTCTGAATGTCCTTGAGTGGCCCAGCCTGAGCCCGGACTTGAACCCGATCAAACATCTCTGGAGAGACCTGAAAATAGCTGTGCAGCAACGCTCCCCATCCAACCTGACAGAGCTTGAGAGGATCTGCTGAGAAGAATGGGAAAAACCCCCCAAATACAGTTGTGCCAAGCTTGTAGCGTCATACCCAAGAAGACTAGAGGCTGTAATTGCTGCCAAAGGTGCTTCAACAGAGTACTGAGTGAAGGGTCTGAATACTTACAGTAACAGTTAAAAGTTTGGACACACCTACTCATTCAAAGGTTTTTCTATATTTTTACTATTTTCTACATTGTAGAATAATAGTGAAGACATCAAAACTATGAAATAACACATATGGAATCATGTAGTAACCAAAAAGGTGTTCAAAATATATTTTAGATTCTTCAAAGTAGCCACCCTTTGCCTTGATGACAGCTTTGCACACTCTTGGCATTCTCTCATCCAGCTTCACCTGTAATGCTTTTCCAACAGTCTTGAAGGAGTTCCCACATATGCTGAGCACTTGTTGGCTGCTTTTCCTTCGCTCTGCGGTCCAAATCAACCCAAACCATCTCAACTGGGTTGAGGTCGGGTGATTGTGGAGGCCATGTCATCTGATGCAGCATTCCATCACTGTCCTTCTTGGTCAAATAGCCCTTACACAGCCTGGAGGTGTGTTGGGTCATTGTCCTGTTGAAATACAAATTATTGTCCCACTAAGCGCAATTCAGATGGGATGGCGTATCGCTGCAGAATGCTGTAGTAGCCATGCTGGTTAAGTGTCCCTTGAATTCTAAATAAATCACAGACAGTGTCACCAGCAAAGCACCCCCACACCATCACACCTCCTGCTCCATGCTTCACGATGGGAGCCACACATGCGGAGATCATCCGTTCACCTACTCTGGGTTGGAACCAAAAATCTCAAATTTAGACTCATCAGACCAAAGAACAGTTTTCCACCGGTCTAATGTCCATTGCTCGTGTTTCTTGGGCCAAGCAAGTCTGTTCTTCTTATTGGTGTCCTTTAGTAGTGGTTTCTTTGCAGAAATTTGACCATGAAGGCCTGATTCACGCAGTCTCCTCTGAAAAGTTGATGTTGAGATGTGTCTGTTACTTGATCTCTGTGGCGGTCATCATGAGAGCCAGTTTCATCATAGCGCTTGATTGTTTTTGCGACTGCACTTGAAGAAACTTTCAAAGTTCTTTACATTTTCTGGATTGACTGACCTTCATGTCTTAAAGTAGTGATGGACTGGTCGTTTCTCTTTGATTATTTGAGCTGTTCTTGCCATAATATGGACTTGGTATTTTACCAAATAGGGCTATCTTCTGTATACCACCCCTACCTTGTCACAACACAACTGATTGATTCAAACGCATTAAGAAGGAAATAAATTCCACAAATTAACTTTTAAGAAGGCACACCTGTTAATTGAAATGCATTCCAGGTGACTACCTCACGATGCTGGTTGAGAGAATGCCAAGAGTGTGCAAAGCTGTCATCAAGGCAAAGGGTGGCTACTTTGAAGAATCTCAAATATAAAATATATATTGATTTGTTTAACACTTTTTTGGTTTCTACATGATTTCATATGTGTTATTTCATAGTTTTGATGTCTTCACTATTATTCTAAGATGTAGAAAATAGTAAAAATACAGAAAAACCATTGAATGAGTAGGTGTGTCCAAACCTTTGACTGGTACTATATAAAAATGTAATATTTCTGTTTTTTTTAAATACATTTGTGACCGACCGCCTTGATTCGGTCTTATGTAGCAAAATGTGAAATAGTTTTTTTTACATTGGATAAAAGCATATACACAGAGCTACAAAATGGTATATCATACACTGCATCTAAGTGAACAATGGGAAAGTAATTGTGCTTTGAATGTTGATACATTTGTAATCTCACTTTTGATAAAATGGCCTGTGAATGTTTTGGTACCTAGTGAAGAGCTCTTCTTTGTCTACACCCGTTCAGCATAGTTCACACCCTCTTGCTTTAGCCCCACCCATCTCGTTTTGCTCTCGGAGCGTTCATTGCGCACACTTGACGCTCTGGCCGATGAGTAGGATTGATCCGAGCGTTCTGACCTCACAACGGCAGTCAAGCACCCAAGCTAACTTGCTAACATTGGCTAGCTTGCTATTTACTTTCAGATACAAAGTTGGGATTATGGTTCAATGTTTACCTCTGGATAACATGAAAACCGCCTAACCAGCTCTGCTGGCAACAATTTAATTATGCTTTTTTGCCGAAGTTTACTGACAATGGCCATATTCAACGGGTGCTGTGTGTTCGTAAATTCATCAGTTTTTCTGCGCTCTTGCATATTCAGACTGAATTTACAAATGCACCTGAAATGGTTACTTGCGTAGTCAAATCAAATTTTATTTGCCACATACGCCGAATACAACAGTGAAATGCTTACTTACAAGCCCTTAACCAACAATGCAGTTTTAATCAAATAAAAAAAGTTAAGAAGCCTTTTGGACCTAGACTTGGCGCTCCGGTATCGCTTGCTATGCGATAGCAGAGAGAACAGTCTATGACAAGGGTGGCTGGAGTCTTTGACAATTTTTAGGGCCTTCCTCTGACACCGCCTGGTATAGAGGTCCTGGATGGCAGGAAGCTTGGCCCCACTGATGTACTGGGCCGTACGCAGTACTCTCTATAGTGCCTTGCGGTCGGAGGCCTAGCAGTTGCCATACCAGGCGGTGATGCAACCAGTCAGGATGCTCTCGATGGTGCAGCTGTAGAACTTATTGAGGATCTGAGGACCCATGCCAAATCTTTTCAGTCTCCTGAGGGGGAATAGGCTTTGTCGTGCCCTCTTCACGACTGTCCTGGTGTGTTTGGATCATGATAGTTTGTTGGTGATGTGTACATCAAGGAACATGTTCCACTACAGCCCCGTCGATGAAAATGAAAAGTGCTCATTCCTCTTTTTTTCCCTGTAGTCCACAATCATCTCCTTTGTCTTGATCACGTTGAGGGAGAGGTTGTTATCCTGGCACCACACGGCCGGGTCTCCGACCTCCTCCCTATAGGCTGTCTCCTCGTTGTCGGTGATCAGGCCTACCACTGTTGTGTCGTCTGCAAAATTAATGATGGTGTTGGAGTCGTGCCTGGCCATGCAGTCATGGGTGAACAGGGAGTACAGGAGGGGACTGAGAACGCACCCCTGAGGGGCCCCTGTGTTGAGGATCAGCGTGGCAGATGTGTTGTTACCTACCCTTACCGTCAGGAAGTACAGGATCCAGTTGCAGAGGGAGGTGTTTAGTCCCAGGGTCCTTAGCTTAGTGATGAGCTTTGAGGGCACTATAGTGTTGAATGCTGAGCTGTAGTCAATTAATAGCATTCTCACGTACTGTAGATGTTCCTCTTGTCCAAGTGGGAAAGGGCAGTGTGGAGTGCAATAGAGATTCCATCATCTGTGGATCTGTTGGGGCGGTATGCAAATTGGAGTGGGTCTAGGGTTTCTGGGATAATGGTGTTGATGTGAGCCATGACCAGCCTTTCAAAGCACTTCATGCCTACAGACGTGAGTGCTACGGGTTGGTAGTCATTTTGGCAGGTTATCTTAGTGTTCTTGGGCACAGGGACTATGGTGGTCTGCTTGAAACATGTTGGTATTACAGACTCAGTCAGGGACATGTTGAAAATGTCAGTGAAGACACTTTCCAGTTGGTCAGCGCATGCTCGGAGTACACGTCTTGGAAATCCGTCTGGCCCTGCGGTCTTGTGAATGTTGACCTGCTTAATAGTCTTACTCACATCGGCTACAGAGAGCGTGATCACATAGTCATCCGGAACAGCTGGTGCTCTCTTGCATGCTTCAGTGTTGCTTGCCTCGAAGCGAGCATAGAAGTGATTTAGCTTGTCTGGTGTGCTTGTGTCAGCTCGCGGCTGTGCTTCCCTTTGTAGTCTGTAATAGTTTTCAAGCCCTGCCACATCCGACGAGCGTCGGAGCTGGTGTAGTACGATTCAATCTTAGTCCTGTATTGACTCTTTGCCTGTTTGTTGTTTTGTCTGAGGGCATAGTGGGATTTATTTACCCTTTAGCTCAGTGCGGATGTTGCCTGTAATCCATGGCTTCTGGTTGGGGTATGTACGTACGGTCACTGTGGGGACGACGTCATCGATGCACTTATTGATGAAGCCAGTGGCTGATGTGGTGTACTCCTCAATGCTATCGGAAGAATTCCGGAACATATTCCAGTCTGTGCTAGCAAAACAGTCCTGTAGCTTAGCATCTGCATCATCTGACCACTTCCTTATTAACCGAGTCACTGGTGCTTCCTGCTTTAGTTTTTGCTTATAAGCAGGAATCAGGAGGATAGAGTTACAGTCAGATTTGCCAAATGGAGGGCAAGGGAGAGCTATGTATGCGTCTCTGTGTGTGGAGTAAAGGTGGTCTAGAGTTTTTTGCCTCTGGTTGCACATTTAACATGCTGGTAGAAATTAGGTAGAACGGATTTAAGAGTCCCTGCATTAAAGTCCCCGGCCGCTAGGAGAGCTGCCTCTGGATGAGCATTTTCCTGTTTGCTTATGGCCTTATACAGCTCATTGAGTGCAATCTTAGTGCCAGCATTGGTTTGTGGTGGTAAATAGACAGCTATGAAAAATATAGATGAAAATATAGATGGTAAATAGTGTGGTCTACAGCTTATCATGAGATACTCTACCTCAGGCGAGCAAAACCTTGAGACTTCCTTAGTATTAGATTTTATGCACCAGCTGTTGTTTACAAATATACACAGACCGCCACCCATTGTCTTACCGGAGTCAGCCGTTCTATCCTGCCGATGTAGCATATGTCCTGCCAGCTGTATGTTATTCATGTCGTCGTTCAGCCACATCTCAGTGAAACATAAGATATTACAGTTTTGAATGTCCCGTTGGTAGGATAACCTTAATCTTAGGTTGTCCAATTTATTTTCAAATGATTGAACATTGGCTAATAGGATTGATGGAAGAGGCAGTTTACTCGCTCGCCGTCGGATCCTTACAAGGCACCCCGACCTACGTCCACCATATCTCGTCTGTTTCTCATGCCAATGAAGGGGATTTGGGCCTACCAACCAGGTTCAATGTTAGCTAGCTAACATTAGGCTCTAACTAACAAAGCAAATTGCTCTGAGATACGAATAATAACATCATACACGTAACGTTAGCTAGCTAGCGAGCCAGCCAGCTAATGCTAGCTAACTAGCTAACAGTACACTTTAACTTGAAATGAAACCACTTTCTGTCAAAATGAAACGTGTAATATCTGAAAATGTAGCTAGCTAGACTATCTTAACCGTATACATCATGCATGATGGACGCGTCTCCCTGTCACGGATGCCATGGTTGTCCTTCGTTTGACGATGTAATCCGGAGACAGGTGTTTTCTCCATCTCTTTAAAGCTATCATACTCTAATTCCACTGATTTCAAAACACGATCCTCCAGAAAGTGGAGAGCAACAATTACGCAGCTCCACTACACAATTTTTTTTTTTTAAAGCCCTGTTAGACAGGATTACCTACACATACTGACCAGCTCAAATAGACAGAAGCCTTCTGTATGGCAGACCAATCCGAACTCCTCTCTCGGCATGTCCAGCCCACTCATTATCTCAGCCAATCATGGCTAGTGGGAAGGTTGCTGTCTTTTTCTGTGGCTTAACCAACTAGGCTCGTAATTTAACCATTTTATTCGTATTTACAGATGGCATACACATTTGTTATTAAGGCACATGAAAGTACACATGTTCCAGAACACATTTCTGCCAAAAAGGTCATTTTTATTTTTATTTAAAGTTTACGTTCAAATGGCTCTCCGGTGAGGTAGTGACCCGTGACATACGCCTAGTCTCCTGAAACGAGTCACATTTGCAAAAATGTATAAAAACTTGTTTTTGCTTTGTAATTATGGGGTATTGTGTGTTGATTGATGAGGGGAAAAAACTATTTAATCAATTTTAGAATAAGGCTCTAACGTAACAAAATGTGGAAAAAGTCAAGGGGTCTGAATACCTTCCGAATGCACTGTATCTGCACTGACCCTTTTTTCCCTAACTTTTTTGACTCATCACATACGCTACTGCTAGTGTTTTTTATCTGTCACTTTATTCCTAGTTATATGTACATATCTACCTCAATTACCTCGTACCCCTGCACATTGACCTTATACTTGTTCATATTAATTATATTTAGACTAGATTAGGAGGGGGATTTCCTCTTCCCAGACAGGTGATAGACAATAGAACTCACATGGCTGAACTTGCTTTATGCATGTTTGCATCATGCAGGCCTATGCAACTGGAGGCCTTATAAAACATTAACTTACATCTATCATCACTATTATGTTGATTGATTAATTCCAGTGAATCATTTTGGATTGAAAACGTATAGGCAGCCTAGCCAGCCCAATTTTGAATATAAACCAAATTTGATCACATTCACATTTTCTCCTGACACACAAATGGACTATAAATACATTACCAATTAGTTACCCTGACCAAATGGACAGTGCACATACAGTGAGGGAAAAAAGTATTTGATCCCCTGCTGATTTTGTACGTTTGCCCACTGACAAAGAAATTATCAGTCTATAATTGTAATGGTAGGTTTATTTGAACAGTGAGAGACAGAATAACAACAAAAAAATCCTGATAAACGCATGTCAAAAATGTTATAAATTGATTTGCATTTTAATGAGGGAAATAAGTATTTGACCCCCTCTCAATCAGAAAGATTTCTGGCTCCCAGGTGTCTTTTGTACAGGTAACGAGCTGAGATTAGGAGCACACTGTTAAAGGGAATGCTCCTAATCTCAGTTTGTTACCTGTTTAAAAGACACCTGTCCACAGAAACAATCAATCAATCAGATTCCAAACTCTCCACCATGGCCAAGACCAAAGAGCTCTCCAAGGATGTCAGGGACAAGATTGTAAACCTACACAAGGCTGGAATGGGCTACAAGACCATCGCCTAGCAGCTTGGTGAGAAGGTGACAACAGTTGGTGCGATTATTCGCTTATGGAAGAAACACAAAATACCTGTCAATCTCCCTCGGCCTGGGGCTCCATGCAAGATCTCACCTCGTGGAGTTCCAATGATCATGAGAACGGTGAGGAATCAGCCCAGAACTACACGGGAGGATCTTGTCAATGATCTCAAGGCAGCTGGGACCATAGTCACCAAGAAAACAATTGGTAACACACTACGCTGTTAAGGACTGAAATCCTGCAGCGCCCACAAGGTCCCCCTGCTCAAGAAAGCACATATACAGGCCCATCTGAAGTTTGCCAATGAACATCTGAATGATTCAGAGGAGAACTGGGTGAAAGTGTTATGGTCAGATGAGACCAAAATGGAGCTCTTTGGCATCAACTCAACTCGCCGTGTTTGGAGGAGGAGGAATGCTGCCTATGACCTCAAGAACACCATCCCCACCGTCAAATATGGAGGTGGAAACATTATGCTTTGGGGGTGTTTTTCTGCTATCGGGACAGGACAACTTCACCGCATCAAAGGGACGATGGACGGGGCCATGTCCCGTCAAATCTTGGGTGAGAACCTCCTTCCCTCAGCCAGGGCATTGAAAATGGGTCGTGGATGGGTATTCCAGCATGACAATGACTCAAAACACACGGCCAAGGCAACAAAGGAGTGTCTCAAGAAGAAGCACATTAAGGTCCTGGAGTGGCCTAGCCAGTCTCCAGACCTTAATCCCATAGAAAATCTGTTGAGGGAGCTGAGGGTTTGAGTTGCCAAACGTCAGCCTCGAAACCTTAATGACTTGGAGAAGATCTGCAAAGAGGAGTGGGACAAAATCCCTCCTGAGATGTGTGCAAACCTGGTGGCCAACTACAAGAAACGTCTGACCTCTGTGATTGCCAACAAGGGTTTTGCCACCAAGTACTAAGTCATGTTTTGCAGAGGGGTCAAATACTTATTTCCCTCATTAAAATGCAAATCAATTCATAATTTTTTTTACATGCGATTTTCTGGATTTTTTGGTTGTTATTCTGTCTCTCACTGTTCAAATAAACCTACCATTAAAATGATAGACTGATCATGTCTTTGTCAGTGGGCAAACGTACAAAATCAGCAGGGGATCAAATACTTTTTTCCCCCTCACTGTAGGCTGTATGCAGCTGCTCTTATTAGTAGCCTACAGTTGATCAGACTGAAACAAACGTAAGATCTCTAATGTTTCGGTGTAGCCTAGGCTGCTGCAACATTTATGTAATGAGTTTTTACTTGTGTCTGTCCGGAGTGATTATGTGTTATCATCTTTCCTCAATAAATACCAGAGGAAAGTGGAAAGTCTACTTGAGCGCGCACTAAAAAAAGCGCTGCGTCAACCTCTCTTTTTAATCTAACTTTTAATGGATGATGCGATGGAAGCTATCAAATTATCCTGAATTGATTTCGACATCCCAGAAAAGACAGTAGAAAGTTGTAGTTGCTCTTGTTAGCTGAACAAACCCTCTCGTCATGTCCTCTAAAGCTTATTCTTGCATGCCCAAAAATGCAGTGGTGTTGATAAGCCGCTTGAGAACATCTCTGTTTCTTCTTACTTTCTCGTTGTGTTGCGCAGTTTGAATGCGCAGAACTTTGTCATGATTGATGTGGCTTTTTCCCAGAAGCTTGAATCTGATGTGGGCATTAAATGCTTCCTGCTTTTGTTTTGCCGTTTAGCTGAACGATCGATGTTCTTCAGGTCTTTCTACCCCCCTTTCGCCCAAGACTCAAGGCTTTCCAAAAAGCAGGCAAGGCCAGCAGTACAGGCGGCTTGATGAAAGGCTTCCTGTTAACCAGCTATACTTTTGATACCAGTTGGTGTTGAACGGCTTCACCTTTTCATCCTTCTTCATGAAACTGATATCAGGCAGAGGTCGACCCTCGGTTTTAATTCGCACCTTTTCCATGTACCCCAGAAAATGAAAGGGGTTCTTCAACGGTAGCGTTGGCGGCGGAAACTGCACACTGGAGCTGGTAACTAGCTAGCTAGCTACTGCTACTTGCTACTGAAGTTAGCAACGCAAATTTAAATAAATTGCACTAACTGGACACAAAAATAAAGTTCTAAAACTAAGAAAACAATGTATAATCTACCTCCTCCGTCTCCTATAATTTGAAGAAACAAATCACTTTTCAATCTCTATCTAATAATGTCACCAACACACTAAGCTTCTCAACACATAGAACCCACCCATAATGCTCTGTGGCACAACCCCAATACAACACACTAAGTTCATTCTCTGAACCTAATCCTATGATTGGATGGACAACATGTCAGTTCATACTGCAAAAGCTTTGATTGGTTGGAGGTCGTCCTCCGGAAGTGGTCATACTTATCATGTAGGTCTACGGAAGGGGACAAGGCCTATGAGCTTCCTAGGTTTTGTATTGAAGTCAATGCACACAGAGGAGGACAGACTCTAGCTGTTTGGTGACATATTAATATATTTAGTATAGAGTTATCTAAAAAGGATAACTTTTTTAGTGTTTCACTATTTTAATTTTTATGAAATTTCACTGAGGAGGATGGTCCTCCCCTTCCTCCTCTGAGGAGCCTCCACTGGATGAATCACGCTTCACCATCTGGCAGTCCGACGGACAAATCTGGGTTTGGCGGATGCCAGGAGCACTCTACCTGCCCGAATGCATAGTGCCAACTGTAAAGTTTGGTGGAGGAATAATGGCCTGGGGCTGTTTTTCATGGTTCAGCTGAAGGGAAATCTTAATGCTACAGCATACAATGACATTCTAGACGATTCTGTGCTTCCACCTTTGTGGCAACAGTTTGAGGAAGGCCCTTTCCTGTTTCAGCATGACAATGCCCCCGTTCACAAAGCGAGGTCCACACAGAAATGTTTTGTTGAGATCGGTGTGGAAGAACTTGACTGGTCTGCACAGAGCCCTGACCTCAACCCCATCGAACACCTTTGGGATGAATTCGAATGCCAACTGTGAGCCAGGCCTAATCGCCCAACATCAGTGCCCAACCTCACTGATGCTCGTGGCTGAATGGAAGCAAGTCCCTGCAGCATTGTTGTTGTTTTTTATCGCACTGCTTTGCTTTATCTTGGCCAGGTCGCAGTTGTAAATGATAACTTGTTCTCAACTGGTTTACCTGGTTAAATAAAGGTGAAATAAAATAAAAAATGTTTCAACATCTAGTGGAAAGCCTTCCCAGAAAAGTGGAAGCTGTTATAGCAGCAAAGGGGGGATCAACTCCAAATATATATTTGGAAAGCATAATCCTACTAATGGCTTTCTCTCATGAATAATGAATTAGCTACTGGAGTCACCGTGAAGATGAGAGAGCAAACAAAAAACGACCAGAAAAAAAACACAGTACATCTGTTCCAACTAGAAAGAAAATGTTTCAATCTGTCATTTCCACCCACAGACTCAGCATTTCAGTTGACAAAAATAGTTATTCAAAATAGTATATGGATCCCCTTAGTATGCACCCTAAACTAATACACCCAAAACACATTACTGGTTACTATTAGTCCTCTTGAACTTTATCCGCCCAGCCTTTGAATTCCTTGTTAGTATAGTGTCCTCAGCTCTGTGAGTATTTGCCCCTGGCGTCTAGCTAATGGACCCAGGGTCTCTGACGAGCCAACCCACCGGGCACAGATGTCAATTCAATGTCTATTCCACGTTGGTTCAATGTAATTTCATGAAATGACGTGGAAACAAGGTTGATTCAACCAGTGTGTGCCCAGTGGGAAAAAGTGTGCGAGATTGAGTGTACTCAGCGACAGCATGACCCAAATGAAATAAATGACAATAAAACATTTTTTGTCACATACACCGGATAGGTGCAGTGAAATGTTTTGTTTTACAGGGTCAGCCATAGTAGTACTGGTGCAAATTAGAGTTAAGTGCCTTGCTCAACGGCACATCGACAGATTTTTCACCTTGTCGGCTCGGGTATTTGAACCAGCGACCTTTCGGTTACTGGCCCAGAGAACAAGGAAAAGCTCACAGGACTGGACACCTGTCTCAAATAGCAGTTATTCATGGCATGCTAATGCCCCACAGCTCTGTACTGTCCATCCATTCCACTGACATTTTGAAAGAGTGCCTTTGAATCGGCCCCTCATGGCTAACTGGATAACATCAGATCTGGGCTATACCTTTTGAAATAATCTTTGGCGTATTTCAAAAGGTTCGGACAAAAGATTTAGAGGTTACTGCCTTGAATTGCTTCCTGGCGACCGGCGAGGGTCCATTTTGAAGTATTTTGATCTCCGTAGGTGACTTCAAGCTATCAAAACCTAGAGCTGCTGCAAAATGGTTTCTCTGAAAGGGAGAGAGATGACAGATAAGATGCTATTGTCTGTTTGTGCAGACATTTCCCTTGCATCTCAAAACTGCTACATCATCACAACACATTGTCAACAATAACAAAAACAGTTTGTCAAAACACCATACCATTACATTACATAAGGAGCTACGTGCAGGTGGGTGCTACAGTACATTGATAGTGGATGATAAATTCCTCTTAAGTGCTCAATTAATCCAGTCCATTAAAGAGATATTCAGCCCTGTATATTACACAGAATCAACATTAACTACCATCTCTCTGTACTGTGTGCTGGTGAATGCTGAGGTGACCGAGCTAAGTAGAAACATAATTTTACCCAGTGCCCTGTCTGTGACTCCAAGTGACAACATTGCCATCCACATTGCTAAAGTCACTGGGGTGATGGGAGGGCTAGAGTAGCTCAGGGGCTGAGGGGAGCATTTAATTAACACTTTAACTTGCTGACATGGGAAATCACTATGGAGCATAGGGAATGGTTGCCATGGCTACCTGTTTTGGCTCCCTCAGACGGGATACAGGGGTTGGGCTCGAGGGGTGGTGCTCTAGCTTTGTAATGTCTGGGAAAGTAAGAGGCGGATGAATGAGTTTCAAGTGAGCAAGGCTGTTTGATTGATATGGTCATGACCAGATACTGTAGCTATTCACCAGGAACCATTGAGACCACACACTGGTTGCCAATATTGTGTTAATCGTAGAATGGCATGTAAAGGAATACTGTACTAAAGTGTTTAACTTAGCATTTTTAAGTAGGCAGTGTATTGAGCACTAGATATGGTGTATTATGTTTAGATAGTGTTTACCTCTACTCAAGCTCTGACCTGTTCACTGAGCTCCCTCTCCATGTCCCTCAGGCGTATGTGAAGTGTCACTTTGACTACGATCCATCCCATGACAACTTAATTCCCTGTAAGGAGGCAGGCCTGGGCTTCTGCAGTGGAGACATCCTGCAGATCTTCAACCAGGAGGACCTCAACTGGTGGCAGGTCAATCACTTCTAATGGACAACCACTATTTCTTCTTTCACTTTATCATGTTTATCCTAAATAGTTTTAAATGTATTGTTGTTGCAATGTAATGATAGAACCACTTTATGTATTTATTTCCATCACAGGCATGTCACCTAGTTGGGGGCAGTGCAGGCCTCATCCCTAGCCAGCTACTGGAGGAGAAGAGGAAGGCTTTTGTCAAGAAAGATCTGGAGCTGGTTACTACAGGTACTGTATATTATATACTGAATGATTCCTATTTTACTGCATTATAACCCACACAAGTATTGGAGGACACAAAGGAGCTTGACATCTTCTACACACTAAAGATAACACTCTCAATTTATAAGTTACTCCTCTACATTTGTCATGGAGATAAGACAAGAAAAACTAAAATGGGATAAGATAAGATGATACTAGGTGACATGCCTGTGATTGTCTGAATGTGCAAAATATGGTCCACCAAAAACACCAACATGAAACATGAGTACAGTAAATTGCGACAAAAGAAAGACATTTGTTGTTCTGGGTGTTTTGTGTGTGCACTGTGCACGTATACGCATGAACTGCCTGCTTGTCCCCTCATCACCCTTCAAGACGGTTGTTTAATCAGTGAAGAGGGACTAGCAATAAGCAGCAGACTTAGAGAGACATGACTCACACAGATTCAATCTGTTCCTCATTAAGCTCATTCTAGACAGAGGGGCCAGGTCACATTCATACTGTAGTGTCCTCTTTCTGTCTGTAGCACGCTATACTGGTGGTGGGTGGTGAGTCACCCACTCAGCCTGCAGCCACATGCCCTTCACTTCAGTAGAGGGAAGTGGCAGTCAGGCGCTAAGACTGCCCTTGGACCTGTAGGAGACAAATATGGGACACTTGTGGGGGCTATATACGCGGTATATGATATGATATGGTCATACAATCGTTGGCAAAATTTTTGTCACCCTTGCACTTTTTTCAAATATTGCACAATTTAATTAGATTTCAAGCAGGTGATTATCCTTTACTTTGGAATTGAAATCACCTTTGGTGAGATGCAGGTGCCTGCAATATAAAAATCACAAATTCAACCAGTTTGAATAGAGAAAAGGACTCATTCTCCTGTTTTGTGTCACTGTGTGTACCGCAATGAGCATGGAGAAAATAAAGAAAACCAGATATTTATCTGAGGAGGTCAGACACAAGATTGTAGCCAAGCATGGACAATCTCAAGGCTACAAGTCCATCTCCAGAGACCTTGATGTTCCAGTTTCCACCGTACATAATGTTATCAAGATGTTGAAGGCCCATTCCACTGTAGCCAACCTCCCTGGACGTGGCCGCAAGAGAAAACTTGATGGAAGATTGCAGCGAAGGATTGTTTGAATGGTGGAGAAAGCACCTCGGTCAACTGCCACACAGATTCAAGCTGACCCTCAGACACAAGGTACGGCAGTTTCAACTCGCACCATCTGTCGCCAACTCAATGAAAGGGGGTTATATGGTAGGAGACCCAGGAGGACCCCACTGCTGAGAGAAAGACATAAGAAAGCCTGACTGCAATTTGCCAAAACACACCTGAGAATGCCAAAATCCTTCTGGGAGAATGTCCTGTGGACAGATGAGACGAAATTAGAGCTTTTTGGTAAAGCACACCATCTCTATGTTTACAGAAAACTAAATAAAGCCTTCAAAGAAAATAACACCTTCCCTACAGTCAAACATTGAGGAGGTTCAGGGATGTTTTGGGGTTGCTTTGCTTACTCTGGCACTGGGTGCCTTGAACGTGTGCATGGCATCATGAAATCAGGAGAATACCAAGGCATTTTGGAGCTCAATATCGGACCCAGTGTCAGAAAGCTGGGTCTCCGTCGAAGGTCATGGGTCTTCCAGCAGGACAATGACCCCAAACACACTTCAAAAAGCACCAAGTAATGGTTCAAGACATAACGCTGGATTGTTCTGAAGTGGCCAGCAATGAGTCCAGATCTAAATCCCATTGAAAACTTGTTGAGAGATCTGAAAACAGCAGTTGGGAGAAGGCACGCTTAAAATCTGGGAGAACTGGAGCAGTTTGCAGAAAAGGAGTGGGCCAAACTGCCAGTACAGAGGTGCAGGAAGCTCATCAATGGCTATAGGAAGCGCTTGATTGCAGTTATTTTGATCAAAGGCTGTGCTACCAAATATTAAGTCTAGGGTGTCAATGGATATATTAAGTTCTGAAAAAAAAAAAGGTTCTGTAATATTAGCAGTGAAATAAAGAATTGTGGAGACCAAATACTTTGTTCAACTTCAACTTCTTTTTAGGGAAAATTGTGAGTTACTTGAAAAAAGTACAAGGGTGAAAATATTTTTTGCCACGACTGTATATAAAATGCCTACCCCAAGCTACTTATAGTTAACACATGTATTGATTGTATGAAGTCAATGTAGGAATCAAACACACAACAGTGGAGTTGCAAGCGCCATGGTCCTATCAACTGAGCCATTGGAACCAGCATACAGTATATGATTGTGATTTTAATGTGATCGAGCCATATTTAAAAAGCAGAAGTGATACATTATCAAAGGGCATGCCCATTGTTGTCTTTGCTTCAAACAAATGTCCTTAAAGCCCACCTGCCAGCCATACTGAAGAGACGACTGGGCAGTGACAGAGATTCCCAGGTGTGCTGTTGTAATCAAATTGAACTGCCATCCTTTCTGTAATGCAAAATGTGTGGGGAAAATATTTTTGGTTCACGTTTTTATGAATATCGCTAGCAACAACAGAATAGACTAATTTTAAATGACATACTTACAGTAGAAAATAGGATAATAAAACTGCTGGTAAGCTTTCTTGACTTGGACATACATTTTTGCCAACACATAGCTAAACTTTGTTTAACCAGCTAAACAGCTGCTCGGAGTGAAAATGTGTTTGGGGTTACCTTTCTAGCTAATAGGCTATGTTAGAGTTAACACATCCTCTTCCAAATCTAATGTGGGGAGGTCAAAATAATGAAAAACCATCTACCAAATCTATTCATTTTAAAATATTGATTACTTCTCCTTGTCATTATATGTCACCTAATGATAAGACAAGACGTGGGAAAATAAGTGTTTTTTGCTAACATATGATGGGGGTCCCTGGTCGCTGTTTGCCTAGGAGCAGGGTCAATGGGTAAGAAAAGGTTGAAGGCCCCTGCTGCAATGCATTGGCATACTGCCCTCTGGTGGTACAAGCTACATTTTACATTTTTACATTTTTAGTCATTTAGCAGACGCTCTTATCCAGAGCGACTTACAGTTAGTGAGTGCATACATTTTCATACTGGCCCTTCCATGGGAAACGAACCCACAACCCTGGCGTTGCAAGCTCCATGCTCTACCAACTGAGCTACAGGGGACTGATTTGTAGACTTGATTTATGATACAGAACAGCAACACTGTAAAAGGCAACCAACCCTGACTGGCAGGTACTGTTCATTAAATTGATAAAGACTCAATTGAAGTGGGTTGAGAAGTACTGAAGGAAGGCAACATGTTGTGTGCTGTCTTTCTCAGGTCCTCTTTGTTCTGGAATGGGTGGGAAGAAAAAAAAAAAGATGATGTATCTGACAACCAGAAATGCAGGTACGTTTTTTTGTGCCAAAATGAGCATTTGTAAATGTAACAATGTTTGAAACTGCTGCCAGTGTATTCTTTACATGTAAACTTTGTTAGTCAAAAGTGTCAACGGTTGTCAATGTAGTATACTACACTGTGTATGTGTAGCATGAATTATATTAGGTCAAGTAATACCGGTAGTAATACTGATTATGTGGATATCTGATATGAATATGTTGCCTGTTCAGAGTTTGATCGGCACGAGCTGAGGATCTACGAGGAGGTGGCCAAGGTTTCCCCGTTTCGCCGGAAGACGTTGGTTCTGATTGGAGCACAGGGAGTGGGCCGCCGGAGTCTAAAGAACAAACTGTTGGTGTCAGACCCCCTGCGCTACGGGACCACCATTCCCTGTGAGTAGTACTAGCATCTAACACTGACAGAGCCACTGACATTGACACTTTGATTTACTCTGGTGTTCTGTAATCTATGCCATATTAGAAAATATACAAAAAACATACAAACAATTTAGAAATACAAATACTGTATTCACATTTGTATGAGATACAAAGACTACATTTTTTTCTTCTGTGTGCGTTGCTCAGCACTGTGTTTGTCAGTTGCTATACCTTTATGTAGATAACCCAACAACCTGTCTCCAGTTACCTCGAGGAAACCTAAGGTGGATGAGAAGGATGGACAGATGTACTCGTTCATGACTCGCAGTGAGATGGATTTGGACATTAAGAACGGGCGCTTCCTGGAGCACGGCGAGTACGACGGGAACCTCTACGGCACCAAGATCAACTCCATCCACGAGGTGGTGGACGCTGGAAAGATCTGTATCCTGGATGTCAACCCACAGGTAGACTATAGCACCTGGGCATCTTTATTCATTCATCGGTATAATACTCCAGACATTTTCTCGGCATCAATGTCCAGGGAAGAGGTTGATCTTTACCTTTTTCTTTCTTTTTGAAAGGAGAACAGAATTCGGTTTTATTGAGATTGTTGGCTACATTACCACTATGCCAAACTTTAGCACATAGATCAGTGAAGTAATATGATTACTATAGAATGTTCTTATTGTTTAACCAAAGCCAAGGTTTACATTACAGATGAAATGGAAGTAATGGAATCCTTTAATGCGACTAGTCATTTTCAAGTGGTCATAGCTAATTTGATTAGCTCGTTACATCATTAGCATCTATGAATAATCTATTATTACAGCTGCTTTTCAACTATTTAATTCCTTTCTGCAGGCACTTAAGGTTCTGCGGACGTCAGAGTTCCTTCCCTACGTGGTGTTTATTGAGGCTCCAGATTACGAGGTCCTCAAAGCCATGAATAAGTCTGCCAAAGAAGCCGGAGTGATGACCAAACAGTTAACGGTGAGTCCCAGACAGACTGGACAGTTGTATCATAGCTACATCATTGGTCCAGTTAGCAGAATATGTTGTTTGACACTCATTAAAATGTAGGACTGGTATGTTCAAAATGCATTAACCCTAGCAATTCATCATCTTTAATAAGCCCATTAACGCCAATTCATTTCTGACTGTGTACCACCAATCTCAGTGTGTACATCACCCCTTGTTACATTCTCGGTCATGCCATAGTATCAGTTTGACCTTTTAGACCCCAATGAATAGGATTGTATGTACAGTCCTAGATCAGCACTCCTACTCTGAGATGCTTTTTGAATGGGCACAATTATTTGTACGCAAATAAGTCATAGTAAGTTATAGTTGTCCAGGATGACCACTATCATCACCCTGTTGTTCCTCCCATGCAGGACTCTGAGCTGAAGAGGACAGTGGATGAGAGCGAGAAGATCCAGCGGGCCTACGGACATTACTTTGACCTGAATATCATCAACGACAGCCTGGAGGGGGCCTACTGCGGCCTGAAGACAGCACTGGAGAGACTGAGCTCAGAGCAGCAGTGGGTTCCTGTCAGCTGGGTCTTCTAAAGGCCAATCAGAGGTCAGAGCTAGAGTTTAGGAGGTCATAAGGAGGTCATAAGGAGGTCAGGATAGGGGTCAAAGGTCTGAGGAGTTGGTACAGGCCGCAGGTATAGAGTGTCCCTCCGCAGCGTGTGACGCTATACGATGTGCAAGTTACGTCAATTTTAGTTCCGTTTCCCTTGTTTTGTAGGCTAAGAATGAGCCTCAAATTTGCATCATCAAAGTCATGAAAACGTGGCCATTTAAGATATATATTAAATTGTATACGTGTTTCCGAGTGAATTATCTCTACAATATGCTGGTTTTCAACGTATTTGATGGCCAAGAAGAAGCATAAAGCCGAAAAGTGAAATCCGTTTCATTAGAACTACACACGTGAATAACAAACTTTCGACAGCTTGCCAGTCTACAAACAAACTATTTTTTTTTCATACAAAATCCAGCGTAATCTAATATACAACACATCAAACAGCCTGTAAGTAACGGGTTCTTACCGTGAAAGTTAGCTACTGCGTGACTGCGTGGTCTACAATGGCAGCACACAGCCGAAACATGGAATAACCTGGATAGAAACGTGTTTTAAACGCTTATTTGATAGCGAGGGACACATTCAACCCGACATGTCGTACATTTTGTTCCTCGAGATTATGGATATGCATTTGCTGATGGGAAACGTTTTTGTTGTTGTCGGTGAAACCAAATGTCACGATTGTTGGTTAGAGATGAGGACCAAGGCGCAGCGTTGAAGGTGAACATATCTTTTTATTACTGATCACCCGATCAAAACAATAAACGATAACGTGACGTCTACAGTTTAACACAAACCGAAATGAACAAGAAACCACAAACACAAAGTGAAAGACAGACAGTTAAATATGGCTCCCAATCAGAGACACCCAGCTGACACTCGTTGCCTCTGATTGGGAGTCACTCAGCCCAACATAGAAAATCAAACATAGAATTACACACCCTGGCTCAACATAACATAGTCCCCAGAGCCAGGGCGTGACACCAAATAGTTTGTTGATGAAGGGCTCCAGGCTACGGTTCTTTCCACAACTTGGCATCAGTAAACAGTAAAAGTAAAAATGTTTAATATAAATGTTAATATAAATGCCTAGTTGTAGGACGAAGCTAGTAAGTCCTCGACTAGAGCCGTCATGCTATCAAAGCAGCAGGAGATGTAGTTCAAAGGAGAGTTTTTTAACTTTCTGCGATGTGTCTTACTTCTTGAGCGTCAAATATTTTGATAAAAGACATTGGGTATGACTAAATCAATACACAAATATGAATATGATGTTATATCATATATATCTTAAGTGTTTTAACAATGCATCGTTCCTACAACGGCCAAATATGTAACATGTGTTTCCCAAAACTCTACGCAGAGAGAACGTTTGCTAAGTGCGTCGTTGGAGCATGTGTCGATACTGATAGGATCGAAAGAAAGGCAGTGCTGCTCTCGGTTCAGCTTTCTCCATTCAAATTTAACCATAACATTAAAAAAAATTCACAATACTGATGACGGATCAGCTGCTAGAGAGATATTACCACATATGGCAGCAAATATTGAGGTGGCTTATTCTAACGCTTATCCAATAATAATGCACAAAATTTGGCACATTGCACATGTTGCTACACATCATGACAAATAGTGAGGCCAAAATTACAAACAATAGCCTAGCCTACAATGAGCTAAATATAACTAAATTGATTGAACATAAAATGTATTTCAATATGATTGAAATACTGTATATAGGCCTATGTAGCCTATACTATTTATCTTTCAATGCAGTCATCTCAGTTTTCATTTGAAGCATTGTTTGTCCATTTTTGGTGTGTTTTCAAACAGTTTTTCTCTAATTTTCATTATCAGTTTGTTTCATACAATACTACATACACCCGGGTAGAACTATTACAATATGAATCGCTGGGTACTCACCGTCCACCCGACCTCCCCGAATTCCCTGAGAAGACGAAACAATGGACTAGCTTCTTTGGCGATGCGCCGAGCTGCTTGGGATTCCTACCGGAGAATAGGAAGTGAAGACACCAACAGAGAGGCAGACTAGGCGGAGTCTTAGTGAGATTAAGACGCCGTGCGACCGGTCCTCCATTACCGAGCATACTACTCGCCAATGTTCAATCATTAATGAACAAACTTGACGAACTCAGAGCGAGGATCTCCTTCCAGAGGCACATCAGATCCTGCAACATACTCTGTTTTTCTGAGACTTGGCTTTCCTCCGACATCCAAACGGATTATATACAACCAGCGGGTTTTACTGTTTTTCGAGCGGATAGGAAGCGGGCTCTCTCTGGCAAAAGCAAAGGTGTTGGGCTCTGCTTTATGACCAACAACACATGGTGCGATGGAGAAACGTACAGGAACTTGCAAGCTTCTGCTCCCCCGACTTGGAATACTTGGTCATCAAATTTGGCCCTTTTCACCTTCTGAGAGAGTTCACAGGGATTATCGCCATGGCTGTGTACATCCCGTCCCAAGCTGACACCAAAAAGGCACTCAAAGATCCTCATTGAACCCTGAACAAACTGGAGATCACATTCCCGGAGGCAGCGTTCATTGTTGCGGGGGACTTTAACAAAAGTAATTTGAGAACTGTGTTTCCAAATTATTACCAACACTGTCTAACTTGCGGAAATTCTACTCTTGACCACTACTACACACCTTTCGACACGGGTGTAAGGCACTCTCCCGTCCTCCTTTTGGCAAATCCGACCATGACTCCATCTTGCTTCTCTCCTCCTACAAACTCAAGAAGGAAGTTCCGGTGGTCAGGTCTGTACAGAGTTGGTCCGACCAATCAGAATTCATGCTTCAAGACTGTTTTGATCACATGGACTGGAATATGTTTCGGGTCGCCTCTGGAGATAAAGTCAATGAATACGCCAACTCAGTCACCGGATTCATAAAAAAATGCATAGATGACGTGATACCGATAGTGTCTTTCAAAACGTTCCTGAATCAAAAACTATAGATTTATAGCAGCCTTGTAGGAAAACTGAAAGAGAGCAATACTGCTTATAAACAGGGCAAGGTTAATGGGGACAATAGTTTGGTTAAACAGTACAAAGAAGACCTACGCAGATCGACCAAGATGACAAAACACAAGTATAAGGACAAAGTGGAGGAGCAGTTCAGCGGGTCGGACACAAGGCATATATGGCAGGGGCTACTAACGATCACGGATTACAAAAAGAAAGACAGCCACATCGCGGTCCCCAACGCCACCCTACCAGAGGAGCTAAGCACCTTTTTCTCACGACTTGAGCACAATGATCCTGAGCTGCCCAGGAGAGCCCCCGATGACAACATGGGCTACACACTCACAATCTCCACTGAGGACGTATGGCAGATGGCATCCCTAGCCTCAGAGCATGTGCTGACCAGCTGGCTGTTGTGTTCTCTGACATTTTCAATCTCTCCCTAGCTCAGGCCGCTATACCCACCTGCTTCAAGATGTCCATTATCATCCCTGTGCCCAAGATAGGAAAAGTAACTGAACTGAATGACTACCGACCAGCAGCACACACGTCCTTCATCATGAAGTGCTTCGAGAGGCTAGTCAAAGACCATATCAACTCCCTCCCGACACACTCAACCCTCTCCAATTTGCCTACCGCCCTGACAGATCCACGGACAATGCATCGCCATTGCCATTACCCACCTGGACAAAAGTAATGTATATGTGAGGATGCTGTTCAACGACTACAGCTCGGCCTTCATTACCATAGTGGCGTATAAGGTCATTACAAAGCTCACGCCCCTTGGTCTGAACTCCCTATGCAATTGGGTCCTGGACTTCCTGACGGGCTACCCCCAGGTGGTGAAGGTAGGCAACATTATCTCCTCGACACTGATTCTCAACACGGGGGCCCCACAAGGGTGCGTCCTCAGTATTCCCTGTATACCCACGACTGCGTGGCCTCCCACAGTTCCAACTCCATCATCAAGTTCGCTGACTACATAACAGTAGTAGGCCTGATTACCAACAACGTCGAGACAGCCTACAGGGAGGAGGTAGGCACTCTGACGGCGTGGTGCCTCTGTTCCCGAGGGCCCTCACAGTGCTACAGAAGCACCATCGAGAGCATACTGTCGGGCTGCATCCCAGCCTGGTACGGAAACTCCACCACCATGGACCGGAAGGCGCTTCAGAGGGTGATACATGCAGCTGAACACACCATTGGGTGCACACTGCCTGCCCTATAGGACACCTAAAACACCAGGTGTCGCAGGAAGGCCAAGAAGATCATCAGGGACCCCAGCCACCCAAGCAATGCCCTGTTCATCCTGCTTCAATCATTGAGGTGCGGGCAGTACAGGAGCATCATGGCAAAAACTGGAAGACTGGCCAATAGTTTCTACCTTCAGACCATCAGGCTGCTGAATAGCCACCACTAGTCAGCTACTAGCTCCCCCCTCCCCCCTGCTACTCCCTCATGGACATTTTCCCCCCATCCCACCAACTGACTTTTATTTTTTTATTAAATTGGTCCCCACACCCCCTATGGTCAATCCCCCACACCACAAAATGGATTATAACATTGCAGATAAAGTTCAGAATGACACAATGTCATGTGTACAGCATCTAAAGACCTGGATCACAATACTGCCGTTTGTAAAAGGATGTATTTGGGTGTTTTTGGAGCCTTTGTTTGTGTTCTTTGGACATCCTGGTACTCAGGAAGTCAATCGCTGCTAGGGTAAGTTTCTCCAAACCAAGTAAAAATGCAAAGAAAGTGTCTGGACCCTTCTATAGCATGCCATTTACAGTACATCACAAATTTACAGATTAGGTTCCTAAATAATGAAATTCTCCTTTAAGATGCTTTTGCAAAACCTGGCCCAGGGACATGGATACGGACGTATGACGTAGGAACGTGTCACTTTCATTGGGTATTGGTTGGAGGTCTGTTGTAAAGGGCCAATTCCGATGCTCCAGTGCAAGGGGTTTGCCTCATGGTAGACTTTTGCACAAATTATAGTTCCTCCACAGACATGATGTCAAACTGTAATTTCTGTCAAAATAAATAGCCTAATTAAAATAAACAAACTATTAATAACAAAATATATATTGGTATTTGTTGGTGAGGCTTTAGAGGTGATTTGAGTTACTGTGCGTAGCTTGTGAGTGATACGAGTGACAGTATATTATATAGGTTTAAGTAGGCTTATATATTTAGCAAATACTGTGCTGGAGGTCTTGGAGTATAATGACCATTGTTATACTACCAGGAGTTCACTGAACATTTTTAGCCTTAACAAATCCTTTTTATTTATTTATTGCTAAAAAAAATTAGGGGCCTTACCAAATCTTACAAAAACAATGTAGTGCAATGTTTACATTGAATCTTTTGTTTTATGGCAGATTTAAAGAATACAAAGGTACCAACTGTCACATTATTCTTTATATGAAATTCTGTATATTTGGTCATATGATCTTACCATTGTAAATAATTGACAACTGTGTTGATATTACTGTACTTATTCTTATTTATGTTCTCTGTTGAAAAAAATAAGATGGCATAGCAATAGCAATTCATGAGCTGAGATAAATATACACAAATCCATGCATGAATGCATGGGCACACAGGCAAAGACATACACACAGCAATCAACAATGCATCCTTCTGTTGAATTCACCTGGTTGCAGCACATGCTCTATTTTCTTACTCTGAGAATGGAATATTTTACTGTCAGCTTTCATTTCTTTGTTCTTTGTTGCCATGTTTTGATCAAATATGTTTTTGTTATTGGTTTATTGTGTGAGATGTTGGAAATATTCATTTGGTGATTTTTGTAGCATAGACCACAATCAATAAGTATGAATTTAGTCCCCTAAGAAATGTTTTAGATAAATTAAATAATGTGTACTTGTTTAATTACTGTTCACATTTCTTTTTCAAAAGTTTTCTTCATGTGAACTATCACTTACAGTGTCTGACTGTTTCTGGGCAGAAAGTTTGTTTTGATGGACATATTTATTTCGTTTATTTTCAATGTTGGTTATACAGGTTATATAAAACATAAAATAAGTGGCTTCCAACATACTTACTATGCCTTAACATGGTACAGAGGCCAAGGGTGGGCAACTTGTTTTTAACCAAGACAGAAGAATTTATAACAGAGTTTTTCCGACAGTGTAAGTACAGCAGATCCCCTTATTGTATGGGGCACTTTTAAATGTGCCTTTAGAGGCCATGCAATGTAATACTCATCATTAAAACATAAGCAATTAAATTTTCGCCTAAAATGACATACCCAAATCTAACTGCGTGTAGCTCAGGACCTGAAGCAAGGATATGCATATTCTTGGTACCATTTGAAACACTTTGAAGTTTGTGGAAATGTGAAATTAATGTAGGAGAATATAACACATTAGATCTGGTAAAAGATAATACAAACAAAAAAACATGTGTTTTCTATATTTGTTTTTGATGTATCATCTTTGAAATGCAAGAGAAACAGTAATGTAGGAATCTAGGTGTAATTTAGATTTTGTCCACAAAAAGGAAGTATTGTGTGTGCAAAGTTTCAGACTGATCCAGTGAAGAATTACATTACTACACAATATTTTGTATTAAGTCTGCCAGGAGTTTTCCCAAATTTTCAGAATTGTTCAATTTATACATTTTCAAGTACATAACTATAGAGAACATACAAAAATGCTATGGTAAAAAAAATGTACGTTTACACACTCCAAGGAATGTCATACATGATGGATCATTAGCTTCCCTACAGAAAATACACTAACCTTCACACATATACAGTTGAAGTCGGAAGTTTACATACACCTTAGCCAAATATATTTAAACTCAGTTTTTCGCAATTCCTGACATTTAATCCTAGTAAAAATTCCCTGTCTTAGGTCAGTTAGGATCACCACTTTATTTTAAGAATGTGAAATGTCAAAATAATAGTAGAGAGAATGATTTATTTCAGCTTTTATTTATTTCATCACATTCCCAGTGGGTCAGAAGTTTACATACACTCAATTAGTATTTGGTAGCATTACCTTTAAATTGTTTAACTTGGGTCAAACGTTTCGGGTAGCCTTCCACAAGCTTCCCATAATAAGTTGGGTGAATTTTGGCCCATTCCTCCTGACAAGAGCTGGTGTAACTGAGTCAGGTTTGTAGGCCCCCTTGCTTGCACACGCTTTTTCAGTTCTGCCCACAGATTTTCTATAGGTTTGAGGTCAGGGCTGTGATGGCCACTCCAATACCTTGACTTTGTTGCCCTTAAGCCATTTTGCCCCAACTTTGGAAGTATGCTTGGGGTCATTGTCCATTTGGAAGACCCATTTGCGACCAAGCTTTAACTTCCTGACTGATATCTTGAGATGTTGCTTCAATATATCCACATCATTTTCCTTCCTCATGATGCCATCTATTTTGTGAAGTGCACCAGTCCCTCCTGCAGCAAAGCACCCCCACAGCATGATGCTGCCACCTACGTGCTTCACGGTTGGGATGGTGTTCTTCGGCTTGCAAGCGCCCCCCTTTTTCCTCCAAACATAACGATGGTCATTATGGCCAAACAGTTCTATTTTTGTTTCATCAGACCAGAGGACATTTCCAAAAAGTACGATCTTCGTCTCCATGTGCAGTTGCAAACCGTAGTTTTTTATGACGGTTTTGGAGCAGTCTCTTCTTCCTTGCTGAGCGGCCTTTCAGGTTATGTCGATATAGGACTCGTTTTACTGTGGATATAAATACTTTTGTACCTGTTTCCTCCAGCATCTTCACAAGGTCCTTTGCTGTTGTTCTGGGATTGATTTGCACTTTTCGCACCAAAGTACGTTCATCTCTAGGAGACAGAACGTATCTCCTTTCTGAGCAGTATGACGGCTGCATGTTCCCATGGTGGTTATACTTGCGTACTATTGTTTGTACAGATGGACGTGGTACCTTCAGGCGTTTGGAAATTGCTCCCCAGGATGAACCAGAGTTGGGGAGGTCTACAATTTTTTTTCTGAGGTCTTACATTTTACATTTACATTTTAGTCATTTAGCAGACGCTCTTAACCAGAGCGACTTACAGGAGCAATTAGGGTTAAGTGCCTTGCTCAAGGGCACATTAACGTCATTTAGCAGACGCTCTTAGCCAGAGCGACTCACAAATTGGTGCGTTCACCCTATAGCCAGTGGGATAACCACTTTACAATTTGGGGGGGGGGGGGGTTAGAAGGAATACTTTATCCTATCCCAGGTATTCCTTAAAGAGGTGGGGTTTCAAATGTCTCCGGAAGGTGGTGAGTGACTCCGCTGTCCTGGCGTCGTGAGGGAGCTTGGTTGATTTCTTTTGATTTTCCCATGATGTCAACCAAAGAGGCACTGAATTTGAAGGTAGGCCTTGAAATACATCCACAGGTACACCACCAATTGACTCAAATTATGTCAGTTAGCTTATCAGAAGCTTTTAAAGCCATGACATAATTTTCTGGAATTTTCCAAGCTGTTTGAAGGCACAGTAAACTTCTGAACCACTGGAATTGTGAAACAGTGAATTATAAGTCAAATAATCTGTCTGTAAACAATTGTTGGAAAAATAACTTGTGTCATGCACAAAGTAGATGTCCTAACCAACTTGCCAAAACTATAGTTTGTTAAAAAGAAAATGGTGGAGTGGTTGAAAAATGAGTTTTAATGACTCCAACCTAAGTGTATGTGAACTTCCGACTTCAACTGTAGATGGAGCCAGAGACAGCAGGGGGTCAAACTGTAGAACCCAGTTCCTACATTTGAATATAAAAATGGATTTTATCAAACAAAACTATGCTACATTTTATCTCTGGGACCCTCAGGATGACAAATCAGAGCACGATTACTGAATGTGATAAAAGTGATTTGTTGTTGTGCACTATCCTCAAACAATAGCATGGTATTTTTCTGCTGTAAATTAACAGGAATTTAAGCTTTCTGCCCATATAAGACATGTCTATGTCCTGGAAAGTTGGCGTTGTTTACAATTGCATGAATGAACAAATGCCATTCTAGTCACATATCGCATATTGAGCAGCAACCGTCCCGGTATAGGGACATCGATCCCGTAGAGGTTAACAAAGGAAATAGAGGGATTAACAGTACAGATAGATAGCAATAAAAACTGTACCAGAGAGGCACAGAATAAGCTAGAGGAAAAACGTAAGAAAGAAAGATCAACTGTAATATTTTATAAAAAATAAAGCGAACTGGATGGAATATGGGGAAAAATGCACCAAATTATTGTTTTTATCTTCATCATAGAAATGCTACTGAAACCTATTACAAATGACAGTCAACCATGATTTACCAAACAATATTTTGAAAGAAGATGCAAAGTACATTAAGCACATGTTTTTGTTTCAGTCTCTTCCATCTCCACTAACCAAAGTTAATTGTAAGGATTTTTTTTTTCTATTAATAATGTTAAATTATCAGCTGTACAGAAAGACTCATGTGAAGGCCAAATTACAGAGGAGGAACTTCTTGATGCAATTAAAGCCTTTAAGTCCGGGAAAACTGGATGATATACCAGTTCAGAAAGTATTCAGACCCCTTGACTTTTTCCACATTTTGTTATGTTACAGCCTTATTTTAAAATTGATTAAATAAAACAAGTTCCTCAGTAATCTACACACAATACCCCATAATGACAAAGCGAAAACAGGTTTTTCCAAATTTTAGCAAATTTATTAAAAATAAAAAACAGAAATACCTTATTTACATAAGTATTCAGACCCTTTGCTATGAGACACAAATTGAGCTCAGGTGCATCCTGTTTCCATTGATCATCCTTGAGATGTTTATACAACTTGATTGGAATCCACCTGTGGTAAATTCAATTGATTGGACATGATTTGGAAAGGCACACACCTGTCTATACAAGGTCCCACAGTTGACAGTGCATGTCAGAGCAAATTGTGTCGAGGCACAAAAAATGTCTGCAGCATTGAAGTTCCCCAAGAACACAGTGGCCTCCATCATTCTTAAATGGAAGAAGTTTGGAACCGCCAAGACTCTTCCTGGAGCTGGTCTCCCGGTCAGGGAGGTGACCAAGAACCCGATGGTCACTCTGACAGAGCTCAACAGTTCCTCTGTGGAGATGGGAGAACCTTCCAGAAGGACAACCATCTCTGCAGCACTCCACCAATCAGGCCTTTATGGTAGAGTGATGGAAGCCACTCCTCAGTAAAAGACACATGACAGCCCGCTTGGAGTTTGCCAAAAGGCACCTAAAGACTCTCAGACCATGAGAAACAAGATTCTCTAGTCTGATGAAAACAAGATTGAACTCTTTGGCCTGAATGCCAAGCGTGACGTCTGGAGGAAACCTGGCACCATCCCTATGGTGAAGCATGGTGGGGGCAGCATCATGCTGTGGGGAAGTTTTTCAGCGGCAGGGACTGGGAGACTAGTCAGGATCGAGGCAAAGATGAACGGAGCAAAGTACAGAGAGATCCTTGATGAAAACCTGCTCCAGAGCGCTCAGGACCTCAGACTGGGGCAAAGGTTCACCTTCCAACAGGACAACGACCCTAAGCACACAGCCAAGACAACGCAGGAGTGGCTTGGGGACAAGTCTCTGAATGTCCTTGAGTGAACCAGCCAGAGCCCGGACTTGAACCCGATCTAACATCTCTGGAGAGACCTGAAAATAGCTGTGCAGCAACGCTCCCCATCCAACCTGACAGAGCTTGAGAGGATCTGCAGAGAAGAATGGGAGAAACTCCCCAAATACATGTGTGCCAAGCTTGTAGCGTCAATCCCAAGAAGTCTCAATGCTGTAATTGCTGCCAAAGGTGCTTCAACAAAGTACTGAGTAAAGGGTCTGAATACTTATGTAAATTTAATATTTCAGTTTTTTATTTTTTATTAAAGTTTTTGCTTCGTCATTATGGGGTTTTGTGTGTAGATTGATGAGGAAAAAACAATTTAATCAAGTTTAGAATAAATCTGTAATGTAACAAAATGTGGAAAAGGTCAAGGGGCACTCTATATCAAACCTTTTTTGATGTACTCAGAGGACCGTTATTAGCATGTTTTAACCACTCCTATAAAAATGGTAGACTATCCAATACTCAACAAGAAGGTCTGATTTCACTATTACTGAAACAGGACCAGGTGGTAAATATAAAGACCAGGCCATAAAACATTTTTTGAAGCCCCTTACACTTCAGTATTGTGATGCAAATATTCAAGCAAAATGCATAGCGCATAGAATTAAAAAGGTATTGTCGGATATTATTCATCCTAATCAGACAGGTTTTTTACATGGATGATACATAGGAGATAATATAAGACAAGTACTGTAAACAATAGAACACTATGAAAAATCTGGGAAACCAGGCCTAGTATTCATAGCTGACATTGAAAAGGCTTTTGATAAAGTACAACTGGAATGTATATATAAATGCCTGGAATATTTAAATTTAGGAGAATCTCTTATACAATGGGTTAAAGTTGTGTATATTAACCCTAGGTGTAAAATAGTAAATAATGGCTACTTCTCAGAAAGTATTCAACTGTCTATAGGAGTAAAACAAGGTTGTCCACTATCGGCATATCTATTTATAATGGCCATTGAAATGTTAGGTGTCATTGTACGCTGATGATTAATGTTTTCTTTTAAATCCACAATTTGGATCCCTCCACAGCCTTATAGAGGATCTAGATACTTTTGTCTAACCTCTCTGGATTACAACTGAATGATGTGTACTATATTACGTATTGGATCACAAAAAAATACAACTTTTACATTAGCGTGTAGTTTACCAATAAAATGGTCTGACGGTGAAGTGGACGTACTAAGTATTCATATCCTGAAAGACAGAAATGCTCTCACTGCAATACATTTTAATATAAAGTTAGCAAAAATAGATAAGATCTTGCTACCATGGAATGGAAAGTACCTGTCTATTTGTGGAAAAATCACTCTGATTAACTCTTTAGTCATATCCCCGTGTACCTATTTGCTTATGGCCCTGCCTACACATAACGACTTGTTTTTTAAACTGTATGAACAAACAATATAACATTTTATTTTGAATGGCAAGCCAGACAAGATTAAACAGCCTATTTATTTAATGAATATGAATTTGGAGGGCAGAAATTATAAAATATTGAAGCTCTCAATAAAGGCTGCAGTCATACAAAACATTTACATTTACATTTACGTCATTTAGCAGACGCTCTTATCCAGAGCGACTTACAAATTGGAACCTATACTTAAATCCAAATTGGTTCTCTAGCAGATTAGTAAGAATGTCTCACCTCGTGTTCTAGAATGGCCTTTTTCCCTTTATTCTGATTACAACCTCTCACTTTCGGTTATTTGAAAATGAAGTAATCTCCAAAATATTGCAATTTTTAAAACAAGCCATAGAAAGTTGGTTACAATTTCAGTTTAATCCACCAGAAAAGACAGAACAAATACGACAACAAATATTATGGTTAAACTCAAATATACTAATTGATTTTTAAATTGTTTTATAATCTTTGTAAATTATATAATAAATAGGACTGGTAGCGTTATGTCACACATGCAGCTGACACAAATATATAGAAATGTGTGCTCTATCCAAAATTACAACCAACTACAGTGAGGGAAAAAAGTATTTGATCCCCTGCTGATTTTGTACATTTGCCCACTGACAAAGAAATGATCAGTCTATAATTTTAATGGTAGGTTTATTTGAACAGTGAGAGACAGAATAACAACAAAAACATCCAGAAAAACGCATGTCAAAAATGTTATAAATTGATTTGCATTTTAATGAGGGAAATAAGTATTTGACCCCCTCTCAATCAGAAAAATGTCTGGCTCCCAGGTGTCTTTTATACAGGTAAAGAGCTGAGATTAGGAGCACACACTTAAAGGGAGTGCTCCTAATCTCAGCTTGTTACCTGTATTAAAAACACCTGTCCACAGAAGCAATCATCAATCAGATTCCAAACTCTCCACCATGGCCAAGACCAAAGAGCTCTCCAAGGATGTCAGGGACACGATTGTAGACCTACACAAGGCTGGAATGGGCTACAAGACCATCGCCAAGCAGCTTGGTGAGAAGGTGACAACAGTTGGTGCGATTATTCGCAAATGGAAGAAACACAAAAGAACTGTAAATCTCCCTCTGCCTGGGGCTCCATGCAAGATCTCACCTCGTGGAGTTGCAATGATCATGAGAACGGTGAGGAATCAGCCCAGAACTACACGGGAGGATCTTGTCAATGATCTCAAGGCAGCTGGGACCATAGTCACCAAGAAAACATTTGGTAACACACTACGCCGTGAAGGACTGAAATCCTGCAGTGCCCGCAAGGTCTCCCTGCTCAAGAAAGCACATATACAGTGGGGGAAAAAAGTATTTAGTCAGACACCAATTGTGCAAGTTCTCCCACTTAAAAAGATGAGAGAGGCCTGTAATTTTCATCATAGGTACACGTCAACTATGACAGACAAAATGAGAAAAAAGATTCCAGAAAATCAGATTGTAGGATTTTTTATGAATTTATTTGCAAATTATGGTGGAATATAAGTATTTGGTCAATAACAAAAGTTTCTCAATACTTTGTTATATACCCTTTGTTGGCAATGACACAGGTCAAACGTTTTCTGTAAGTCTTCACAAGGTTTTCACACACTGTTGCTGGTATTTTGGCCCATTCATCCATGCAGATCTCCTCTAGAGCAGTGATGTTTTGGGGCTGTCGCTGGGCAACACGGACTTTCAACTCCCTCCAAAGATTTTCTATGGGGTTGAGATCTGGAGACTGGCTAGGCCACTCCAGGACCTTGAAATGCTTCTTACGAAGCCACTCCTTCGTTGCCCGGGCGGTGTGTTTGGGATCATTGTCATGCTGAAAGACCCAACCACGTTTCATCTTCAATGCCCTTGCTGATGGAAGGAGGTTTTCACTCAAAATCTCACGATACATGGCCCCATTCATTCTTTCCTTTACACGGATCAGTCGTCCTGGTCCCTTTGCAGAAAAACAGCCCCAAAGCATGATGTTTCCACCCCCATGCTTCACAGTAGGTATGGTGTTCTTTGGATGCAACTCAGCATTCTTTATCCTCCAAACACGACAAGTTGAGTTTTTACCAAAAAGTTATATTTTGGTTTCATCTGACCATATGACATTCTCCCAATCCTCTTCTGGATCATCCAAATGCACTCTAGCAAACTTCAGATGGGCCTGGACATGTACTGGCTTAAGCAGGGGGACAGGTCTGGCACTGCAGGATTTGAGTCCCTGGCGGCGTAGTGTGTTACTGATGGTAGGCTTTGTTACTTTGGTCCCAGCTCTCTGCAGGTCATTCACTAGGTCCCCCCGTGTGGTTCTGGGATTTTTGCTCACCGTTCTTGTGATCATTTTGACCCCACGGGGTGAGATCTTGCGTGGAGCCCCAGATCGAGGGAGATTATCAGTGGTCTTGTATGTCTTCCATTTCCTAATAATTGCTCCCACAGTTGATTTCTTCAAACCAAGCTGCTTACCTATTGCAGATTCAGTCTTCCCAGCCTGGTGCAGGTCTACAATTTAGTTTCTGGTGTCCTTTGACCGCTCTTTGGTCATGGCCATAGTGGAGTTTGGAGTGTGACTGTTTGATGTTGTGGACAGGTGTCTTTATCTTATACTGATAACAAGTTCAAACAGGTGCCATTAATACAGGTAACGAGTAGAGGACAGAGGAGCCTCTTAAAGAAGTTGTTACAGGTTGTCACGAACATTGACGAACGAGAAGGACCAAGGCGCAGCGTGATATGCATTCATGTTTATTTATATATTGAATAAACACCACGACAAATTAACGATACGTGACGTCCTACGGTACACACATCAAACCTCACACGGAACAAGATCCCACAACCCACTAGTGCTAATAGGCTGCCTAAGTATAGTCCCCAATCAGAGACAACGAGCGACAGCTGCCTCTGATTGAGAACCACACCGGCCAACATAGCTCTAGACATACTAGATTCTACAACAATGAACAAACACAACAAGGAAAATCACACCCTGACTCAACAAATAAGAGTCCTCAGAGTCAGGGCATGACACAGGTCTGTGAGAGCCAGAAACCTTGCTTGTTTGTAGGTGACCAAATACTTATTTTCCACCATAATTTGCAAATTAATTAATTAAAAACCCTACAATGTGATTTTCTGGAGAAAAAAAATCTCAATTTGTCTGTCATAGTTGACGTGTACCTATGATGAAAATTACAGCCCTCTCTCATCTTTTTAAGTGGGAGAACTTGCACAATTGGTGGCTGACTAAATACTTTTTTTCCCCACTGTACATGCCCGTCTGAAGTTTGCCAATGAACATCTGAATGATTCAGAGGAGAACTGGGTGAATGTGTTGAGGTCAGATGAGACCAAAATGGAGTTCTTTGGCATCAACTCAACTCGCCATGTTTGGAGGAGGAGGAATGCTGCCTATGACCCCAAGACCACCATCCCCACCGTCAAACATGGAGGTGGAAACTTTATGCTTTGGGTGTGTTTTTCTGCTAAGGGGACAGGACAACTTCACCGCATCAAAGGGACGATGGACGGGGCCATGTACCGTCAAATCTTGGGTGAGAACCTCCTTCCCTCAGCCAGGGCATTGAAAATGGGTCGTGGATGGGTATTCCAGCATGACAATGACCCAAAACACACGGCCAAGGCAACAAAGGAGTGGCTCAAGAAGAAGCACATTAAGGTCCTGGAGTGGCCTAGCCAGTCTCCAGACCTTAATCCCATAGAAAATCTGTGGAGGGAGCTGAAGGTTCGAGTTGCCAAACATCAGCCTCGAAACCTTAATGACTTGGAGAAGATCTGCAAAGAGGAGTGGGACAAAATCCCTCCTGAGATGTGTGCAAACCTGGTGGCCAACTACAAGAAACGTCTGACCTCTGTGATTGCCAACAAGGGTTTTGCCACCAAGCACTAAGTCATGTTTTGCAGAGGGGTGAAATACTTATTTCCCTAATTAAAATGCAAATCAATTTATAACATTTTTGACATGCGTTTTTCTTGATTGTTTTGTTGTTATTCTGTCTCTCACTGTTCAAATAAACCTACCATTAAAATTATAGACTGATCATTTCTTTGTCAGTGGGCAAACGTACAAAATGCTTTTCTTGTGTACTTATATGCATAGCTTAAAGCATAATAATTATGCCAAAAGTCACTATAAATATGTTTATTCCATAGTTTTAAGTATGTATACATTATTAGATAGTGACTTTGTAGTCAGTTTGTATTGATATGCTCATTACATTTGGTCAGAATCTGTGACTATCCTATTTAGCTACTTGTACATTTACCCCTTAGAAATGGCATTATAGTTTCAATATCTTTGGCCCAGTAAGTCAGATTATTTTGAGGTAAAGTTATCCTGGTTCAGTGGGGTCTCCCACAGTTTCCTGAGAGGGTCTACATCAGTGGTATTCAAACTAACTTCCCCATTTCTTTTGCCAGAATTTCAGGGGACCCCATTTTTCCTCCAAGAATTTCTCACAACCCAACCCCACCCCAAATCTAATGACACAACCTTAATATTGGTAAATTTTGATTTTTACATCAACAAATAACCTATAATTCATTGCATTTTCATCACTTATCAAAATGAAAAGAAACAAATAAATACATTTACTCAATAAAATTGTGTTTTTCTAATGTTTTTCAAAAACATTCATTCCATAGTCTAAGTGTTGATGCTTGATAATGCACTCAGTTTTTGTTAAGAATTTGAGGATATTTTACCTAAATCTATTACTATTTCCATTGTCAATTTTCACCAGATTTGACCTTTGACCCCTTCAAAATGGCCTTAAAAATCTAATTTTCATGTGACATCTGGCCTTACGTTGTCTATCACCTCATCATTGTTTGATCTAGAATGGATGACAGCTTTTAACAAGCAGCATCAAACACTTTTTCCAGGTCTACTATATTATTATATCATTATTTTTTATTTTACCCCTTTTTTCTCCCCAATTTTGATCTTGTCTCATCTCTGCAACTCCCCAACGCGCTCGGGAGGTGAAGGTCGAGTCATGCGTCCTCCGAAACATGACCCGCCAAACCGCGCTTCTTAACACCCGCCCGCTTAACCCGGAAGCCAGCCGCACCAATGTGTCGGAGGAAACACCGTTCAACTGACGACCGAAGTCAGCCTACAGGCGCCTGGCCCACCACAAGGAGTCGCTAGAGCGCAATGAGCCAAGTAAAGCCCCCCCCCCCTGGCCAAACCCTCCCCTAACCCGGACGACGCTGGGCCAATTGTGCGCCGCCCTATGGGACTCCCGATCACGGCCGGTTGTGACACGGGTCTATAGTGACGCCTCTAGCACTGCGATGCAGTGCCTTAGACTGCTGCGCCACTCGGGAGGCCCCATTATATCATTATTTTAAGAGATCTCTCTGTTGCCAGGAGAAGTTGGGTAGGTCAAAACAATGAATGTGCTCTTTTGAATGACATTGTGTAACATAGTGCTTTAGTGATGCTACATTTGTAATTATTTTCATGGTAAACAAAGAGCCTTTTCTAAATACAGAATCTATTTTTGTCTATTTTTGTTGCAATGCTTTGGTAGAAAATCTGCAGATATAAAAAAAAATGGGGCAGACTAACTTAAAGAGGGAATTTGCAGATCAAACAACACCAAAGCGGACACCCCGGCACTGTTTTGGTAAACAGCTGAGGGATGGGGCTGGAGAAATGTAACCACTCTCAAATTCATAGACATACAGTGGGGAGAACAAGTATTTGATACACTGCCGATTTTGCAGGTTTTCCTACTTACAAAGCATGTAGAGGTCTGTAATTTTTTATCATAGGTACACTTCAACTGTGAGAGACGGAATCTTAAACAAAAATCCAGAAAATCACATTGTATGATTTTAAAGTAATTAATTTGCATTTTATTGCATGACATAAGTATTTGATCACCTACCAACCAGTAAGAATTCCGGCTCTCACAGACCTGTTAGTTTTTCTATAAGAAGCCCTCCTGTTCTCCACTCATTACCTGTATTAACTGCACCTGTTTGAACTCGTTACCTGTATAAAAGACACCTGTCCACACACTCAATCAAACAGACTCCAACCTCTCCACAATGGCCAAGACCAGAGAGCTGTGTAAGGACATCAGGGATAAAATTGTAGACCTGCACAAGGCTGGGATGGGTTACAGGACAATAGGCAAGCAGCTTGGTGAGAAGGCAACAACTGTTGGCGCAATTATTAGAAAATGGAAGAAGTTCAAGATGACGGTCAATCAACCTCGGTTTGGGGCTCCATGCAAGATCTCACCTCGTGGGGCATCAATGATCATGAGGAAGGTGAGGGATCAGCCCAGAACTACTCGGCAGGACCTGGTCAATGACCTGAAGAGAGCTGGGACCACAGTCTCAAAGAAAACCCATCAGTAACACACTACGCCGTCATGGATTAAAATCCTGCAGCGCACGCAAAGTCCCCCTGCTCAAGCCAGCGCATGTCCAGGCCCGTCTGAAGTTTGCCAATGACCATCTGGATGATCCAGAGGAGGAATGGGAGAAGGTCATGTGGTCTGATGAGACAAAAATAGAGCTTTTTGGTCTAAACTCCACCTGCCGTGTTTGGAGGAAGAAGAAGGATGAGTACAACCCCAAGAACACCATCCCAACCGTGAAGCATGGAGGTGGAAACATCATTCTTTGGGGATGCTTTTCTGCAAAGGGGACAGGACGACTGCACCGTATTGAGGGGAGGATGGATGGGGCCATGTATCGCGAGATCTTGGCCAACAACCTCTTTCCCTCAGTAAGAGCATTGAAGATGGGTCGTGGCTGGGTCTTCCAACTAAGGAGTGGCTCCGTAAGAAGCATCTCAAGGTCCTGGAGTGGCCTAGCCAGTCTCCAGACCTGAACCCAATAGAAAATCTTTGGAGGGAGCTGAAAGTCCGTATTGCCCAGCGACAGCCCCGAAACCTGAAGGATCTGGAGAAGGTCTGTATGGAGGAGTGGGCCAAAATCCCTGCTGCAGTGTGTGCAAACCTGGTCAAGACCTACAGGAAACGTATGATCTCTGTAATTGCAAAAAAAGGTTTCTGTACCAAATATTAAGTTATGCTTTTCTGATGTATCAAACACTTATGTCATGCAATAAAATGCAAATTAATTACTTAAAAATCATACAATGTCATTTTCTACAGACCTCTACATGCTTCATAAGTAGGAAAACCTGCAAAATCTGCAGTGTATCAAATACTTGTTCTCCCCACTATGGATGCAAGGACTGAACATCCATGAGATCAAAATAATAGTTTTAACCTAGCCATATAAATTGTACTCCAAATTCATCATATTTTATATTATACTTTTACAATAGGATATTGTCTTTAAAAATATAAATAACCTAATGTTATTGCTCCAATACTGATGTAGTAAACAGTACATCCACATCTGTGTATTAAGTTAAGTGAATTAAGTGTTTTCCCTGTGGTAGAGGTGCAGATGAAAAATAAAGACTTACTTTATTGAACCAAGTAGCCAGCTGTCAGTGTCCATGATAGTCTGTTGTTGTGACAGGTCTCTCTATGTGGAGAATACAGAAAATAGCGTTCTGAGGCAGGGGCGGACTGGGACAAAAATTCAGCCCTGCCATTTTAGCCACTATCCCACATTCTCCTTGTTCTCCTCTGTTGTCACTGTCTCTCTTTGCTTCTCCTTGTGCTCCTCTGTTGTCACTGTCTGTCTGTCTGTCTGTGACTCATAAGTGTTCATTGCTATTACATACTGTATAGCCAACATATTAAGGAACTTGCAGTTACATCTGTGTCTCTCTGTTTTCTTCCTACCTCTTCTGCACTCACCTATGAGCTGTCTCTGCTAAGCCTAGCATCCTTTCACACAGCACTGTTACGAGAAGACCAGGGGAGCACACTGCCTGTGCTGGGCCCAGCAACATCCTAGTTATGAATATATAAACACATTTATTCGATAAAGTTAAAAGAAAACGGAATAAATGTCTAAAGATGACCATTGGCATATAATACCTTAGGAAAGCCTAACTACTTATATTGCAAATATAAGTGCCTGACTGTTATACATGTCCTCCCCTATCCCAAGGGTTTATAACATAAATATGGTAATATAGAGCCAAAATATCAATAAACTGGCAGTACGTCTCTCTCTCTCTCTCTCTCGCTCTCGCTCTCGCTCTCCCTCCCTCTCCCTCTCCCTCTCCCTCTCCCTCTCCCTCTCCCTCTCCCTCTCCCTCTCCCTCTCCCTCTCCCTCTCCCTCGCTCCCTCGCTCCCTCTCCCTCTCTCTCTCTCTCTCTCTCTTTCTCCCTCTCCCTCTCCCTCTCCCTCTCCCGCTCCCTCTCCCTCTCTCCCTCTCTCTCTCTCTCTTTCTCTCCTTCCTCCCTACGTCCACTACACTTGACTGCAGCAGCACCAGCGGAGCTCTGTGCTGCTAAGCCTAGTATCACTGGGACCAGAAGATCAGGGGACCACCACACTGCCTGTGCTGGGCCCAGCAACATCCTAGGGTAAAACTGTATTTTAAATTAAGGGTCCATAATAAACCATTTAGAAGGCATTTACAAACCGTATGCCCATCTTTTTATGAGAAATTACACTGGTCACTCAAAATATTTATAAAATATAAATTGCACTCACTTTAGATTAAGGACTGCAAAAATACTTTACTAATGATTAGGAAATGGTTTATAAATGTGGGAGTAATGATTAGTAAATGGTGAACACACAATTTATCAATGTCTTATAAATTGTTTATTGCGGACCCTTAAAATAAAGTGTTACCCATCCTAGTTGTGAACGAATAAACACATACAGTACCAGTCAAAGGTTTGGACACACCATATGATTCCATATGTGTTATTTAATAGTTTTGATGTCTTCACTATTATTCTACATTTTACATTTTAGTCACACTCTTATCCAGAGCGACTTACAGTTAGTGAGTGCATACATATTTCATACTGGCCCCCCGTGGGAATCGAACCCACAACCCTGGCATTGCAAGCGCCATGCTCTACCAACTGAGCTACAATAGTAAAAATAAAGAAACCCTTGAATGAGTAGGTTTGTCCCTACTTTTGACTGGTACTGTATTTTGTTTTGTGTCTAAACTATTCAGTACTTCTGTAGAACATTTGTCAACACCGTTAATGTGCAATGTAAGTTCTTCTATTTCTGCTGTAAGTCTTTTCTCTCTCGTCCGAATCCGTTTTTGGGATGAGAATTGAATTGAATGGCCTCTAAAAACTCACTTAATTAAAGGCATCCCATACTATAAGTGGTTCCGCTGAACCTTTATTATGCAAGAAAAATCTTTTATAAACTCCTTAGTTTTAGTTGAAAATGTACTATCCGTCAATAAACACTGATTACATTTCCAATATCCCTGTCCTCGTGGAAAGTCTGTCATAGTTACATGGAGGGCTATAAGCTGATGGTCTGATTGCATTCGATCCTCAGTCCATACTTTTTAAACTTTTGGCACCATAGAAAAGGATACCAGAAAGTAATCAATCCGACTAGTTTAATTTAGCCTCTTCCAAGTATATCTTACACCAGGTTTTTAAGACTCCATATATCGACCAGTTCCAACATGTCCATAATATGTCATAATCTCTTTGAGCGCCAAAGGGTGATAATTAGCAGTATGATTGCCTTTACGGTCTATTGATGTACTTAATTGTCATGAGCACTCTCTCTCCCTGGTAGCAACATTAATTGCATTCAATTCTCTGCCACTCTGCTCACTCTCTCCCTACTCTGCCTAACGAGCTCCACCTGGCTCCGCCCTGCTCTGCTCTTGTTACCTGGCCAGCTGCACTGCATTTCCCACTCACCATCCTCACCTTGCCTCACTCTGTTCTAATTACTCTGCCAGCTGAACTGCATTTCCCCACTAACCTCTCCCAGTATATCAAGCCCTGTTTTTCAGCCAAGCCCTGTCAGATCGTCTTCAAACCCGGACCAGTAACCTGCCTGTCTGCGCTCTGACTCCTGTTTGTGATACCGATCCTTTCTTGACTGCCTCCTTGTTCTACTGCCCCGTCTATCCCGGCCTGCCTTCTGGACCTCGACTACTCTCCGATCTTCAGCCCCTCCGGTCTCCGACCACCAGATGAGCGTGCCCAGACGCTTCACCACCCTCAGCCCGATACGCCGCTCCATCACTGGGGAACACACACACTAAGCACTTGGACTGGACACCCCCGGACATTTGGTGACCCCCGGAGCACAGGTACCCACAGGACCCTGAAAAACCCCAGAGCCCCAAGCACCCCTGGAACCCCTGACACCCCTGGCACTCCTCTTCCCGCCTGAAACCTTCAATAAAGAACTCTGAATTTGAACTTGCGCTCTTGGGTCCTCTTCTGTCCGTGACAGAACGATCTGACCATCATGGACCCAGCGCACTCCCTGACCACGATGGAAGAAGAGCCAGAGATGACTGCCATACAGCGACTGGAACGCTCTGAGGGAGACATAAATCGGATGGCTGGCGACATCGCTTCCCTTCTCCAGCTATTCAACCAGCAGCAACAACAGTTCCAACTGCAGCAACAACAGCTAGCCCAAGCCCTGCAACTACTCTCAAACCCGGCTACTCCACCTGCACCCCCCCCTGGTCCTTCTGTTCCTGTACCACCGACACTCCTTCATCCCTCCGCTGGAGGTCCCAATGCTGCAGGCCCGGCAGTGCTGCCACCAGATCCCCACGCTCCTGAACCAAAGATTGGGAACCCGGAACGTTTTGATGGCAACCAGAAGCAAGTAAGACCATTCTTGAGCAGCTGCCGAATCCAGTTTGCACTACAGCCCAGGACTTTCTCAACAGAGGGAGCCAAGGTGGGGTATGTCATCACACATCTCACCGGTCGAGCTCGGTTGTGGGGAACGGCGGAATTCGACCGGCAAACCCCAGCCTGTGCCTCCTTCAGTGCCTTTGAGGAGGAGATGTTAAAGGTCTTTGACCTAGGCTCGCCAACAGCCGAAGCGTCACAAGCTCTGCTCACCATCCGTCAGGGCAATCGGACAGTGGCAGACTTCTCCATTGACTTTCGTACCCTGGCCAGTCAAAGCTCGTTTAACCCAGAGGCACTGGTGCAAGCCTTCCTCCATAGCCTGGCGGACTATATCAAAGACGAGCTTGTTTCCCATGACCCGCCCTCAACGCTTGATGCCGCCATTGACCTTGCCGTCCGCATTGACCGCCGTATACAGACCCGGAGGAGGGAGAAGGGCCGTCTCAGTCAACCTGCCATCCGCACTCGGGTCGATACCGCTTCTGTCCAGCCCCTGCCTGTCAAGTCCCATAGCCAACTCAGTCAGCCTGAGCCCATGGAGATTGGCCGTGCCTCTCTGACTCCCGAGGAGCGTCGGCGCCGTCTAAGCTCCAACCTTTGCCTCTACTGTGGTGGCGAGAATCACCGTGTCGCCACTTGTCCGGCAAAAGCCGCAGCTCACCAGGTGTAGGGGAGATCCGGGTGAGCTCAACAAGCCTTCAGTCTCCCTCCATCCGAAAGACCCTGCTTCATCTCCGCCTTCAGCTTTCTGACAAGACTCATACATTGGCCGCCCTTGTGGATTCCGGAGCCGAAGCAAACATCATGGACCCTGAGCTTGCACAGCAACTGGGCGTGAACCATCATCAACTGACACAACCCATTCCTGCACGAGCCCTGGATGGGCATCATCTTGGCACTGTCACTCATATCTCCGCCCCTGTGACAATCCTGCTGTCAGGAAACCACCAGGAGTCCATCCAGTTTCACCTCCTACACTCACCTGGCCAACCACTCATTCTTGGATACCCGTGGCTCCGTCAGCACAACCCCCACATCGACTGGGAGACAGGAACAGTCCGTGAGTGGGGAAGGAGTTGTCACCAGACCTGTTTAAGGGGGGCCACCCTGCCCGTTCACCGGGAAAGATCTAGCGCTACCTCCGACATATCCAATGTTCCGGCCTGTTACCACAGCCTGAAAGAGGTGTTCAACAAATCCAAGGCGACATCTCTACCCCCACACAGACCCTATGACTGCGCGATTGATCTCCGGCCTGGCACAGCACCTCCCAAGGGTCGTCTGTATTCACTGTCAGCCCCGGAAAGAAAGGCCATGGAGGACTACATTAATGACTCTCTTGCCGCCGGGATAATTAGACCGTCATCTTCCCCCGCAGGAGCGGGATTCTTCTTTGTCGGCAAGAAGGACGGTTCTCTTCGTCCATGCATAGATTACCGGGGTCTGAACGACATCACGGTTAAGAATCGCTACCCACTGCCCTTACTTTCGTCTGCCTTCGAACTGCTGCAGGGAGCCACTGTATTCACAAAGCTGGACCTTCGCAATGCCTACCATCTGGTGCGGATGAGGGAGGGAGACGAATGGAAGACAGCGTTCAACACACCAACCGGCCACTATGAATATCTCGTCATGCCCTTCGGCCTCACCAATGCCCCAGCAGTTTTTCAAGCCCTAGTGAATGATATCCTCAGGGACATGCTAAATACGTTCGTATTTGTGTACCTTGACGATATTTTAATATTCTCAAAGACTCTGTCAGAACACACGCACCACGTCCAGTTGGTCCTGCGCCGCCTGCTGGAGAACTCTCTTTTCGTGAAGGCAGAGAAGTGCGAGTTCCATGCCAAAACCGTTTCATTCCTGGGGTATGTGGTGACCGAGGGCAGCATTCAGATGGATCTCACGAAGGTGTCGGCTGTCACTTCCTGGCCAGTTCCTGAGTCTCGGAAAAAGTTGCAACAGTTCCTGGGCTTTGCCAACTTTTATAGGAGATTCATCAGAAACTATAGCACAGTGGCTGCACCCCTCACGGCGCTAACCAGCACTAAACAACCGTACCAATGGACATCAGCTGCTGATAAGGCCTTCAATATCCTCAAGACATGTTTCACTTCTGCTCCCATCCTCCAGATGCCAGATGCAGCAAGGCAGTTTGTGGTGGAGGTAGATGCTTCGGACGTGGGAGTGGGTGCAGTGCTTTCTCAAAGAGCAGCTGAGGATGGCAAGATGCACCCCTGTGCCTTCTACTCCCGTCGGCTAACCCCTGCCGAATGCAACTACGACATTGGGAACCGCGAGCTGTTGGCTGTCAAGCTCGCCCTTGAAGAATGGCGGCACTGGTTAGAGGGGTCAAAGGAACCATTCGTAGTGTGGACAGACCACAAGAACCTGGAGTATATCCAAACAGCCAGGAGGCTGAACTCCCGTCAACAGCGGTGGTCTCTGTTCTTTACGCGCTTCAATTTCACGCTCTCCTACCGCCCGGGATCTCGCAACATCAAACCTGATGCTCTTTCCCGGATGTTTCAGAAGGACGAGACCACCGCCATGACAGCCCCCATTCTTCCCAGCCACTTGGTCGTAGCGGCCCTCACCTGGGAGATCGAGAAGCAGGTCATGGAGGCTCTTCGGGACCAGCCAGGTCCAAGCACCAGCGCCCCCAACCGTCTGTTTGTTCCAGCAAATCTCAGGTCACCTGTGATTCAGTGGGGGCACGAATCCCGTCTGGCCTGTCATCCCGGCATCACTCGCACCCTTCATCTGGTCCGCCAGCGGTTCTGGTGGCGGCGGATGAGACGGGATGTCCGAGAATTCATCCGAGCTTGTCCCACTTGTAACCGAAACAAGACCCCCAACCAGCCTCCTGCTGGGTTGCTGCAACCCCTACTCATACCCAAGAGGCCCTGGTCCCACGTTTCACTGGACTTTGTTACGGGCCTTCCGCCCTCTGACGGACACACAGTCATCCTTACCATTGTTGACCGCTTTAGTAAGATGACCCACTTCGTGCCCCTTCCCAAACTACCCTCTGCTAAAGAGACCTCCCAGGTGGTCCTGGAACATGTGTTTCGTATCCATGGCCTACCCCAGGATATAGTGTCAGACCGGGGCCCGCAATTCTCAGCAACCTTTTGGAAGGAGTTCTGTCATCTCCTTGGGGCCACCGCCAGCCTATCGTCTGGATTCCACCCGCAGTCAAACGGCCAGACTGAACGCATGAACCAGGAGCTGGAGAAGGCACTGAGGTGTGTGGCTTCCCAAAATCCCCGGGCCTGGGCTCAACACCTGCTCTGGGTGGAATATGCCCATAATTCACTCACCAGTTCCTCCACCGGGCTCTCCCCCTTTCAGTGTGTCTACGGGTATCAACCTCCACTGTTTGCCAGCCAGGAGGCGGATGCCACCTGTCCGTCTGCTCTTGCGTATGCCCGCCGCTGCCGCCGCACTTGGGCCCAGGCTCGCACTGTGCTCCTGAAGTCTGGAACCAGCTACGCCGTCGGTGCCAACCGACGGAGGACCCCAGCACCTACTTACCGGGTTGGTCAGAAGGTCTGGCTGTCTGCCCGGGATCTGCCGCTGCGGGTTGAATCACGTAAGCTGGCCCCTCGCTTCATTGGTCCTTTTCCTGTGCAGAAAGTCATCAGTCCAACGGCGGTCCGACTTCAGTTGCCCGCTTCCATGCGGGTCCACCCCACCTTCCACGTCTCCAAGGTCAAGCCGGTCCATGAAAGTCCCCTGGTCCCTGCAGCTCCGGCGCCACCTCCTCCGCGCCTCGTAGATGGCGGTCCTGTCTTCACCGTCCGGCGGCTGCTCCGCTCTAGGCGAAGGGGTAGGGGTCTCCAGTACCTCGTTGACTGGGAGGGATATGGTCCAGAGGAGAGGACCTGGATCCCGGCCAGGAGGATAGTGGACCGGACCCTTATCACTGACTTCCACCGACTACATCCTGATCAGCCTGCAATCCGTAGGGGCCGTCCAAGAGGGGTTCCTAGCCGTCCTGCCCGCCCTGCTTCCTGTCCTGTGCCTGACCCTGCTCCTGTCTCAGTGCCTGTCCTGTCTCCCGACCGTGACCCTCCAGCTCCTTCTGAGGATGAGGAGATTCACTCGGACCGCTCGGAGGAGTTCTGACCCGCCGCCTGCTCCCCTCCACCCTCCCGGCATGATGTTGTTCTTGGGACTTCTGGGGCCGTCCCTTGGAGGGGGGGTCCTGTCATGAGCACTCTCTCTCCCTGGTAGCAACATTAATTGCATTCAATTCTCTGCCACTCTGCTCACTCTCTCCCTACTCTGCCTAACGAGCTCCACCTGGCTCCGCCCTGCTCTGCTCTTGTTACCTGGCCAGCTGCACTGCATTTCCCACTCACCATCCTCACCTTGCCTCACTCTGTTCTAATTACTCTGCCAGCTGAACTGCATTTCCCCACTAACCTCTCCCAGTATATCAAGCCCTGTTTTTCAGCCAAGCCCTGTCAGATCGTCTTCAAACCCGGACCAGTAACCTGCCTGTCTGCGCTCTGACTCCTGTTTGTGATACCGATCCTTTCTTGACTGCCTCCTTGTTCTACTGCCCCGTCTATCCCGGCCTGCCTTCTGGACCTCGACTACTCTCCGATCTTCAGCCCCTCCGGTCTCCGACCACCAGATGAGCGTGCCCAGACGCTTCACCACCCTCAGCCCGATACGCCGCTCCATCACTGGGGAACACACACACTAAGCACTTGGACTGGACACCCCCGGACATTTGGTGACCCCCGGAGCACAGGTACCCACAGGACCCTGAAAAACCCCAGAGCCCCAAGCACCCCTGGAACCCCTGACACCCCTGGCACTCCTCTTCCCGCCTGAAACCTTCAATAAAGAACTCTGAATTTGAACTTGCGCTCTTGGGTCCTCTTCTGTCCGTGACACTTAATACTGTGTTGTAGTCCCATACCATTATTATAGTTATTAACATTTTGGTGACTAATTACATTATTGTAAATATTTTCAAAAAAAGTTTGGATCGTCTTTATTTGGTCCATATAGATTTGTGAGCCATAACTCTTTGTCATCCAGTAATATATTCAAGGCGATCCATCTTCCTTGAGGATCTGTTTTCACTGATTGTACCTCAAGATTCAAATTATTTTTGAGTAGGATCATAACACCTTTTGAATTTATTAACCCATGACTGAAATAGATTTGACCATCCCATTCTTTTTCCCAGACGACTTCGTCAGAAGATATTAAGTGAGTTTCCTGAAGACAATAAATATGGTAATCCTTCTCCTTTAACCTGCTCTTCTTTTCTTATTATCAGCCAAACCATTGGAATTATAGCTAGCTATACTTAATTCACAGATTACCATAATGGGTTACATTTTAAGTTACTTTCACTGTCCTTACCATAATTTGTATATACTTATCCAAACCAGTGGCGACCCGTCATTCAGGGCAGGTGGGGCAGAGTGGTTTGGAAGGAATCAGTGGCTAACTGCAAGCGTGGTCCAAGTCTGAGTTTAAGGGTCTCTTTTCCAAGCTTAAAAGGATGAACATTCACATACAACACCATGGGCCAGAAAAGGTTGAATACATTGGCCATGCTGTCAATGCAGCATGACTTCTGCCACATTCAAAACAACTGGAAACTCGGAACTGTAAAATCTCAGACTTCAGTGAGTTCAAGACAACTGGGAACTCCGACTGGGAAAATACCTTTTGAACAGTCATCCGACTCGGAATTCCAAGTCGGGAACTCAGGCCTCTTTCTAGCGCTCCGACCTGAAAATCACTGACGTCATGATTCGACCTTGTTTTTTTTTCGAGTTCCCAGTTGTCTTGAAAGTACCATAAATCCAGAGAATGCCAGACTTTAATGACAAAGTTGGATGACAAATTTTGCCCACAAGAAGGACGCTGCACCACCTTCCTGTTCAAGTGAGTCCAAAAATGTATTGTATGCTGCTGCATAAATGATGTAATATGCCAGGGAGGTATGTATACTGTGCTTAGAAAGTAATACTAAGTGTATGTTGTGTAGTAAGCTGTTAATAGCCCATGTGCCTCACCCTAATAATTTGGTCCCTTTCCCCCTCATAATTTAGCCTACTATTCTGACTTGGTGGTGCACATGTAGGCTATAGCATGTTTTAGAGAAATGTCATCATCGAATATTGTAAGAGCTTTCATTGTCTGGTTATATGCCCCCTTTATTTATCATATGGTTCTGACTTGGTGTACAGGGAGAATACTGTAAGAACGGCCCATGTTCTGAATTCTGTCGCTGTACATTTAAAAAATGCTGAACAAATAGTTATATGTCCGTTTTAGCTCACTCATTAATGTCTTAATCGAAATTACGGATTGCCTCTTATCCGCTCATTGTTCTCTTATGCCATAGTTTGTACATCTCAATTGTCAGTAGAAACCACATTTGTTTAAACAAGTCAGCCATATCAGCTGTGTTTTTTTTTTAAGGCAGTAAATGAGCCTGAATTAATTATTTCGCTGCCAGACAAGGCTCCGCTGATAGCCAGGTGTAGCAGTGGTAAGGATTCACTCCATGGTGCTGAAAAGAAAGCTCTGCTGTTGGGACAGCTTTATGTAGGCCCTAACAGTTTGTGGTCACCGTTTGTCATCGTTATTGTGCAATTAATGTATTGTTTAGTGTTGTGTTGTGTAGTGTAGTGGCTTTGCTTGCATGCATCTAAAAATTGTTTTGGGGGTTTGCCCCACCAAGATTGACATGCTAAAATCGGCATGTCCAGTTGTCCTCCAACCTCCCCCCCCCCCCCCCCCCCCCAAAAAAAAAAAAAAAACTATTAACAAAATACAATTACCCCCAAAAAGTCCCTAATCCCTATCCCAACCTGTCTCCCTAGTGGAGCTTGGACCCCTAGAGTTGCTCAGAGCGTGAGTCCATGTTGCACTTGGCAACTCCTACACAAAAAACGAATAAAATAAATACATGATAACACTCTCATAATACAATTATAAGTCCTGGACAACAAGATACCTTAAAAACGCATATTTCTTTTTGCATTCTTCTTTTGTCTAATAATTGACAAAGAAAAAGAAAAAGTGTCAGTTTAACTGGCCAAAAGACTGTCATAGATCTAACCATGCCTTGTGGGGCATACTCTCCTTGACTAAGCGGGGGGACAGCGCAGGAGGAGGCACAAACAGCGTCTGGGTGCCCTTATTAAACTTTGTGCAATATCCCAAATGCAGTCTTCCCCCGCACTGAACCCCAGGCGACCCTAGATGTGCGCGTCCACTCATAATCCACACAGAATGTGACAGCAATAAACAGAAACACTCCATACTATATTCATTAGTGCTGGACGTCAACATACATAACAAAATATATCTTATCCAAAGGGAAGGGGGTAGCTATCCCCATATGAAATAAATAAATAAATCATAATAATAATAATATGAATCCCCCTCCAAGGCCTTTCATATAAGAAAAATCTATTTTGTAGCCTCACAAAACTAATAAAAATACATTGCAGCACTCATAATACAATTATAAGTCTTGGTCAGCAAAGTATCATTATACAAGGGAGTCGTTACCCACAACCTAATGTAATACACATTCTCCTATACTTAGGGGAAGGGATTATCTCTCCCTTGAAGTTATTAGCCTCAATTTAAAAAGCAGAGAGAAAATAAAACAAACCCCCTAGACGCAAAGAAAATACAGCTTCTTAGTGCCCTTGTGTTATTAAGTCCAGACTCTGTCGTAGCCGGCCGCGACCGGGAGACCCATGGGGCGGCGCACAATTAGCCAGCGTCGTCCAGGGTAGGGGAGGGAATGGCCGGCAGGGATGTAACTCAGTTGGTAGAGCATGGCGTTTGCAACGCCAGGGTTGTGGGTTCGATTCCCACGGGGGGCCAGTATGAAAATGTATGCACTCACTTAACTGTAAGTCGCTCTGGATAAGAGCGTCTGCTAAATGACTAAAATGTAAATGTATAGCTTAATTGAATATGAAAATAAAATGATCGGCTGTCATTTGTGCCTGGATCAATTTATATTCCATCAAAATAAACGTTCATATATAAATCAGTCAAACATGCTTCAGTCAGGCTATCTATAGAGTACTTTCACTGTCAGATATTGTATAGGGGTAGCTACAGTATCTAACATGATCTTGTGTTTGAAGGTAACCTTGACTTGCCCTTAGCTGTTCTACCTTTTGTTTTATGACAGGAAATTGTTATATGATTGTGAAATTCTGTCACCAGCCGTGGTTAATCACATTTAATGGCTCATATTACCTAGTAATCATGATCTTTGTGTCCTGTTAACCTCTGATAAGGACTACTGCTATGCACATTTGATTTATTCTTGTGCGTGCTTCTGCTACTTAGATTATACTGCCAGGTTCCACACAGGCTATTGAGGCCATTCAGAATCCAGAGCAGTTAGAGGTCAAAGATCACCTGTAATGGTTTTTCATTTTGGAATAGACATGTTATTTTTCAAGTATTTGATCATTAAGGATTTATTTCAGACTATCATGCCATCACAAACATTATTGATTTAAGTGGATTTTCTGCCAAACAAATGGTGCTTGAATGTGTATTCGATCATGGACAGTACATCTGGGGGCAATGGAATGGACTACAGATTCAACTGGAATTGTTTAGCTCATTGAACCTTATTGTAGCTGAGAAAAACTGTGCACAATAATAATGAAGTCTCCTATATTTGTTCAAAGATAATTACAATTGTGTCGCATACAAAGATAATACATTTCATATACTTTTGTTCCTCTCTGACAATCTATTGAGAGGTAGATACAAAGAAAAACACAAGTGTAGGAGTCCTTTCCTTATTCAACATTAAGCAGGAAAAGTATACTTTGCTGCATACTGTGCAGTATCTCCCTGAGGATTCATTCGATTGTATAAGAATAATCCTCTGTTTCTTCCTAATAGACTGTTTTTGTGCAGCACTAAGCGTTCCCTCTAGTCTGACATTGACTAATGTCTCTTATTTCATAGCTAGTGTTTGTTGTTCTGCTTCATTTAATAAACCTTGTAATGGATACCCACAGAGAGAGTAGCTTTTTACAATACGATAACACTAGCTACATCTATAATAACTCATACATTGAAATTATACATTTATAATCATTCATATTGTGATGAATGATTAATCATTTTAATACCAAAGCCCTTGTTGTTATGCCGGGGACAGTCCACACTCATCATGCCCCATAGAGACCGCACTCATGTACTATAGAGAGACCACACTGATGTACACTACCGTTCAGACTTAGAAATGTCCTTGTTTTCGAAAGAAAACGTCCATTAAAATAACATCAAATTGATCAGAAATACAGTGTAGACATTGTTAATGTTGTAAATGGCTATTGTAGCTGGAAACGGCTGATTTTAATGGAATATCTACATAGGCGTACAGAGGCCCATTATCAGCAACTATCATCCTGTGTTCCAATGGCACGTTGTGTTTGCTAATCCAAGTTTATCATTTTTAAAGGCTAATTGATCATTAGAAAACCCTTTTGCAATTATATTAGCACAGCTGAAAACTGTTGTGCTGATTAAAGAAGCAATAAAACTGGCCTTCTTGAGACTAGTTGAGTATCTGGAGCATCAGTGTCACGGTTTCGGCCGAGGCTGCCTCTCTTCCTTGTTCGGGCAGGCTTCGGCGTTCGTTGTCTCCGGAATACTAGCTGCCACCGTTGTATGTTTCATGTTCGTTTGCTTTTGTCTGTTTGTTGTGACACCTGTTCTCGTTTAGCGTAATTAGTGTCCTATAAGTTTCTCGTTGTGTTTGTCTAGTGTTGTGTGTGATTGATTTATTTATGTCGTGTGGTGTGCTTGTATTTGCCTATTCGCTCGGTTGAGCTTCACTCCACAGTGTTGGAGCGTTTACGCACATGTTTAGTGCGCCTTTTGTTTTTGTCGCCTGCGTGCGTAGTTTCGCCTTCGGGCCAGTCTGTTCGTATTTTCCTTGTTGGAATTTGAACTAAAGTCTTTTGGACTATACTTCGGTGTCCTGCGCTTGATTCCACCACTACACCCACCTACAGCATTCTTGACAGAATCACACACCTTTAAGTATGGAATCAGCAGGAGCCGCAGCAGCCCAGGCGACGCTGGAGGACAAGGTCCGGGAACAAAGTGACCAGATCCTGCAGATGGGGTCCGCACTGCAGGAGGTGATCACCACCATCCGAGGCTGGGGGACTCCTCCACCGCCATCCTCCCTGCCAGCACCATCGGCCAGTCAGCCCATTCCCGTTCCGGAACCCCGAGGAGTTCGACTCTCGCTCCCGAGGGCCTACGATGGGACCGCGGCCGGGTGTCAGGGATTCCTTCTCCAGGTGGAGCTGTACCTGGCCACCGTGCACCCGGCACCCTCGGGACATGAGAGCGTGTCCGCCCTGATCTCCTGCCTTTCCGGGAAGGCGTTGGAATGGGCCAACGCGGAGTGGAGGAGGATCGACGCGGATACCATCACCTACGACGAGTTCTCCCGCCGCTTCAGGGCGGTGTTTGACCATCCCCCGGAGGGGAAAGCGGCGGGGGAGCGTCTGGTCGTCCTCCGGCAGGGGAGGAGGAGTGCCCAGGAGTTCGCCCTAGAATTCCGTACTCTAGCGGCCGATGCAGGGTGGAATGAGCGGGCTCTCATCGATCACTACAGATGTAGTCTTCGCGAGGACGTCCGTCGGGAGCTGGCCTGTAGGGACACCAGCCTCTCGTTCGACCAGTTGGTCGACATGTCCATCAGGCTGGATAACCTGCTAGCTACCCGCGGACGTTCCGAGGGGGGTCCGTCCATTTCACCCTCCAGCGCCTCCGAGCCGTGCCCCATGGAGCTCGGGGGCGCTGGCGCTAGAGAGAGGAGGGGTCGGCTTAAGAGGGGGTCCATCTCCTGCACCAACTGTGGTCGGGGAGGACACACCGCGGCTAGGTGCTGGGGATGGCCTCCTAGGGGAGAGGACGACAGGTCCCGCACTGGGGATTCCTTCCAGGTGAGTAGGCGCCCCACTCACCCAGAGCTCTCTGTTGCACATTTCTGTATACCTGTGCGTTTTCCACAGGTAGCACCTCATTCCCAGCATAAGGCGCTGGTAGATTCAGGCGCGGCTGGGAATTTTGTTGATAAGAAGTTTTGTTTAGCCTTAGGGATTCCCCTTCTTCCTGTTGATGTCCCTTTCCCCGTTCATGCCCTAGATAGCCGTCCGTTGGGTGCGGGCTTGATCAGGGAGGTCACTGCGCCACTTAGGATGTGTGCGCAGGGGGGTCATCAGGAGATGATTCAGCTATTTCTGATTGACTCGCCTGCGTATCCGGTGGTGCTGGGCATGCCCTGGTTGAGTACCCATAACCCATCTATTTCGTGGCAGGAGAGGGCTCTGATGGAGTGGTCTGCCCAGTGTGTGGGTCGATGTTTGGGCGTTTCCGTAGGGGCTACCTCGGTGGGGAGTCCAAACCAGGTGCCCGCATTGCACGTTCCCCCTGAATATGGGGATTTGGCTATTGCGTTTAGTAAGTTGAGGGCAACGCGGTTGCCGCCCCATAGACAGGGAGATTGTGCGATAGACCTCCAGGCAGGAGCTGCGCTCCCACGGAGCCATGTGTATCCTCTGTCTCAGGAGGAGAAGAAAGCTATGGAGACTTACATAGACGAATCTCTGAGACAAGGATACATACGGCCTTCCACTTCCCCTGCGTCCTCGAGTTTCTTTTTTGTGAAGAAAAAGGATGGTGGTTTACGCCCGTGCATCGATTACCGTGGTCTCAATCAGATCACGGTGAAGTACAGTTATCCACTCCCGCTGATTGCGACCATGACTGAGTCATTGCATGGGGCGCGTTTCTTCACTAAATTAGATCTCAGGAGCGCGTACAACTTGGTGCGCATCAGGGAGGGCGATGAATGGAAGACAGCCTTTAGTACCACCTCGGGCCATTACGAGTATCTTGTCATGCCATACGGGTTGATGAACGCTCCGTCAGTTTTCCAATCATTCGTGGATGAGATCTTCAGGGACATGCAGGGGCAGGGGGTGGTTGTGTACATAGATGACATTCTCGTGTACTCGCCTACCCGTGTCGAGCATGTGGCCCTGGTGCGCAGAGTGTTGCGGAGGCTGGTGGAGCACGACCTGTATGTTAAGGCAGAGAAGTGTCTGTTTTTCCAGGAGTCTGTCTCCTTTTTGGGGTATCAGTTGTCTGCGTCAGGGGTGAAGATGGAGGTAGACCGGGTGTCAGCCATGCGTAATTGGCAAACACCAACCACTGTGAAGGAGGTGCAGCAGTTTTTGGGGTTCGCGAATTACTACTAGGTTTATCCGGGGTTTTGGACAGGTGGCAGCTCCCATCACGTCTCTTTTGAAGGGGGGTCCGGTGCGTCTGCAGTGGTCTGTCGAGGCGGACAGGGCGTTTGGGAGGCTGAAGGACCTGTTTACCTCGGCCCCGGTGCTGGCGCATCCGGATCCCTCTTTGCCATTTCAGGTAGAGGTGGACGCGTCTGAGGCCGGTATAGGAGCCGTGCTTTCACAACGGTCAGGCGCGCCACCTAAACTCCGCCCCTGTGCTTTTTATTCCAAGAAGCTCAGTCCGGCGGAGCGAAACTATGACGTAGGGGACAGGGAGCTGTTAGCCGTGGTACAGGCCCTTTCCTCATTTTGACGGACCACCGTAACCTGGAGTACATCCGGGCAGCGAGGAGGCTGAACCCTCGTCAGGCAAGATGGAATATGTTTTTGACCCGGTTTACATTTAAGATCACGTACATCCCTGGGTCACAGAACGGTAAGGCAGATGCACTGTCTCGGCGGTATGACACGGAGGAGAGGTCCGTGGAGCCCACTCCCATACTGCCGGAGTCGTGTCTGGTGGCACCGGTAGTGTGGGAGGTCGATGCTGAGCTCGAGCGGGCGTTACGCACCGACCCTAGTCCACCGCAATGCCCGGAGGGTCGGAAGTACGTTCCGCTCGAGGTTCGGGATCGATTGATCTATTGGGCTCACACATCACCCTCCTCTGGACACCCTGGTATCGGCCGGACAGTGCACTGTCTTAGTGCCAAGTACTGGTGGCCCACGTTGGCAAGGGATGTGAGGGTTTATGTTTCCTCCTGCTCGGTGTGCGCCCAGTGTAAGGCGCCTAGACATCTGCCTAGGGGTAAGTTACTACCCCTGCCCGTTCCACAACGACCATGGTCTCACCTCTCGGTGGATTTCCTTACTGACCTTCCTCCTTCACAGGGGAATACCACTATACTGGTCGTTGTGGACCGGTTTTCTAAGGCCTGTCGTTTGCTCCCCATGCCGGGCCTTCCTACCGCCCTGCAAACTGCCGAAGCACTATTCACCCATGTGTTCCGGCACTACGGGGTACCCGAGGATATTGTGTCTGATCGAGGTCCCCAATTTACCTCCAGGGTCTGGAGAGCCTTTATGGAGCGGTTGGGGGTCTCGGTGAGCCTCACCTCGGGTTACCACCCGGAGAGTAATGGGCAGGTGGAACGCGTGAACCAGGATGTGGGTAGGTTTCTTAGAACATACTGCCAGGACCGGCCGGAGGAGTGGGCAAGGTACGTTCCCTGGGCCGAGATGGCCCAGAATTCCCTACGCCATTCCTCCACTAACCTAACCCCTTTCCAATGTGTGTTAGGTTACCAGCCGGTTCTGGCACCTTGGCAGCAGAGCCAGATCGAGGCTCCTGCGGTGGATGAGTGGGCGCGGCGCTCAGAGGAGACATGGAACGCTGCACACGTCCACCTGCAGCGGGCCCTCCGACGTCATAAGGCGAGCGCCGATCTCCACCGCAGTGAGGGACCGGTGTACCCACCTGGTGATCGAGTCTGGCTCTCTACCAGAAACCTGCCCCTCCGCCTGCCCTGTCGGAAACTGGGTCGGCGGTTTGTAGGGCCATTTAAAGTCCTGAGAAGGTTGAACGAGGTGTGTTACAAATTACAACTACCTGTTGAATATAAAAGTATTAACCCCTCGTTCCATGTGTCCCTTCTCAGGCCGGTGGTAGCTGGCCCACTCCAAGAACGTGAGATCAGGGAGACTCCTCCGCCCCCATTGGACATCGAGGGGGCACCGGCGTACTCCGTGAGGTCCATCTTGGATTCGAGACGTCGGATGGGGGGTCTCCAATATCTAGTGGAGTGGGAGGGGTACGGTCCGGAGGAACGGTGCTGGGTGCCGAGGAGAGACATTTTGGACCCGTCTCTCCTGACGGAATTCCATCGTGGGCACCCGACGCACCCTGCTCCGCGTCCTCCGGGTCGTCCCCGAGGCCGGAGTCGGCGCACGTCTGGAGCCGCGCGTCAAGGGGGGGGTACTGTCACGGTTTCGGCCGAGGCTGCCTCTCTTCCTTGTTCGGGCAGGCTTCGGCGTTCGTTGTCTCCGGAATACTAGCTGCCACCGTTGTATGTTTCATGTTCGTTTGCTTTTGTCTGTTTGTTGTGACACCTGTTCTCGTTTAGCGTAATTAGTGTCCTATAAGTTTCTCGTTGTGTTTGTCTAGTGTTGTGTGTGATTGATTTATTTCTGTCGTGTGTTGTGCTTGTATTTGCCTATTCGCTCGGTTGAGCTTCACTCCACAGTGTTGGAGCGTTTACGCACATGTTTAGTGCGCCTTTTGTTTTTGTCGCCTGCGTGCGTAGTTTCGCCTTCGGGCCAGTCTGTTCGTATTTTCCTTGTTGGAATTTGAACTAAAGTCTTTTGGACTATACTTCGGTGTCCTGCGCTTGATTCCACCACTACACCCACCTACAGCATTCTTGACAATCAGCAATTGTGGGTTTGATTACAGGCTCAAAATGGCCAGAAACAAATAACTTTCTTCTGAAACTCGTCAGTCTATTCTTGTTCTGAGAAATTAAGGCTATTCCATGCGAGAATTTGCCAAGAAACTGAAGATCTCGTACAACGCTGTGTACTACTCCCTTCACAGAACAGCGCAAACTGGCTCTAACCAGAATAGAAAGAGGAGTGGGAGGCCCCGGTGCACAACTGAGCAAGAGGACAAATACATTAGAGTGTCTAGTTTGAGAAACAGATGCCTCACAGGTCCTCAACTGGCAGCTTCATTAAATAGTACATGCAAAACACCAGTCTCAGCGTAAACAGTGAAGATGTGACTCCGGGATGCTGACCTTCTAGGCAGAGTTGCAAAGAAAAAGTCATATCTCAGACTGGCAAAAAAAAGAAAAGATTAAGATGGGCAAAAGAACACATACACTGGGCAGAGGAAGATTGGAAGAAATCGAAGTTTGAGGTGTTCGGATCACAAAGAAGAACATTTGTGAGACGCAGACCAAATGAAAAGATGCTGGAGTAGTGCTTGATGCCATTTTGCAATGCCATCCCATACCCTGTGGACGGCGCCAATTTCCTCCTACAACAGGACGATGACCCAAAGCACAGCTCCAAACTATGCAATAACTATTTAGGGAAGAAGCAGTCAGCTGGTTTTCTGTTTATAATGGAGTGGCCAGCACAGTCACCGGATCTCAACCCTATTGAGCTGTTGTGGGAGCAGCTTGACCGTATGGTACGTAAGAAGTGCCCATCAAGCCAATCCAACTTGTGGGAGGTGCTTCAGAAAGCATGGGGTGAAATCTCTTCAGATTACCTCAACAAATTGACAACTAGAATGTCAAAGGTCTGCAAGGCTGTAATTGCTGCAAATGGAGGATTCTTTGACGAAAGCAAAGTTTGAAGGACACAATTATTATTTCAATTAAAAATCATTATTTCTAACCTTGTCAATGACTACATTTCCTATTCATTTTGCTATATTTCCTATTCAAAGTCATTTCATGTATGTTTTCATGGAAAACAAGGACATTTCTAAGTGACCCCAAACTTTTGAACGGTAGTGTAGCATAGAGAATGCAGAGGTTGCCCTCTTCAGTGTTCCTCTCACTGTTTTCCCATTGACCTCAAGTCATTACATCAGTAGCTCTCTGAGCTTGTTGAGTGCAGAATGTGCCTTTTGTAACCATTAATGACCTATTTTATGATTATGATGACTTTGCTATGAAGCACTCTCTAGCTGTTATGTTACGAAAGATTGCATACAATAGTTCCATGTGTTATGGAAAGATCATATTTTGGCTTGTGAATAAGGTGCAGTTTCACATTTGATTTGACAAAAATCACTAGGCTTGTGTCGAGGCCAGAGTTAAGTTGAATAATACCCAGACGTTGCTATGTTGAGTAATGCCATAACCAATCAAATGCAACCAATGATTTTTCTCCAGGATCTGTTTCATAACAGTATCCCCATGCATGTGCTTATTCTGCAGCCAAGAGGCTAGGATAACATTTTACACACTGTGTATACTCATTATAGGTTAAACCTTAAATGCAAACAATGTTCATCACAAAATATTCTCAAGAGATTAAACTTTCTCACGATAGAAAGCATATTATTTACTCATTTTGCCCCCCCCCATGGAGAAACCAAACCCTTCAAAAATATCCACCTCAGCACTAACAGTATGGTGCACTGCTGTAGTGCTGTTTTATTGACTTGTTGTTGTAACAGAGGCACAGTGTGGAACTCACGTGTTCAACTAGCCATTTGATACAAATGACCTCATTTGATGGGAAACACAACTGTTTATATATCATTTTTGTTATTCTGATGAGGGCAGGGAAGCCTGAAACTTCTGGTAAGGAATTGATCACAGGATCAGTTTTGGAGTGAGTTGCACTTATATTTTCTATCATATACTACTATACTATAACCATTCCAAAGTAAGTCAGTGTTTCCAACCCTGGTCCTCGAGTACCCCCAACAGTATGCAGTTTATTTGTAGCCCTTGACAAACACACATCATTCAACTCATTGAGGGCTTGATGATTATCTGACAAGTTGAATCAGGTGTGCTTGTCCAGGGTTACAATAAAAATGTGTACTGTTGGGGGTACTTGAGGACCAGGGTTAGGAAACACTGTTGTAAGTGCATCATGGCATTGTGTGATATGGTTCGTATTTGCCAACCACAGTCCACCAGAACAACAAAGATTGCGAATTGATTGACTCTCCCCCCTCTCCCATCATCAGAATGTGGAGATGAGGAGAGTAGGGGACTATTATATCAACACAGTTACAAAATCTCTGATTACTCCAATCCCTGCTATAGCCTCACTATATGTGCAGACAAACGAGACACAGTTCACAACAGAGTCGATGAGTGAACCAACTCCCCAGCCCCCACTCACACACCATCCATATCCTATATGCCTCTTTTATCTGTGGCGATTGGATGCTCAGGGATATCGGGCTTAGTCACACTTCACAGAGTTCCATTACAGCTTCTCAATTCAATTATAGTACTGGAGTCTGGAGGAAGAGTTGACTGGTGTTGCCTTGCATAGACGATAGTAGACAGACACTAGCATCACAGCCAGCTCGCTGTCTGACGCTATAGACCCAGGACACTTTTTTGTCCCCAGGTAACATTGACCTTAGATCCATATCTGATGGTTTATCAGCCTCAGATTTACAGCACTGATCGCTCAAGACCTCAAGGCTTCCTTTTCCCACTCTGTTTAGTCAAATGGAACTTGTTGTTTTGATCAGCTTGGGATGTGGAGGTTTTACACTTAGGGTAGGCTGGAGAGAGAGGGAATGTCTTACATTCTTAAAGCACAATTTCATGTGACAGTGAGCTGAGAGTATTACAATGTGTTGGACTGTATGAACAGGTTCCCACAAAGGGCATCAATCAACAGTGGATCAGTGGATGCATGCTATACAGTTCAGCCCTTGTTTTCTGAACGATGCACATGCACACCTGACTACTCCATCATGCGGCGCGCTTCATTTATATCACACCTTGTGTCTCATCCGTATGTACAGTGGGTAAAAAAAGTATTTAGTCAGCCACCAATTGTGCAAGTTCTCCCACTTAAAAAGATGAGAGAGGCCTGTCATTTTCATCATAGGTACACGTCAACTATGACAGACAAAATGTGGAAAAAAAATCCAGAAAATCACATTGTAGGATTTTTAATGAATTTATTTGCAAATTATGGTAGAAAATAAGTATTTGGTCAATAACAAAAGTTTCTCAATACTTTGTTATATACCCTTTGTTGGCAATGACACAGGTCAAACGTTTTCTGTAAGTCTTCACAAGGTTTTCACACACTGTTGCTGGTATTTTGGCCCATTCCTCCATGCAGATCTCCTCTAGAGCAGTGATGTTTTGGGACTGTCGCTGGGCAACACAGACTTTCAACTCCCTCCAAAGATTTTCTATGGGGTTGAGATCTGGAGACTGGCTAGGCCACTCCAGGACCTTGAAATGCTTCTTACGAAGTCACTCCTTCGTTGCCCGGGCGGTGTGTTTGGGATCATTGTCATGCTGAAAGACCCAGCCACGTTTCATCTTCAATGCCCTTGCTGATGGAAGGAGGTTTTCACTCAAAATCTCACGATACATGGCCCCATTCATTCTTTCCTTTACACGGATCAGTCGTCCTGGTCCCTTTGCAGAAAAACAGCCCCAAAGAATGATGTTTCCACCCCCATGCTTCACAGTAGGTATGGTGTTCTTTGGATGCAACTCAGCATTCTTTGTCCTCCAAACACGACGAGTTGAGTTTTTACCAAAAAGTTATATTTTGGTTTCATCTGACCATATGACATTCTCCCAATCCTCTTCTGGATCATCCAAATGCACTCTAGCAAACTTCAGACAGGCCTGGACATGTACTGGCTTAAGCAGGGGGACACGTCTGGCACTGCAGGATTTGAGTCCCTGGCGGCGTAGTGTGTTACTGATGGTAGGCTTTGTTACTTTGGTCCCAGCTCTCTGCAGGTCATTCACTAGGTCCCCCCGTGTGGTTCTGGGATTTTTGCTCACCGTTCTTGTGATCATTTTGACCCCACGGGGTGAGATCTTGCGTGGAGCCCCAGATCGAGGGAGATTATCAGTGGTCTTGTATGTCTTCCATTTCCTAGTAATTGCTCCCACAGTTGATTTCTTCAAACCAAGCTGCTTACCTATTGCAGATTCAGTCTTCCCAGCCTGGTGCAGGTCTACAATTTTGTTTCTGGTGTCCTTTGACAGCTCTTTGGTCTTGGCCATAGTGGAGTTTGGAGTGTGACAGTTTGAGGTTGTGGAGAGGTGTCTTTTATACTGATAACAAGTTCAAACAGGTGCCATTAATACAGATAACGAGTGGAGGACAGAGGAGCCTCTTAAAGAAGAAGTTACAGGTCTGTGAGAGCCAGAAATCTTGCTTGTTTGTAGGTGACCAAATACTTATTTTCCACCATAATTTGCAAATAAATTCATTAAAAATCCTACAATGTGATTTTCTGGATTTTTTTCCCTCAATTTGTGTGTCATAGTTGACGTATACCTATGATGAAAATTACAGGCCTCTCTCATCTTTTTAAGTGGGAGAACTTGCACAATTGGTGGCTGACTAAATACTTTTTTCCCCCACTGTAGAAGATAACCATCAAGGCCAAAGCCCAGTGAGTAGGGAGGTCAACTAAGATCCTCTATCAATGAGTAACCAGTCACCTTCTGCTAGTCCCCAAAGATGCATCAAGAGCCCAAACACTTTGGAAGCAGTATGGAGACTGTGTGTGTGTGTGCTTGCGCGCGCACGCACCTATAGTTGACAGTAAGAGCAGATGAGATATCTGTGATGATGTGATATCCTAGCTGAGATACTCTGGCTACTCTGACCAGACAGAAAGAGCATCTTCAGATTAATGTCGTCATGTGACATTGAACTATAGTAACCCTGATTTAGGTTGAGTGGCACAGTGGTCTAAGGCACTGCATCGCAGTGCTAACTGTGCCACTAGAGATCCTGGTTCGAATCCAGGCTCTGTCGCAGCCGGCCGCGACCGGGAGACTCATGGGCGGCGCACAATTGGTCCAGGGTAGGGGAGGGAATGGCCGGCAGGGATGTAGCTCAGTTGATAGAGCATGGCGTTTGCAACGCCAGGGTTGTGGGTTCGATTCCCACGGGGGGCCAGTAAAAAAATAATATAAATATAAATAAAATATAAATATATGTATTCACTAATTGTAAGTCGCTCTGGATAAGAGCGTCTGCTAAATGACTAAAATGTAAATGTTAAATCAAAACCTGCTTGAGGTTGAACTAGAAACCTAATGTTTGACCCTGCCCTAGATCTACGTTTACCTAACATGATTAATCAAGCAAATCAATTGACCTAAACAAATGTGTCTGCTTTTGAATCAACTGTAAGTCAAGAACGGGTTTACTGAAAGTGTAGCACAATTAAATGAATCATATTAATTATGACTATACATTAATTAATCATCATTAATGAACTCCTAAGATATTTTTTTATGTTAATCAATTGTACTGTATATCTTACTTTTCATCTTATTGTATCAATCACATCTGTACTTTATGGTCACAAATTAACCAACATGTTACAAAAGTTCCTTTACAATAAAAAAGCATGGAGCAAAGGCCTGTAAAAAGATATAGTAACCTCTGGTTACGGCAATAACCAAGTGCAATCAGACAGTCATCAAAATACCTTGTTATCATGATGGAGAGGGGAGGCAAAAGCTAAGTGGTGAATAGGACGTTTGTATCCAAAGACTTTGGCTGAATGATAAGAATCAAGTTGCCACGTAGAGTAGTCCGAGGTGCTGAAGTTATCAGGCTTCTCACAGACTTTGAACAACAACATCAACTTGAACCATAAATCGTCAGATAATTTGTAAGAGTACACTTTGATAATGAGACAGCAGATTTACAGATACAAGTTTTCCCTAACTACTGATACAGGCTCAGATAATTGTTGTCCCCCTAATGGTTAAGGTGAAGTTTGAGGGTAGGGTAATCTGATCCTAGATCTGTGGTCGGGAGTTCTACCCCAAGCTAGATCTACAGTATTTGTCTCACAGCAGCAGAAAGGGGAGTAACTACCCACTGGGCACAGACGTCAATTCAACGTCTATTCCACGTTGGTTCAACTTAATTTTATTGAAATGATGTGGAAACAACATTGAATCAACCAGTGTGTGCCCGGTGGGTACATTCTTACATATCAATGGCATGCCATGGCTTGGGTGTAAAATTGGCCCATTCAAGGACACATGATCTCAATCTGAAACGTTAACTGTCGTTGGTAATCATTCATTGCTCGAGGCGCAATATGGGAACAATCGTTTCAATGCTTTCATTCCCTACTGACCTCATTCACTCTCCTACTGTAGCCTACACGTTTAAGCAATTGAAAACTGCTTATGTGAGCAGGTTTGACTTAACAGCACTGAAAGAAAGTGATTCTGTTCTTGATTAGTGAAGTAATTTAGGTTGTTGAAATCTTCCTTTTGGCAAGTTTTTATTGGGAAAATAAGAAAACGTAGGTTCTCTCCAAGTTTCAAAATGATTTTTCCTAGTAGTATTATCCAATTGTTATGGTATTTGTTATGTTTGTGAAAATGATACATCTAAAAATAAAATTACTTTCTCAAAGCATGTAGTGTATATTGTATTCTGTGAAGCTAATCTTTGTACTTTTATACATTGTGTGGCATAAACAATGTTTTTGAAGCTTTAGTAAAACAGGAATTGACAACAGTTGTCTATAGTTGCCAGGTGAATGAGTTAATTAAAGCTTCTTATTGGGAATCCCCCTCCATCCAGTCTGTTTACTGGGGGTGAGTCATCCAATCACCTGAGGAGTCTCCCACACTTCAGTACCATTACTTGTTCAAACATTCACTATCTCCAGGGGTTGCATGTTCTGCATAATGAATTACCTTGCAATTCTCAATGGAGTGGAGGTTCGAGACGGTTTGTCAAGGTAACTAAAACACAATTAGAACCTGTCATAGTTTAACAGTTTCTATAGTTTATTTAAAGCTGCAATATGTAACATTTTGGGCGACCCGATCAAATTCACATAGAAATGTAAGTTATAGATCTGTCATTCTTATTGAAAGCAAGTCTAAGAAGGGGTAGATCTGTTCTATGTGCACTATTTCTATACTTTCCGTTCTTAAGTTTTGTTTTGCGTCTTTTACTTTCGGTTTTGTACAACAGCTTCAAACAGCTGAAAATACAATATTTTTGGTTATGGAAAATATATTTCACAGTGGTTTAGATGGTACAATGATTCTCTACACAATGACTGTTTGTTTTGTCACATAAACTGAAATTAGGCGAACTATTAGAATTTTAGCAACCAGGAAATGGCAGAGCGATTTCTGCATATTATACCTTTAAGTAAATTACTTGTTTGACAATGACAAGTTACTAACAGTCTTAGTCACAGTCAGCCAGACAGTTCTTCCAGGATATTCAGATTTATTAGGTGAAACATATAATGTTTGTAAATGAACTCAACAAAACATACTTAGGCCTGGATTCAATCCGTATCACTGAAGATCCGCTTTATAGCGCAAATGACAATTAAAATTCAAAATCAGCAAAATGGTCCTTCGTAATAAAACATTTCATCTGAAAAAATGAAACTTTTAGTCTCAAAACCTTCTAGTTCAGTGGTAACATCTATGCCTGTACAGTGCATGTCAAGTAGGTTCCCTTTCAGTCGGTCAACTAGGTACAGCTATGGGGAGTTCACGTGCTAGGGCCTTCTACTGAAGAACATTAGAAACAAGCCTGACAATGCCAATGAGCACCAATTATTCCGCTCTTCACCTCGAGCTGAGCAGAACAATTCACGTTTATCTTAAAAAACAAACATTAGAATGCAAACATATCAACTTAATTGTCCCACTTAAGGATGGCGTGCTCATCCCTCTAGACGTTGTGTGTTAAAGTTTGCTAACTAGTTTCGTGAAGTTCCTTACCAATTTGTTAGTTATTCCTCTGTCTGTTTAGCCTCTCTAAATGGATGTAAGTACGATGACCAGCTGTCACCGGCTGCATACAATCTCTCTCTCTCTCGACGTGTAGCCTGAAATACCTGCCACGTGCTAACTGCAGTCAAACACCGCTTGCCTTTTTTTCCAGACTTTGGCCCAGCCGCATTCAGCCAAGCTGATGTTGCATGGGTATTCCCACTTCATGGATGTTGAGTGGATGGAGGGGGCGGGGCTTGTCCACATGCCTCCTATAGATGGGAAGCTAGCTGACGACCTAGCCCTGTTGGCTAACAAAGGGATGGCTAACCCCTACCCGACGCTCCCAAATAAAATCTGTCGTTTTTCAGGGGCGTAGCTTGACAAGGTGAACATGGTCACAGTTCTGCAGGTTTACCAGACTGAGCTGTTGGTGGACCTGGCCACGGTTCTGCCTGCTGGGGAGCCCCATGCAGCGCTCATAGATGAGATTCGTGCCATGGCCGATTTCGTCTTGCGCATGTGTCGTTGCAACCTTTAGTTGACTTTGTCGCAGGTGCCATAGAGAGACAGGCAGTTGTACTTGTAAGTCGCTCTGGATAAGAGCGTCTGCTAAATGACTTTAATGTAAATGTAAATGTAAATGAGCCGATTTCTCCTACGGTGTTGTTTGGCTAGGCCCTGGAGTCTATGCAATTTCGTTTTGAGGAGAAAAAGAAGCAGGAAGCGGCGCTGCGCGTCTTCCTTCCTCTGAGGACCTTTGCTGCTGTGGCGGCATCATCTTCTAGAGGGTCTGCAGACAGAGGCCCGATGACGAAGCTGGCTGCCCCGGCATCTGAGTCCGCCACCAACTCTGCTCCTGCTTGTCCTGTTCCACAAGAGCAGAGCCAGTCTGCTTGGCACAAGCACTGTTTTACTCCCAAGGGTGAAGTGAAAGCTGATCCCTCTGCGGAGCAGGGGAGGCAGCAGCCCCCGCTCATCTAGCACAATGAGAGGGGAGGTGGCATGGTCCCCTCCCTAGATGTTCGCTGTGACAACAGTACCCCCAAGAGGCAAAGCCAATCGGGCTACGACACTGGTAGCCGAAGCGCCTGCACCCAGAGTGGACCGGGCTTCAGGCAAACGTCGGCACTTAAACACATTGTTTCTACCCCAAGTTTCACAGTGTTCACAGGCGTCAAGAGTGTTGTGTCCTCCATGTGAGCTGAATAAAATGAGTCCCTTCCCCACAGTCAGACACTTGACTGTCAAGAGTGGTGGAAATGAATCAATCAAAAAAAATCACAAAATTCTCCCAGTCCACAAGGTGGCGTTCCGCCCTTTCAGATTGTACTTCAGGGGAGACTCGCTGTATGCGTCGACCAATGGCGTGCATGCGTAGTGTCACCCTGGATTATGTTAACAGTGACGTTGGTGTATGTTGCATCTCCGGCTAAAGGAAGCTGGTTCTTTTTAGTTCTTGTAAAGAGAAACTCGACAGTATAAAGCATTAACATCACGAAGATGGTTTATTTCCAACATAACAACGGATACAACATAGCCTGTTCCAAGCTGAGTCCATCTGCACCCGCTCAAAGATGTGCATGATAACATGCTGCTTATCTCTCAAACACTACAACTCCTCCGCTGTAACTTCAACTAGTTTTGAGAACCTTAATCTCTTATTTTACCTTTTGTTTTTTATAATTTATATTTTAGATTCTTCAAAGTAGCCACCCTTTGCCTTAATGACAGCTTTGCGCACTCTTGGCATTCTCTCAACCAGCTTCATGAGGAATGCTTTTCCAACAGTCTTGAAGGAGTTCCCACATATGCTGAGCACTTGTTGGCTGCTTTTCCTTCACTCTGCGGTCCAACTCATCCCAAACAATCTCAATTGGGTTGAGGTCGGGTGATTGTGGAGGCCAGGTCATCTGATGCAGCACTCCATCACTCTCCATCTTGGTCAAATAGCCCTTACACAGCCTGGAGGTGTGTTTTGGGTCATTGTCAAATGATAGTCCCATTAAGCGCAAACCAGATGGGATGGCGTATCATTGCAGAATGCTGTGGTAGCCATGTTGGTTAAGTGTGCCTTGAATTCTAAATAAATCACAGACAGTGTCACCAGCAAAGCACCCCCACACCATCACACCTCGTCCTCCATGCTTCATGGTGGGAACCACACATGCAGAGATCATCCGTTAACCTACTCGGCGTCTCACAAAGACACGGTGGTTGGAACCAAAAATCTCAAATTTGGATTCATCAGACCAAAGGACAGATTTCCGCTGGTCTAATGTCCATTGCTCGTGTTTCTTGGCCCAAGCAAGTCTCTTCTTCTTATTGGTGTCCTTTAGTAGTGGTTTCTTTGCAGCAATTCGACCATGAACGCCTGATTCACGCAGTCTCCTCTGAACAGTTGATGCTGAGATGTGTCTGTTACTTGAACTCTGTGAAACATTTATTTGTGCTGCAATCTGAGGTGCAGTTAACTCTAATGAACTCTGGGTCTTCCTTTCCTGTGGCGGTCCTCATGAGAGCCAGTTTCATCATAGCGCTTGATGGTTTTTGTGACTGCACTTGAAGAAACTTTCAAAGTTTTGGATTGACTGAAGTCTCTTCTTCTTATTGGTGTCCTTTAGTAGTGGTTTCTTTGCAGCAATTTCCATGTCTTAAAGTAATGATGGACTGTCGTTTCTCTTTGCTTATTTGAGCTGTGCAAAGCTGTCATCAAGGCAAAGGGTGGCTACTTTGAAGAATCTCAAATATAAAATATATTTCATTTTGTTTAACACTTTTTTTGATTACTACATTATTCAGTATGTGTTATTTCATAGTTTTGATGTCTTCACTATTATTCTACAATGTAGAAAGTAGTAATAAATAAAGAAAAACCCTGGAAGGAGTAGGTGTGTCCAAACTTTTGACTGGTACTGTATATATATTTTTTGGAATGCGACCTTTCCGGCAGTGGGTGATAGACACTTGCTTGGACACATCGCACAACCTAAACCGGTCACTCCGGGTGTCCCCATCATGCCTACGGGCTCTGGCTCGGTGGAGGGACCCACAGCTAGTGGGTCAAGTTATATCCCCCAAGGTGATCACGACCGATGCATCCCCTTGAGGGTGGGGTGCACTGTGCGAGGGAAGCTCAATCCCGGGGTTGTGAACAGTGTCGCAGAGCACGCTGCTCATCAATTACCTGGAGCTGTTGGTGGTGTACATATTGCTCACGTATTTTCGCCCATTATTGGCAGGCCAGCATGTGCTGGTGAGGACCGACAATGAGACAGTGGTGGCATTCATCAACAGACAGGGACGGGTGTGGCCTCACCCCCTCTTATCCTTGGCTCGCTCCCTACTGCTGTGGAGCATTTCACACTTTCAAGGTGACGTACCTCCCTGGAAGCCTCAACACGTGTGTGGATCTGCTATCGAGGGGGGACCCAGCTGTATGACGTTCGCCCTTGGCGACTCTAAGGTGACGCTGCTTACTAATGCGGCCGTTGCATCTAAGGTCATAACTATGTCCTACAGGTCTCTAGCTTTTGAGCTTTTTCCCTTTTCGCCTCCTCTGTTTGCTTCTGAGAAGCAGAGGTTAAATGCCCAGTGTCTGGTACGACCGTTACACATGTCATTGAGCGGACCAGGGGTGTCCGTTTGTGTGACCAGCTTTTTGTCTGTTTTGCCAATCCGTCTTGTGGTATAGCACTTTCTAAGCAGCATCTCTCCCACTGTGGAGGCTAATTCTCAGGCATATGACAGCAAAAGGCAGGAATTACCTGACGGTGTACCCGCCCACTCCACCAGGGGTCAGACGGCGTTTTGGGCGTTGTTTAAAGGGTTGCCTGTAGGAAATATTTGTGCTGCAGAGAGTTGGGCATCATCACTGCGTCCAGTGTAGCCAACAGTGAGCTTACAGCTGGGGCAGGAGAGGGTCATTAGGCAGCGCTCCGGTTTCACAATATCCAGGTACCGCAGGTTTTACAGTTGGGTTGGAATTCTGGGTGGTCTGCAATTGGGCCAATTAATTTGGTGTCCACTGGAGTCGGCTTGGGGACTGATTTCATGTTCCTATAGCTATGTTGTACAGAGTTGACTTACTGAAAGGGAACGTACAGTTATCCCAGCAAACCAAAATTGGTTCTGTGAAAGTTCCCAGAACATTCGTTCTCATAACACAAAAACTGTCCATTCATGTTGTTGATTATTGAATGTTTGTATAAAACATTTTCCTGATGTTTCAAGAACATTCCTAGAACACATTAAATCTTTTTTTTAAAGGTTCCCAGAATGTTTCATTAGGTTGTGGGAACAGTCTGGTGTGAACATTGTGGGGACATCACAAAAGATGAACTGTCCAGATGATTCTACAATGTTTATTTTAAGGTGCAAAACACATGCACCTGATGTTACAAGAACATTCCCAGAACACATTTCATCTGTTTTTAAAGGTTCCCAGACTGTTTTATTGGGTTGTGGGAACAGTTTGGTGGGAACATTGTGGGGACATCACAAAAGATACGTTCCCAAAACACAAAAACTGTCCAGTTGTGCTGACATTCAGATAATGTTGTGTCAGGGTGCACAAAACATTCCTCTGATGTTCCAAGAATGTTGACAGAACAGCATTTCTGAGTTCTTTAAAGGTCCCCTAGAACATTTTATTAGGTTGTGGGAACAGTGTGGGTACATTACAAGAGATTCCCAAAACACAGAATATGCTCAGTGATGACATTGATACAATGTTTAACTTAGGTTGCGCAGGACATTCCTATAATGTTGTAAGAATGTTGACAGAGCACCTGGTCTATGTTCTTTAAAGATTCCCAGAACATTCAATTAACCTATGGGAGTTGTCTGGAATGTTGCAAGAATATTCTTGTGACGTTCACATAGGTTGCACAGAACAATCCCACAATACTGCACAATGTTCCACAATTTCCAAATAACTCTGTTTTTATGACATTCAATGCATATTTCTTATAGCTTTATCATAATATTGCATTGATGTTCACACAATATACATTTTACCTTGTCTTGGAGGTCCTCAGAACATTTCAAGAAAATTTAGAACATTTTATATTTAAGTTTTACCTAATATTACCACAACATTCTCAGCATGCAAATTTGTAGCTCCTTAAAGCACATTGGAATACATCCCCATAATGTTTCTCTCCAGATTTAACGTCAATTCACATTTGAAGGTGATACAGTGGGGAAAAAAAGTATTTAGTCAGCCACCTATTGTGCAAGTTCTCCCACTTAAAAAGATGAGAGAGGCCTGTAATTTTCATCATAGGTACACGTCAACTTTGACAGAGAAAATGAGGAAAAAAAATCCAGAAAATCACATTGTAGGATTTTTAATGAATTTATTTGCAAATTATGGTGGAAAATAAGTATTTGGTCAATAACAAAAGTTTCTCAATACTTTGTTATATACCCTTTGTTGGCAATGACACAGGTCAAATGTTTTCTGTAAGTCTTCATAAGGTTTTCAAACACTGTTGCTGGTATTTTGGCCCATTCCTCCATGCAGATCTCCTCTAGAGCAGTGATGTTTTGGGGCTGTCGCTGGGCAACACAGACTTTCAACTCCCTCCAAAGATTTTCAATGGGGTTGAGATCTGGAGACTGGCTAGGCCACTCCAGGACCTTGAAATGCTTCTTACGAAGCCACTCCTTCGTTGCCCGGGCGGTGTGTTTGGGATCATTGTCATGCTGAAAGACCCAGCCATGTTTCATCTTCAATGCCCTTGCTGATGGAAGGAGGTTTTCCACTCAAAATCTCACGATACATGGCCCCATTCATTCTTTCCTTTACACGGATCAGTCGTCCTGGTCCCTTTGCAGAAAAACAGCCCCAAAGCATGATGTTTCCACCCCCATGCTTCACAGTAGGTATGGTGTTCTTTGGATGTAACTCAGCATTCTTTGTCCTCCAAACACGACGAGTTGAGTTTTTACCAAAAAGTTATATTTTGGTTTCATCTGACCATATGACATTTTCCCAATCCTCTTCTGGATCATCCAAATGCACTCTAGCAAACTTCAGACGGGCCTGGACATGTACTGGCTTAAGCAGGGAGACACGTCTGGCATTGCAGGATTTGAGTCCCTGGCGGCGTAGTGTGTTACTGATGGTAGGCTTTGTTACTTTGGTCCCAGCTCTCTGCAGGTCATTCACTAGGTCCCCCCGTGTGGTTCTGGAATTTTTGCTCACCGTTCTTGTGATCATTTTGACCCCACGGGGTGAGATCTTGCGTGGAGCCCCAGATCGAGGGAGATTATCAGTGGTCTTGTATGTCTTCCATTTCCTAATAATTGCTCCCACAGTTGATTTCTTCAAACCAAGCTGCTTACCTATTGCAGATTCAGTCTTCCCAGCCTGGTGCAGGTCTACAATTTTGTTTCTGGTGTCCTTTGACAGCTCTTTGGTCTTGGCCATAGTGGAGTTTGGAGTGTGACTGTTTGAGGTTGTGGACAGGTGTCTTTTATACTGATAACAAGTTCAAACAGGTGCCATTAATACAGGTAACGAGTGGAGGACAGAGGAGCCTCTTAAAGAAGAAGTTACAGGTCTGTGAGAGCCAGAAATCTTGCTTGTTTGTAGGTGACCAAATACTTATTTTCCACCATAATTTGCAAATAAATTTATTAAAAATCCTACAATGTGATTTTCTGGAAAGAAAATTCTAAATTTGTCTGTCATAGTTGACGTGTACCTATGATGAAAATTACAGGCCTCTCTCATCTTTTTAAGTGGGAGAACTTGCACAATTGGTGGCTGACTAAATACTTTTTTCCCCCACTGTATACACTGAGTATATCAAGCAGCCTCAATTCGTTGGGGCATGGACTCTACAAGGTGTTGAAAGTTTTACACATGGATGCTGGCCAATGTTGACTCCAATGCTTCCCACAGTTGTGTCAAGTTGGCTGGATGTAATTTGGTGGTGGACCATTCTTGATACACAGAGTAAACTGTTGAGCGTGAAAAACCCAGCAGCGTTGCAGTTCTTGAATTCGAAATGGATTAAATATATATATTTTCTCACCCATCTACACACAATACCCCATAATGACAAAGTGAAAACATGTTTTCTGAAATTGTAGCTAATTTATTGAAAATTAAATACAGAAATATCTCATTCACATACAGTAAGTATTCACACCCCTGAGTCAATACTATGTAGAAGCACATTTGGCAGCGTTTACAGCTGTGAGTCTTTCTCTGTAAGTCTCTAAAAGCTTTCCACATTGTGCAACATTTGCAAAAAAAATTCCCCTCAACATTTTTCAAGCTCTGTCAAATTGGTTCTTGATCATTGCTAGACAACCATTTTCAGGACTTGCCATAGATTTTCAAGTAGATTTTTGTCAAAACTGTAACTCTGCCACTCATTCACTGTATTCTTTAAACTCTGTAACAATTTTAAAGTCACTATTGGCCTCATGGTGAAATTCCTCTGTGTTAGGAAGGACGCCTGTATCTATGTAGTGACTTGGTGTATTGATACACCATCCAAAGTGTAATTAATAACTTCAACATACTCAAAGGGATATTCAGTGTCTGCTTTTTTTGTATCTACCAATAGGTGCTCTTCTTTGCAAGGCATTGGAAAAACTCCCTTGTCTTTGTGGTTGAATCTGTGTTTGATATTCACTGCTCAACTGAGGGACCTTACAGATAATTGTATGTGTGGGGTACAGAAATGAGGTAGTCATTCAAAAATCATGTTAACCTCTTAAGGATCGGACCCTATTTTTCAATTTTTGCCTAAAATGACATACCCAAATCGAACTGCCTGTAGCTCAGGAACTGAAGCAAGGATATGCATATTCTTCATACCATTTGAAAGGAAACACTTTGAAGTTTGTGGAAATGTGAAATGAATGTAGGAGAATATAACACATTAGATCTGGTAAAAGATAATACAAACAAAAAAACATGCTTTTTCTATTTTTTGTTTGTTCCATCGTCTTTGAAATGCAAGAGAAAGGCCGCAATATCATATTGCAGTTTAGGCGCAATTTAGATTTTGGCCACTAGATGGTAGCAGTGTGTTTGCAAAGTTTCAGATTGATCCAGTGAAGCATTGCAATACTGGACTATTTTCTATCAAGTCTGCCCTAATGTGCCGAATTGGTCAATTGATACATTTTCAAGTACATAACTATAGAGAACATACAAAAATGCTATGGTAATATAAAATGTAAGTTTAAACACTCCCAGGAATGTAATACATGATGGATCAGTAGCTTCTACACTAACTTTCACACATCTAGATGTCTAGGCAGGGGTTCAAACTGTAGAACCCAGTTCCTACATTTGAATATAAAAATGGATTTTATCACTCAAAACTATGCTACATTTTATCTCTGGGACCCTTAAGATGACAAATCAGACCAAGATTACTGAACGTCAGTAGATTATTTACCTTCAGAGGTATCAAACCAGTTGCCGTGATAAGTTTTTTGTTGTTGTGCACTCTCCTCAAACAATAGCATGGTATTTCTTCACTGTAATAGCTGCTGTAAATTGGACAGTGCAGTTAGATTAACAAGAATTTAAGCTTTCTGCCCATATAAGATATGTCTATGTCCTGGAAAGTTTGCTGTTACTTACAACAGTCATGCTAATCACATTAGCGCACGCTAGCTCAACCGTCGCGTATACGGGACACCGATCCCGTAGAGGTTAAACACTATTATTGCACACAAAGTGAGTCCATGCAACTTATTATATGACTTGTTAAGCACATCTTTATTCCTGAACTTATTTAGGCTTGGCATTGCAAAGGGGTTGAATAATAATTGACTCAATACATTTCAGCATTTCATTTTTTATTAATTTATTAAAATCTTTAAAAAACATACAGTGGGGAAAAAAAGTATTTAGTCAGCCACCAATTGTGCAAGTTCTCCCACTTAAAAAGATGAGAGAGGCCTGTAATTTTCATCATAGGTACACGTCAACTATGACAGACAAAATGAGAAATAAAATTCCAGAAAATCACATTGTAGGATTTTTAATGAATTTATTTGCAAATTATGGTGGAAAATAAGTATTTGGTCAATAACAAAAGTTTCTCAATACTTTGTTATATACCCTTTGTTGGCAATGACACAGGTCAAATGTTTTCTGTAAGTCTTCACAAGGTTTTCACACACTGTTGCTGGTATTTTGGCCCATTCCTCCATGCAGATCTCCTCTAGAGCAGTGATGTTTTGGGGCTGTCGCTGGGCAACACAGACTTTCAACTCCCTCCAAAGATTTTCTATGGGGTTGAGATCTGGAGACTGGCTAGGCCACTCCAGGACCTTGAAATGCTTCTTACGAAGCCACTCCTTCGTTGCCCGGGCGGTGTGTTTGGGATCATTGTCATGCTGAAAGACCCAGCCATGTTTCATCTTCAATGCCCTTGCTGATGGAAGGAGGTTTTCACTCAAAATCTCACGATACATGGCCCCATTCATTCTTTCCTTTACACGGATCAGTCGTCCTGGTCCCTTTGCAGAAAAACAGCCCCAAAGCATGATGTTTCCACCCCCATGCTTCACAGTAGGTATGGTGCAACTCAGCATTCTTTGTCCTCCAAACACGACGAGTTGAGTTTTTACCTAAAAGTTCTATTTTGGTTTCATCTAACCATATGACATTCTCCCAATCCTCTTCTGGATCATCCAAATGCACTCTAGCAAACTTCAGACGGGCCTGGACATGTACTGGCTTAAGCAGGGGGACACGTCTGGCACTGCAGGATTTGAGTCCCTGGCGGCGTAGTGTGTTACTGATGGTAGGCTTTGTTACTTTGGTCCCAGCTCTCTGCAGGTCATTCACTAGGTCCCCCCGTGTGGTTCTGGGATTTTTGCTCACCATTCTTGTGATCATTTTGACCCCACGGGGTGAGAACTTGCGTGGAGCCCCAGATCGAGGGAGATTATCAGTGGTCTTGTATGTCTTCCATTTCCTAATAATTGCTCCCACAGTTGATTTCTTCAAACCAAGCTGCTTACCTATTGCAGATTCAGTCTTCCCAGCCTGGTGCAGGTCTACAATTTTGTTTCTGGTGTCCTTTGACAGCTCTTTGGTCTTGGCCATAGTGGAGTTTGGAGTGTGACTGTTTGAGGTTGTGGACAGGTGTCTTTTATACTGATAACAAGTTCAAACAGGTGCCATTAATACAGGTAACGAGTGGAGGACAGAGGAGCCTCTTAAAGAAGAAGTTACAGGTCTGTAAGAGCCAGAAATCTTGCTTGTTTGTAGGTGACCAAATACTTATTTTCCACCATCATTTGCAAATAAATTCATAAAAAATCCTACAATGTGATTTTCTGGATTTTTTTTCCTCAATTTGTCTGTCATAGTTGACGTGCACCTATGATGAAAATTACAGGCCTCTCTCATCTTTTTAAATGGGAGAACTTGCACAATTGGTGGCTCACAAAATACTTTTTTTCCCCACTGTAATTCCAATTTGACATTATGGGGAATTGTGTGTTGGCCAGTGACAATTTATTTTTATTTTAATCCATTTTAAATTCAGGCTGTAACACAACAAAATGTGGAAAAAGTCAAGGGGTGTGAATACTTTCACTGTAGCCATGGTAGTATGGTCATTCAGGAATTCCATGATTCCCTTTTAGCCTTTTTTGCCATATTGTTTAACCATGTTTCCTTTAAAAAAGTGCAATTGAGGCTCAGATATAATCTACTAAACGAGAAGATGTCTTTATTTCGTCCAGATTTATAAATTCAGTCAATTTAGACAAACTGTAAAAAATAAAACATTGTGTAAAAATTGACTGTTTAACTTAAAGAAACACACCAGATATAATTCCCACTTTCAGATGCTTGATATGGTCCCCTTGTATTATTTTTCATGATCTGGTGAATAACCCAGTTACCAGTATATCCCTGCGTTAGTTACGTCTAAAAAAGCTTAAAAGGAAGCATGGAATTCCTGATTGACCATACTGCCATGGCTATATACTGAAAAAATAAGATGTAAAAGAGCTTCCCTGGTGGCGCCCCCTGACAACGGTGAGTCAAGGACATTTCTGGTTGTGACAACCAATCATATCGCTATCTGCAACCAAGAAGTAACCAAGAATTCCAGTCGCCAACCAATCCAAGACTCCAGTGCAACCAAGAAGTAACCAAGAATTGACCAATGAGGATAGAGCTATGGCAGGACCTTTAAACGCTAGAAGAGGACAATGGAAAAATATATTTCCTCAGGTAATTTTCGCAAGTTATCTTTCTTTTCAGAAGAAGCTACAATGCTTTGATGTCTGCTGTTTTCATTGATAATCATCATCGATCGGAATATCTAGCAGGTAAGATCAGTGTATTAGGCTACAGTGATATGTTAGCATGGTTAACAAGATTTACAGTGTAGCTACAGTAACGCTATCTAACGTTAGTAAACTGGTGTTTTGACACTGACACACATTATCGAAGTAGCTAGCTTAATGTCCGATGACTCTAAACATCAAATAGTCTAATGTTAACCCCACTATTTCCGTACTAAACTGGAGTTAATATTTTCTTATTACCGTAGCTAGCTATCTAAAAAAGTGTGATTTTATAGCTAGCAGTTCAGCAAACCTCTTGCACTTGCTTACGCTGGTGTGTCTGTGTGTGGGTTTGTGGTAAAAATTTGCTTTAGCAAGTAGCTAGAGATGACAACATACGTTAGGTAGCTAGAGTTTATACACTTAATTTTGTTGAATTTTTATCTATTAATCCAGTCTGCTCACTGTGATTAAAATGTATATCATTCATTTTTATTAAATACAAACTTTCCCCTTTATTTTCACAGCAGACATGGTTTCCAGCTTCAGAAAACTGCCAATGGAAGCCTTGTCTTAACGGACAGTAAGGATTCCAGGATTTACAAGACAAAAACTACTAAAAGATTGTCGAGCAGGGCTGTGTCTACAGACAATGTGGTGGATTCAGCTAGTAGGGCTCAGAGGTGGCAACCCAGCAAGCATGAGATGCAGCGATATCCTTGGCTGAGTGATATCCTTGGCGCAGTGGATAAAAGACCTGACTTGGGAACCAAACATTGTCAGTTCAAACCCCACATGTGCAGATTGTCAATAAAAAAATATATAGTTCTGTTTGTATGATTAACTGCTGTTCATATATGTAATAGTGAGCAGATTGTCAACATATGAAGTCTAAAAAATATGGTCGCATTTGATTTATTAGGATCCCCATTAGCCGACGCCAATTGCGATAGCTAGTCTTACTGGGGTCCGACACATAACCAAAAATACATTAAAGACAAAATACTTTACAATTTACATAGAAGTATCTGGTTTTAAATGTACTTAAGTACAGTGTTGAAAAAGTACTCAATTGTCATACTTGAGTAAAAGTACAAAGTAAAAGTAAATGCTATACATCAAATTCCTTATATTAAGCAAACCAGACGGCACGATTTTTGTATTAATTTTAACTATGGACAGACAGGGGTACACTCCAACACTCAGACATAATTTACAAACGCAGTATTTGTGTTTTGTGAGTCCGCCAGATCAGAGGCAGTAGGGATGACAAAGTTTTATATTGTTAGGTGCCATAATTCTGTCCTGCTTGAGCATTCTAAATGTAACGAGTACTTTTAGGTGTCAGGGAAAATGTATGGAGTAAAAAGTACATTATTTTCTTTAGGAATGTAGTAGAGTATAAATAGTACAGATGCCCCAAAAGACTACTTAAGTAGTACTTAAAAATATGTTTACTTAAGTACATTACACCACTGCTGTTCACTTGCCCTATATAAGATGAAGGTGAGTTCCATGCACTCATGGCTCTGTATAATACTGTACAATTCCTTGAATTTGTTCTGGACCTGGGGACTGTGAAGAGACCCCTGGTGGCATGTCTGGTGGGGTAAGTGTGTGTCAGTGCTGTGTGTAAGTTGACTATGCAAACAATTAGGAATTTCCAACACATTAATGTTTCTTATAAAAACAAGAAGTGACGGAGTCAGTCTTTCCTCAACTCTCAGCCAAGAGAGACTGGCATGCAGAGTATTAATATTAGCTCTCTGATTACAATGAAGAGCAAAACGTGCTGCTCTGTTCTGGGCCAGCTGCAGCTTAACTAGATCTTTCTTTACAGCACTTGACCATATGACTGGACCAGAGTATGTGAGTGGAGTTGAGCGGTTGGAAATGGAGCATTGCGCGCTCCGGCGCTCCACATCCTTTCCAACCGCTCCGCTAAAAACCGCCCCGCGCTCTCAGGAAAGAAAACTGCCGCTCCAAATTCGCTTCATTCATTAATATCACAATTTAACCAACACCCATCTATTTTTGTGACTACCTGGACCTACCATTTGGTTTTGAAGCATTGAAACCAAACCATATGACTTGAATGAAAAGTATTTGAATAAACATGAAAAGGTGAATCTAAGAAGTGCACATCCTTTCATTCATATTAAACAGCATATAAACAATTAAATAGGTCAGGAGCCAGACAGTGAGTCTAAGAAGGAACGCAAATTAATTATTTAGTCTATATTATTTCAATTATTTCAAGGCTATAGCCTACAAAGAAATAATAATATAATGCCATTTAGCAGACGCTTTTATCCAAAGTAACTTACAGTCATGTGTGCATACATTTTTATGTATGGGTGGTCCCGGGGATCGAACCCACTACCCTGGCGTTACAAGCGCCATGCTCTACCAATTGAGCTACAGAGGACCACAATACATTGTGAAGCATTTGCAAGTGTGACAAAATACTGGTAGGGACATAAATCACTCAGCATTTACACAACATTTCGTTGTAGTAAATCATTATAGTCTAGAACTAAATACAAATTAAACGAAAAATAACTTATTAGTGCCTTTGAATTCATTTTTAGAAACACAAGTGGCTTCAGGCTCATGCGATGGTGCCTGGAGAGCAGGCCAGCAGCGGAAAATATCCTCTCCACACTTGCAGAGCCACTTGGGATGCTAAACACCCTTTTGGCTACTCTTGCCAGGCTGGGCAGGTTTTTTATTTATTTTTCTATAGGTAGGCCTAAAGTTTTTTAGGCAAAATAACCCAATCAAAACGGAAAGCTCCTTGAATGTGGGAATGTGCCAGGCCTATTGGGCCAAAATCAATTATGGCCTATTGTATAGATAATAGAAAAAAAATGAATGAAACGTTTAAGAGATCTGATTTTTAGTTAATAAATACTTTGCTACAATGACACTTAGTTATCTACCCACCTCCTTTCTTTCTTTTAGCATGTGCAGTAAGTACACTATCATGCTTTCGGGATGCGTGTCTTTTCAGATTCCACAATGATTTCCTTAGTTGTGAACACTACATCACCGCACTCCCTCTCTTGCTCTTGGTCCTCATCTTTGTAAGTCACCTTGATTTTGCAACTGTGGGTTTTATCAGTTTCTTTATGAAAATATGTAGCGAACTCCATGACAGTAGATAAAGCAAAGGGCTGTAGCAGCACACAAGTAGACTACAAATGCATGCTGGGGCGGCATGCCTTGAGCTCAGGAAGTGAGCACTACTGGAGCGAAATTGGAGCGGGCGAGAAGGTGTCACGGATTCTGCTGAGACTGCCCTTCCTTCTGGCTCGGGCAGGCTTCGGCGTTCGTCGTCACCGGAGTACTAGCTGCTGCCGCTCTATGTTTTATGTTTCTATGTTCATTTGATTGTTGTCTGTTGTTGCGCACCTGTTCCCTATTATGTTATTTGGTCTTCCCTATTTAACCTGTTCACGTCCACTGTGTGGTGTGCGTGTTTGTTGCTTGTACGAGTGTCATTTGTGAGCGGGTTTGCTCCTCCCTGTGTTTGGAGGTTTTGCTTGTATTTCTTTACTATTCAGTAAAGTGGATTTTCATTTCATTCTGTGTCCTGCGCTTGACTCTGGCCTACCTCATTCCACAGACATTCGTGACAGAAACACGCACCCCTATGGAGTCAGCAGGAACAGCCGGAGTAACCAAGACAATGGAGGAACGAGTCCAACGTCAGGAGTTAATGATTCAGACTCTCGGGGTCACCATGGAACGAGTGTTCCAGAAAATGGAACGATGGGAGAGAGGTGGTATCCCGTCACCATCTCCAACCACTCAACTACCTACAACCCTGGTCACCACTTCGCCACCTGGGTCCAGTGGGATTCGGCTCTCGCTCCCGAGGGCATATGATGGAACACCTGCCGGGTGCCAGGGATTTCTCCTCCAGGTTGAGCTCTACCTGGCCACCATTCACCCGGCGCCCTCGGGATACGAGGTCGAGGCAGCAGGCAGGGCACTGGTCGACCGTCTCAGATGAGTAGGCACCCGACTCACCCAGAGCCTCCTGTTGCTAATTTGTGTATTGATATTATTTTTCCAGAATTTTCCCCCCATTCCCAGCATAAGGCGCTAATAGATTCAGGCGCGGCTGGGAATTTTATTGATCGCCAGTATGCTCGTAGTTTAGGGATTCCTACTGTGTCTATTGATAAACCTTTCCCTGTGCACGCATTAGATAGTCGCCCGTTAGGGTCAGGCATAATCAGGGAGGTCACCACCCCACTTCTGATGAGGATGCAGGGGGGTCATGAGGAGAGGATTAGCCTCTATCTGATTGATTCTCCTGCGTATCCTGTGGTGTTGGGACTTCCCTGGTTAACCATTCATGACCCCACGATTTCATGGCAACAGAGGGCTCTTAAGGGATGGTCCGGTCAGTGTTCAGGGAGGTGTGTAGGAGTTTCCTTGGGGGCAACTACAGTGGAAAGTCCCAACCAGGTTTCCACTATGCACATTCCTGCCGAGTATGCCGATTTGGCTATCACCTTCAGTAAAAAGAGGGCGACTAAATTACCACCCCATCGTCCGGGGGATTGCGTGATAAATCTCCAGGTAGGAGCTGCACTTCCCCGGAGTCACGTGTATCCTTTGTCTCAGGAGGAGAGGGCGGCTATGGAGACATATGTCGCCGAATCTCAGAGACAGGGATACATTCGGCCATCCACTTTACCTGTCTCCTTGAGTTTCTTTTTTGCGAAGAAGGATGGTGGTTTACGCCCGTGCATTGATTACCGTGGCTTAAATCAGATTACCATCAAGTACAGCTATCCATTACCCCTGATAGCTAGTATGACGGAATCATTGCACGGGGCATGCTACTTCACAAAATTGGATCTCAGGAGCGCGTACAACCTAGTGCGTATCCGGGAGGGTGTTGAGTGGAAGACGGCATTTAGTACCACCTCGGGACATTATGAGTATCTTGTCATGCCATACGGGTTAATGAATGCTCCATCAGTCTTCCAATCATTTGTGGATGAGATTTTCAGGGACCTGCACGGACAAGGGGTAGTGGTGTATATTGATGACATCCTTATATACTCCACTACAAGGGCCGAGCATGTGTCCCTGGTGCAGGAGTCCATCTCCTTCCTAGGGTACCACATGTCTGCGTCTGGGGTGAGGATGGAGAGTGACCGCATTTCGGCCGTGTGTAATTGGGCGACTCCAACCACAGTGAAGGAGGTGCAGCGATTCTTGGGGTTTGCCAACTACTACCGGAGGTTTATCCGGGGCTTTGGTCAGGTAGCGGCTCCCATTACCTCGTTGCTGAAGGGGGGACCGGTGCGTCTGCGGTGGTCAGCTGAGGCGGACAGGGCTTTTAGTCGCCTGAAGGACCTGTTTACTTCGGCTCCAGTGCTGGCTCATCCGGATCCCTCCTTGGCCTTCACGGTTGAGGTGGACGCATCCGAGGCTGGGATAGGCGCTGTACTTTCTCACCGCTCGGGCACGCCACCCAAGCTCCGCCCCTGTGCTTTCTTTTCGAAGAAGCTCAGCCCGGCGGAGCGCAACTATGATGTGGGGGACCGGGAGTTGTTGGAGGTGGTCAAATCCCTGAAAGCGTGGAGACATTGGCTTGAGGGGGCTAAACACCCTTTTCTCATTTTGACTGACCACCGCAATCTGGAGTACATCCGAGCGGCGAAGAGGTTAAATCCTCGCCAGGCAAGGTGGTCTATGTTTCTAACCCGTTTTGTTTTCACCCTTTCTTACAGGCCAGGCTCCCAGAATGCTAAGGCAGATGCTCTGTCCCGACTGTATGACACAGAGGAGAGTTCCGTGGAGCCCACTCCCATACTTCCAGCGTCGTGTCTGGTGGCACCGGTGGTGTGGGAGGTTGACGCGGACATCGAGCGGGCGTTACGTAATGAACCCTCTCCTCCCCAGTGTCCAGAGGGTCATAAGTATGTACCGCTGGAGGTCCGCGATCGTTTGATCTATTGGGCTCACACGTCACCCTCCTCTGGTCACCCTGGCATCGGTCGGACAGTGAACTGTCTTATTGGGAAGTACTGGTGGCCCACCTTAGCCAAGGACGTGAGGGTTTATGTTTCCTCCTGCTCGGTGTGCGCCCAGTGTAAGGCTCCTAGACACCTGCCCAGAGGGAAATTACAACCCCTACCCGTTCCACAACGACCGTGGTCCCACCTATCGGTGGATTTTATGACTGATCTTCCTCCCTCAAGAGGGAACACAACCATCCTCGTCGTTGTGGATCGGTTTTCTAAGTCCTGTCGCCTCCTTCCTCTGCCCGGACTCCCTACGGCCCTACAAACTGCTGAGGCCCTATTTACACACGTCTTCCAGCACTACGGGGTGCCTGAGGATATAGTGTCTGATCGGGGTCCCCAATTCACCTCAAGGGTTTGGAGGGCGTTCATGGAACAGTTGGGGATCTCGGTTAGCCTTACCTCAGGTTTTCACCCCGAGAGTAACGGGCAGGTGGAGAGAATCAATCAGGAGGTGGGTAGGTTTCTGAGGTCGTATTGCCAGGACCGGCGAGGGGAGTGGTCGGTTTTCCTACCCTGGGCAGAGATGGCTATAAACTCCAACCACCACTCCTCAACTGACCTCACTCCTTTCCAGTGTGTGTTAGGTTATCTGCCGGCCCTGGCACCGTGGTATCAGAGCCAGATCGAGGTACCTGCGGTGGACGAGTGGGTTCGGCGCTCGCAGGAGACCTGGGACGCTGCACATGAACGCCTGCAGCGGGCCATCAGGCGACAGAAGGCGAGCGCCGACCGCTACCGCCGTGAAGCGAAGGGTGAAGGGGGACCGGGTCTGGCTCTCGACCTGAAACCTGCCCCTTCGCCTGCCCTGCCGGAAGTTGGGTAGGCGGTTTGTGGGCCCATTTAAAGTCCTGAGGAGATTGAACGAGGTATGTTATAGGTTACAGCTTCCTATTAATTATCGTATTAACCCCTCGTTCCATGTGTCTCTCCTCAGGCCGGTGGTAGCTGGTCCACTCCAGGAGTCTGAGATACGGGAGGTTCCTCCGCCCCCACTGGACATCGAGGGGGTACCGGCGTACTCGGTCCGTTCCATCCTGGATTCGAGGCGTAGGGTGGGGGGCCTGCAGTATCTTGTGGAGTGGGAGGGGTACGGTCCGGAGGAGCGGTGCTGGGTTCCTAGGAGGGATATCCTTGATCCCTCCTTGTTGAGAGAATTCCATCAAAATAATCCCACTCGCCCCGCGCCGCGTCCTCCTGGCCGTCCCCGAGGCCGGTGACGACGCACGGCTGGAGCCGTCACGGATTCTGCCGAGACTGCCCTTCCTTCTGGCTCGGGCAGGCTTCGGCGTTCGTCGTCACCGGAGTACTAGCTGCTGCCGCTCTATGTTTTATGTTTCTATGTTCATCTGATTGTTGTCTGTTGTTGCGCACCTGTTCCCTATTATGTTATTTGGTCTTCCCTATTTAACCTGTTCACGTCCACTGTGTGGTGTGCGTGTTTGTTGCTTGTACGAGTGTCATTTGTGAGCGCGTTTGCTCCTCCCTGTGTTTGGAGGTTTTGCTTGTATTTCTTTACTATTCATTAAAGTGGATCTTCATTTCATTCTGTGTCCTGCGCTTGACTCTGGCCTACCGCATTCCACAGACATTCGTGACAGAAGGCCGATGCTCCAGACTTTGGGAATCTCGCTCTGCTCCTCGCCCTGCTCACATACACTGGACTGGACAATAATCAAGATAAGATAAAACTAGAGCCTGCAGGACTTGCAGTGTGGTGTCAAAAAAGCAGAGCATCTCTTTATTACAGAAAGACCTCTCCCCATCTTTACAACCATTTAATCTATACTGTATATGTTTTGAGCTGCGTTTGTATGATTAAATGCTGTTCAAATGTCCTATGAAATTAAAATGCCACTTGTCTCTATATCACCTTGTAGTAGGCCTACAATACAGTCCTCAAATGCAAATTTACATTAAATCTGGAGAGAAACACAATGCTTTCTTATACTTGCAAATTTGTGTGCTGAGAATATTGGGTAAAACTTAAATATAACATTTTCTAAATGTTCTTGAAATGTTCTGAGAATCTCCAAGACAAGGTCAAATGTATATTGCATGAACATCAATATAATATTATGTTAAACCTAAAACAAATATACTATGAACGTCATAAAAACTGACTAGTAAGTATCTGTGCTATTGAAATATGAGTGTAAGTCATCCACAGTCAAATGTCAACTGTAACTGTCTGTTTAATATCCTTCTTTATAGTGGGGATGATGGCTGAGACTACAGCAGAGTTCTGTTCGGTGGTGTGGAGATTATGTTAATTTGACCCTGAGTTTTGTCAGAGACGATTTGTTGAAAAGTGTTGCATAGTGAGCTAGGGCCTGAATAATTACAACACTGTTTAGAGAAGTTACTTTCTTCTCCTCCGTCAGATGTTGATGGATAGCAGAGGGAAGTTTAAGGGCAGGATGGTGCCAGTTATTACTCATTCCATTGAAGTTACTTCAGAATTACTCCAGAATCCATTCCAACTTGTTTTAATGAGTGTAACTGGATGACATTTTATAAAGATTTGGTGTGAGTGACCAAGCAAATAATATATTTCTAAGGATGCACTGTCGTACTGGTTATCTAAGCCTTTATTTGGATGCTGCTATGTGTTATGTTTTTTGGATTTGATTAAATCTGGCCCTATGTTTTTAAAGGTTATCGGATAGGCAAAAAAACTGTATTTGTTTGCTGTTACAGGTTTCCACAGCATAGCACCTGTTCACAGGCAAACAACAATATTTGTATTGTCTGAAATCACACTCATTTAGAATGTTTGCAAATCATTTTGCTCTCCATTTAATTGACCAAAACGAGAAGGCTAGTGCTGCACTGAACATCGATTAGTGTTTTCAATGGGCTTCTCTCTGACAAGCTTAAATTAACTAGAAGATAATGGGGAAGACTGCAACACAAACCAAACCTGAATTGAAGGTCATTTAAACATTTTGGAAATTGTGAAACATTATGCAACATTGTGGGATTGTTCTGTGCAACCTTCGTGAATATCACAATAATATGTTTTGCAACATTGAGGGAATGTCCTGTGCAACCTAAGATTAACATTGTATGAATGTCATTACAACTGAGCATATTTTGTGTTTTGGGAACCTACTGTATCGCTTGTCATATGCCCACAATGTTCCAACAACCTAAAGAAACATTCCCTGGAATCTTTAAAGGACAGACTAAATGTGTTCTGTGAACGTTCTAGTAACATCAGGTGAATGTTCTTTGCACGCTAAAAGAAACATTGCATAATCATTCGCACAACTGGACATTTTCTGTTTGTTTTGGGAACATATCTTTTGTCATATCCCCACAATGTTCCCACCAGACTGTTCCCACAACCTAACAAAACATTCTGGGAACCTTTAAAGAACAGACGAAATGTGTTCTGGGAACATTCTTGTAACATCAGGTGAATGTTTTTTGCACCCAAAAAGAAACCTTGTATAATCATGCGCACAAGTGGACAGTGTTTTGTGTTTTGGGAACATATCTTTTGTGATGTGCCAACAATGTTCCCACCAGACTGTTCCCACAACCTAAAGAAACATTTTGGAAACTTTTAAAGAACATACAAAATGTGTTAGGGGAATGTTTTATACAAACATTGTATAATCATCAGCATGACTGGATAGTTTTTGTGTTATGAGGACATTTGCCGCAACCTAGCAAATGTTATGGGAACTTTCACAGAACCAATTTTCGTTTGCTGAGAAAACATTACTGGTACATTGTGTTATTACATTACCTGGATGCCTAATGAGAACTTTTGGGGAATGTTCTGTGGTGGTTGTTACAGATGTTGTGCACAACATTTTAGTGAATGTTAGGAGAACATTCCAAGGATAAAAATAAAACAAAATAAACTATGAAGATTTTGTTATCAAAAACATTATTTGAATGTTTTTGGAATGTTATCATCCTAATGTTAGATAAAACCCTAACTAGAATTTAATGGGAATCTTAGCTAATGTTCTGGGAATGTTCCCGGTTTGTTGGGATGACTATAACTATTGTTCCCTTAAAGAGGGAAACAAGGTACAACATCTAATCGACCCGCGCCGCCCACTTCTGGGCTCCGTGAAGAGTGATACCAAATTGAAGGAATGAATCCATGCCTCGGGTTTGTCACCTGTGGAAGGTGGGGTTTCCAGTGAGGCATGGTGTTCATCGACCTTCTAATGTTCTTCAGTAGAGGGCACTAGCGTACAAACTCCCCATAGCTGTGTTGCACCTCGTTTCCCTCCTTCAGGGAACAGTAGTATAGTCATAACTGTATGATTCACACCACCTCTGCATAACCCATTACATTGGTCATCTGTACAGAAGAGACCATGTCACACAGTCAAAACACTATTCTCTGGAAATGGTCTTCTACGGAAAATTTCATTGGGATGACATAGCTTACATAGAGATTAGGGGCAAATCGACGGATTTGGTTCGCTTACTCAATGATTATGCCAAGTCCCTATACGCCAGCACATTTTCAATATTCCCACATGTTGGGCACTTGCAGCCTCCAGATCTAGGCTATTTTTCCTATGAATAGGCCTACCCCAGTTTTATTCTGATTGTGTAATAATGTGTTCTTTCTCCCTCTGATTTTCCCCCATACCAGAGAAGCTGAACTAGGTTCTCTTATGTTGGCCAGCCCCCTCCCCCCTCATTGTCAGTTGCCGTGCAACAGCAAGTGACATAGAGTTTAGCTTGCTGTACTACAGTTTGGATGACAGACAACTATCCAGAATATGGTGATAAAGGCGGAATGAAAATCCCCTGCCTTTTCACACTCTCCTCCTCCCTCATACTCTCTTTTTGTTGAGGACCTGACTGCTGTGCTGTCTCAGCTTTGTTGTACTGTAGAGTAGCTGTTTTAACTTCACTGTGAGAATGTGCTTTTACAGTACCCTCCTCTAATACAGTACTGAGCCATTGTGCAGTTTGGACTATTGTTAGCGCCTTGTTCACTCCTCCAAGCACTCATACCTGTAGTGTTTTCAATACTCCCTGATGGTCTCACTTATCGTTTTAGTGATTGTTAGCAGGATTACTATTGTAATTTCTACACAGTTTCTATCTGTTTTCACTCATTATAGTAGGTTTTGTCAAGAACATAAAAAAACACATTCAATTTAATCGCTGGCCATTGTTCTATCTACAGTCTTTGATGGGGGAAACAAAAAAGCCAGTGTTAAACCTTGAATAAAATGGAAATGACAAGCTTTTCTTCCAAATTCTGTTTTGGCTCTCAATACATGTAACATTTCATCTCAGATTGAGACAGTAGATTGTGTGATCCATAACTAGTCACTGTCAAAGAGCAGCAAAACCAGCTTATCATGAAAACAATTGAGAGTAACATTTTGCGACTTGTTACTATCCCTCTCTATCTTCCCCCTCTCTCTTCCCTCTCTCCCTCTGCAGGCTTTGGGCAAAAGAGCGAGTGCTTGCGATTCCAATCGGAAGACTTGAATAAACAAAGAGAGAGAAATAGGTAAGGGGGGGGGGGGGGGGGGTGGAGGGAGAGAAGAAAAGAGGGGGGGTGGAAAGGGAGAGGTAAAAAAGAGAAAGAGATACTGTTCGTAAGTGTGTAGGCAGGCAGTGCTGTAAAGTGGAAAGGGGAAGGCTGCAGAAAAGTGTGGGCTGGGTTAGACTGCTAGCTACTTAAAAGGAGCTGGCTGTGGCGGCTCAGCATTCGAGGAACAGACAGAGGCAGTAGGAGAAGAGAAGCAGGAGGGAGACTTGGATGAGAAAAATCCAGGGAAGGTGGTACTCTACTCTCCTCTCACTGCAACAAGTATATTTTTAGGCATCTTCTCCTCTTTGTTTTCTTGACCTTACTATCCTCTGGTTGGAGAGACTGCTCTAGGGCCAGAATGGCCAGAATGCTTTGGGCAGTGGTGGTTCTGCTACTGCCACTTTTGGGACTCTGTCAATTTGTCCTGCCACCCGAGTGGGTGCCAGGGAACTACCCTGCCACAGAGGTCGGGGCTGAAAGCTTTGTCAATGCCTACAATATCTCCGCCGAGCTTGTCACCTACCAAAACCAAGAGGCCAGCTGGACATACCAGACAAACATTACGGCCCACAACTCCAACAAAAAGGTAGGACTCCCCCCCCCCCCCCCCCCTTCCCCACTCTGCACACAGCACACAGAGGTGTTTGAATGAAAGGTTGACAGTTGTTGAATGAGTTAGTTGTTAGCCTCTTCAGTCCAATTGGAACCACAATGGACCAGATAGAGTTGTAGGTAACACTTTACTGTAGCCGTCCTTATGTATGCATTCATAAAGGCTTTGTGAATGTTGCATAGCTGTTATAAAGGCTTTATGAATGCATGAATAAGGAGGTGGGTACTGTAAAGTCTTCCTCAGTTATGTTTGCCAGGGATAGACTGGTTCCTTGTATGACAACAGCACCCATAGAGGGATGTTTGTTGGGTTGAGCCCCGCATGGCTTTACAACCAACCCTATTCATCCTCATCCAAAATGATATGCTCAGTTCCTCCCATTTCTGCCAACTCAGCTTGTATGTTTTGTGAAATCATCAAAAGAACCCACACACATGTGGTTTGAGCGTCTCCGAGTCTTGAATGAAGCCAGCGGGGTGTGGGGTGTGTGTGGAGAGGGTAGAATGGGGGTTGTTATTTTGTTAGATGCCTATAAATTCAAATGTCCGATTATTTTCCAAGCATTGTACTGGTATACGAGGAAAATGCAATTTCAGAGGTTAATGCATTTTACATTTTATAACATGGACTTCCTAGTATAAACAATGAAAGACACCGTAGTGCGGTTTAAATGGGACTTTTCAGAGTGGAGTAATGAGGCATTTGCATGCTAGTGCCGCCTGCTTCTCTTTTACTGCTCCTCCCGTCTCACCATATGCTAGCAGGAGTACATTTGCATAACCGAATGGGCTGAGGAAAAGTGTTAGCTAGAGACTGTGAAAAAATTGAAAAGTAGAGCAATCCAGGGAGTTGGAAGGATCAATGAAACTGCAGAGGTGTGAGGCAGTAATCTGTTGCTCTGAGAGAGAAACAAACACACACATACACACACGCACAAGCACGCATGCACACACACACACACACACACACACACACACACATGAACACACACACACGCACCAGGCATCGACAGTCTCCGCCAGTTATGGACGCTATTATTCCTCACACATCAAAGATTGGATCAAAGGGAATCAGGGGCTTTGGTGTTCAATAAGATCTGGCAGACAGAGGGTAGCCTGCCTGGTCTCTCTCCGAGTCTCCTCCCCACAGGCCCTGACACTGAATTAGCATGTCCCCTCATCTCACGAGAGAAAGGCCTATTGACTGGTGGGGATGTACTGTAAAGTTAACACCAACATCCCATTCAACTTGGCCTTGGCCTGGGATTCCCACGTCACTGAGTTAATCTTTGTCTCAGTCCTTGTCTCAGAAATGACCTTTGTCGTAGTGGATTACTGATATGCAGAATCTGAGGCGAAAATGTTCTGTTAAACTTTACTATGGTAAAGCATTTGAATAGGCTAGATGTATTCCCCCTGCACCTCTATGTGTACGCAGACACACACACACACACACACACACACACACACACACACACACACACACACACACACACACACACACACACACACACACACACACACACACACACCTATGATAACCTTGCAGTCTCAGAAGAAGTTATTTAATCTCAGTCCAAATGAGCCCAGGCCGAGCAGAGCAAAGGATCAAACAGCAGTCAGATCAGTCCGGAGGGTTAATATCAATTAGGCTCTAAAAATGTAAATGCTCAAAGGACACCGCTGGTTGTGGGCAACCATCAGTTACTTTGAAATGCGGACGGAATATCAACTATCCAAAAAGTACATGAAACGTGTGCACCCAGGGCTGTCAAAGCAGGTCCAAATCCATGGTGTGCTGCTTTCAAAGCGTCTTCTGTCACTTAACTTTCATAGAGCACAGTTGAATAAAGCATTCGTTCTCCTCAGAAAAACTGAAATAATATGAAGCGAAGATGCACAGTACTTTATTTAGCCAAACACTGAGAGTACCATTTGAAATTGACTGCGATTCCTAGTTTTTCAGAATTCCGACGTTGTAATTGGATGGGAACATTTGACTAACACGTTAAAGGAGATCTTTCCCTCCTAATTCCCCTTTTTACAAATTAACTTTCTCTTGATGAGAAGCTTAACAAGAGTGAACCTTGGGCCCTTTGTGTAATGACACTATACTATACAGTCAGGGCCTCTAAATTACAGTCAAGCTTTCATAAGTGAGTGAACACATTCAGCAGCCTTGAGAAAGAGGGAGAGGGGGGGGCAGTCAACAGCTTTTCACCTTATCTTTATTGTCCAATAGAAAAAGAGAGAAGAGTTCAATCTGATGATATAATTGAGTGTGTGTCAGCAAAACCGAGGTTAAGAGAGGGAGAGATTGGGAGAGAGGTCAGAGTTAATGCCTCAACACTGTGTCCAGTATTCCGTCCAGCCCACTGTTAATCAGTGGTGGCAGAGACACAGCAGATAAGCTGGACCTCAATGAAAACATCACGTAACAGAAGCTACTGGTCCTCTGTAGCTCAATTGGTAGAGCATGGCGCTTGTAACGCCAGGGTAGTGAGTTCGATCCCCGGGACCACCCATACGTAAAAATGTATGCACACATGACTGTAAGTTTCTTTGGATAAACGCGTCTGCTAAATGGCTTATTATTATTATTATTACTGTCTTGTCAGCCCTGACAGGATGTCTATGTCCTGGGCTGTGACAGACAGCCCCAGTGTCCTCAGTGTCCTGACAGTAACAAATAACATAACTACTGTACTGGCGGTCCTGTTGGAGCATCTTCAACCCCTAACACAGTGGAGGTAGACAGAGTGCACCAAAAATTCCCTGTAGGAAATCATAAAGCAAGAAAGGCAGCTGGGGAACTAGTAGGTTTTCAATGAGTGATGACTTTTTAATAGCGCGACAAAAACAACAGTACCCAAATGGGTTCAAATAACAATGTATGGAGAGTGCACAAAAGTACACAAAGGGACCGTTTACTAGGGCCAGTCCACCCAGTCTAGGAACAAACACCCAGGAAGAAAAGGAGTGGCTTTGTGTTTTCCCCAAACATGATACTACAGTTACAGAAACCCAAAACTACTGTACCTTGGGGCATATTGACACTAGGGCCACATTGTAGCACACATGGATGTGTGACTCTGTGTCATCTTGGGGTTATCATTCTTCCTCATTGGCTGTGTGTCATACAAATTGTGTCGCTGGTGAGGCGTTCACTCTACTGTAAAAACACTCTTAACTGATAACAAAACAACACTATCTAATCTGTTTGTAATAGTATTGGTAAAACACGTAAACTGTCAGAAGCAGTCACTAGGGTGACCTGAGGCGGTTTGGCTAGAGCCTCTCAACCCTTTGATGTATCTGTATTGCGCTTCAGTCAGTATCATAATGGTCAGGATAGCATGTTAGGTGTTATGTGTGTGATGCTCTGAGCGGCCTTGCCTTCCAGCATCCCTCATGTATCAGCATTGTCATACAGCACAGCACAATGTTGCATTGACTCTATTCTACTCTATGGTGGCCTTCCAGGATAATGTCAAGGACAGGTCTCACGTCTCATATTATGAGGTTTATGTACTGCCTACGTAGTAAGAGCAAGAGAACAATATAATGTCTGTGTCCTTGAACTGTGAGCGATGCTGTCCCTTTCCTAGTTCAGTAGTCGTCTCCACTCCTTAATAATATGCACAAGGCACTTTTTGATCCGGCGGCCAGGGTTCTCTAGCTTTGTACTCCCACTCAACCCCTGAGCTCTGACTGTTGCCACGAAGAGGGCCTTCTGGCCCACAGCTAACTGTCATGATCCCCATCAATATTCAATATGCTGTGGGCTTTTGCTTGTGATTAGTGCAATGCAATCAGTCTTACAACACTAGACCAGAAGTAGGGAATAAGACAAATACAGTAGGAAAATTATTGTGTGAGTGGCCATGATATAGAAATGGAGACTGTACAGTTAGTGGATTCCTTGTTTCTGGGAAGTAGTTTTGTAATGGCTATTCATAGTTTTCTGAACAAAATATACAGTATCATCAATTACCCAAATGATTGGATGTCAATGGTACCTGTGTGTTCTACTTCCACCTTGGACTGTGACTACTGGTGTTCAACCTTCCCAAGTTCTCTCACGTCACCACGCTCCTCCGCACACTCCACTGGCTTCCGGTTGAAGCTCGCATCTGCTACAAGACCATGGTGCTTGCCTACGGAGCTGTGAGGGGAACGGCACCTCCGTACCTTCAGGCTCTGATCAGTCCCTACACCCAAACGAGGGCATTGCGTTCATCCACCTCTGGCCTGCTGGCCCCCCCTACCTCTGCGGAAGCACAGTTCCCGCTCAGCCCAGTCAAAACTGTTCGCTGCTCTGGCACCCCAATGGTGGAACAAGCTCCCTCACGACGCCAGGACAGCGGAGTCACTCACCACCTTCCGGAGACACTTGAAACCCCACCTCTTTAAGGAATACCTGGGATAGGATAAAGTAATCCTTCTACCCCCCCCCCCCCCCCCCCCCTTACCCCCCCCCCCCCCCCCCAAAAAAAATACAATAAAAAACATATTGTAAAGTGGTTATCCCACTGGCTATAAGGTGAATGCACCAATTTGTAAGTCGCTCTGGATAAGAGCGTCTGCTAAATGACGTAAATGTAAATGTAAATGTGCTCAAGATACAGGATGCTGTGATGTGAGGGCCGTTGGGCAGCTACACTATAGTAACCCCATCACCTGTCTGTGGTTACAGGTAGAATCTGATGGGTTAAAGCAGGCCTTCACAGAAGCCTGGGGGAAGAAAGCCAAAGAAACCTTCTCTGATATTCTGGTGGCCACCTTTAACGTTACTCTGCAGAGGCGTATCAAGAAGATCAACATCCTGGGAGCGGCTAACTTACCTGCAGGAGAAAGAAACGAGGTCAGTCTCATTTTGTCTACATCTTATCAGAGGAGCGTTATCACAAGCTTTGAGTCAGACTCAGAATTAGATGCTGTGCATCAATGTGATCCTGAAATGTCAACATGTCTGTAGTAGATGTTATAAGACATAATATGTTTAGTTCTGTTGTAGGACGGCATCAGCAAGGTCTGAATGGAGTCACAGAGTAATTTTGTCTTTTCACAATCTCCTTATTTCCCCAGTACAACGTCATACTAAGCAAGATGTCTGAAATATACTCTACTGCCAAAGTGTGTCCAAAGCCAGATGAATGCTGGTCTCTTGAGCCAGGTAATTACAGTTACAATTACAATATTATGCTTATTGTAAAAAAATAAGGGAACAATAAGGGAACTTAACAAGGAATAACAAAGGAAAGGGGTATACCTTTCCAAGAAATACAAAAAACAAAATAATTGTATCAAGTTAGGAAAAGGATGAGGGCAATTACTTTGAAGAGGTCTCTGGAGGAAGTGGTTCAATTTAAGCTCTTTAGGAACATTAAAATGGCCTACTAATGGTAACCAGACTACAGTGCAGAGCACGCTGACTTCATCAGTCATTCCCAATTACGTAAGTGTTGGATTAAAACCTGGCCTGTGATTTGTGAGCTGTGCCCGCCCAAAAACTAATGTGAACTATCATGATTGCCAAAACACATTAGAGATGTGTGAGAAGTTTATGTGAAGGCATTCCACGCAAAATTCAGTAATACGCTCAAACAATCACTTTTGCACTTACTGGAAGTCATTTCCCAATGTTATGCAGTGTAATGGATGGAAATCAAACCTCAACAAAAACAAAATGCGCTTACAGGCCTGCTACACTGTGTACACTGTGTACAATCAGCTGTGTACGGTCCTGCCCCCCCCCCCGGTGCATGTTTTGGTTTTTGCCTTAGCACTACACAGCTGATTCAAATAACCAACTCATCATCAAGCTTTGATTATTTGAATCAGCTGTGTAGTGCTAGGGCAAAAACCAAAGCGTGCACCCAGGGGGGACCCCAGGACTGTGTTTGCGAAACCCTGCCCTAGTGTCATACATACTGTGTGTTACAGTACAAAATCAGATGTATATAATGCAAATTCAGTCTACATTTCAATCTAGATCATGGAAATGGTTTCTGTTAATGTGTTTACACTCCAAAATCCAGAGTCCACTTCCCACAGATGATTCCTAATTTTACAATCTACTAAAGTAAACATTGGGTGGTTCAGGGACACTCGAAAGTATCTGACCGGTGTTGCCCATCACAAAACAACGCCAGCCGTTGGATCACCAAACTCACTTTGTTCAGTAGCCTTCAACTTCCCTATTTTCTCACCTTCACTTCCTATACCCAGCCTGTAAAATATATATGTTGTTTTTAGGTCACTATCTGCCTCCGTCGCATCATCATAACTCAAGACTAATCTCTTAGCAAATGTATCTGATATGCACCTCTCCCACTGAGAGGAGAGCATGAAGTCATCTACACTTCTAGGCCTCATTGTTTAAGAAAAGTTAAAACTACCATTGTTCTCTTTCTGTTGGCGCCGTTTGGAAATCCAGAAGTCCCCTGTGTAGGGCATTTCTGTATTCTGTAACTGAGGGTCTCTTTGACTTTGCCTCCACAGAGCTGACAGAGATCATGGCCAACTCACGGAGCTACAAGAGACTGCTGTATGCTTGGGAGGGTTGGCACAATGCATCGGGTGTGCCACTCAAGGCAGAGTATCCAAAGTTTGTGGAGCTTAGCAACAAGGCCTATAAAGCTGATGGTAAGAATATCACGTTGACCTTACATATGGTAAAAGCCCACAACTGTGTGTCACTATTTCTAGCATATTTCAGAGGCATTGTAAGTGAGGTCCATAGTTGTAGTGAGAGAGACAGAGGAGAGGTGGACAAGAGGTGAAATGTCATTGTTGATAAACATATGGTTGTGTCCTCTTTAGGTTTTGAAGACACAGGAGCATACTGGCGTTCGTGGTACGAGTCACAGACTTTCGAGAATGACCTGGAGGCTATTTACAAACAGGTGCAGCCGCTCTACCAGAATCTTCACGCCTTTGTACGCCGCAAGCTCTACAACCACTACGGCCCAAAATACATCAATCTTAAAGGACCAATCCCTGCTCACCTGCTAGGTGAGTTTACCTTTAAATGTCTGTTTTAACTTATAGCCAATGCGAAATGTTCAGTCACTGATTTATCAGCCATTTTGTCAACTATATCTCACTCCATCAAAGCTTAGCATTAGCTAGGGCCCTGAGTTTTTCCTGACCACTTGGCCCTGACCTGGGCCCTACTTATAGACGTTACTATCAGACACATAATGTAGGTTAGAACAGGCCCCGCAGTTTCCTGGTCAAGTCACGTAGTCAGGAAACCCCAAATGCTAGCTATAGCCCATTGCTCACAGAGTTTGTGAATAAGGAGGCTCAGCCAGTAGATTTATTAAGACTCTGGCTAATGCTAAGTGCCTGTGCTTAATTTATTCAGGAAACATGTGGGCGCAAACCTGGAACAACATCTATGGCATGATGATCCCCTTCCCCAGCAAACCCAATGTGGACGTGACAGATGAAATGATGGCCCAAGTAAGCTGGTGAAATTGGAGAATTAGTTATTAGCTCAGTTTGGGTTGGAAATATTTTAAAGTTAAGAAATGGCAATATATCGAAAATTATATCTAAAACTCTCTCTGTGTTTGTTAAAAAACTACAAACAAAAAAAAAACTACAACTTTTCTCTAGACTAGTTGAAATCATTTGTACCAAGTCAAAGTTAGTCCATTGAACGTCTGTTAACATTAGCTTGGCCATACAGTGCATTCAGAAAGTGTTCAGACCGTTTCACTTTTTCCTAAATGAAAATAGGCTTTTAGAAAGTTTGGCAAATTTATTATAAATAAAAAACAGAAGTACTTTATTTCCATAAGTATTCAGACCCTTTCCTATGGGACTCGATATTGAGCTCAGGTGCATCCTGTTTCCATTGATCATCCTTAAGATGTTTCTACAACTTGATTGGAGTCCACCTGCGGTAAATTCAATTGATTGGACATGATTTGGAAAGGTACACACCTGTCTATATAAGGTCCCACAGTTGACAGTGCATGTCAGAGCAAAAACCAAGCCATGAGGTTGAAGGAATTGTCCGTAGAGCTCAGAGACAGGATTGTGTCGAGGCACAGATTTGGGGAAAGGTACCAAAAAATGTCTGCAGCATTGAAGGTCCCCAAGAACACAGTGGCCTCTATCATTCTTAAAAGGAATACGTTTGGAACCACCAAGACTCTTCCTAGAGCTGGCCGCCCGGGCCAAACTGAGCAATTGGGGGAGAAGGGCCTTGGTCAGGAAGATGACCAAGAACCCGATGGTCACTCTGACAGAGCTCCAGAGTTCCTCGGTGGAGATGGGAGAACCTTACAGAAGGACAACCATCTCTGCAGCACTCCATCAATCAGGCCTTTATGGTAGAGTGGCCAGATGGAAGCCACTCCTCAGTAAAAGGCACATAACAGCCCACTTGGAGTTTGCCAAAAGGCACCTAAAGGACTCTCAGACCATGAGAAACAAGATTCTCTGGTCTGATGAAAGCAACACTTAGGCCTGAATGCCAAGCGTCACGTCTGGAGGAAACCTGACACCGTCCTTATGTTGAAGCATGGTGGTGGCAGCATCATGCTGTGGGGATGTTTTTCAGTGGCAGGGACTGGGAGACTAGTCAGGATCGAGGGAAAGATGAACGGAGCAAAGTACAGAGAGATCCTTGATGAAAACCTGCTCCAGAGTGCTCAGGACCTTAGTCTGGGGTGATGAAACAGGACTACGACCCTAAGCACACAGCCAAGACAACGCAGGAGTGGCTTCGGGACAAGTCTCTTAATGTCCTTGAGTGGCCCAGCTAGAGCCCGGACTTGAACCCGATCGAACATCTCTGGAGAGACCTGAAAATAGCTATGCAGCGACGCTCCCCATCCAACCTCACAGAGCTTGAGAGGATCTGCAGAGAATATTGGGAGAAACTCCCCAAATATAGGTGTGCCAAACTTGTAGCGTAATACCCAAGAAGACTCAAGGCTGTAATCGCTGCCAAAGGCGCATCAACAAAGTACTGAGTAAAGGGTCTGAATAATTATGTAAATTTCATATTTCCATTTTTATTCTTTATAAATTTGCAAAAATTTCTAAAAACCTATTTTTGCTTTGTCATTATGAGGTATTGTGTGTAGATTGATGAGGGGAAAAAACAATTTAATCAAATTTAGAATAAGGCTGTAACGTAACAAAATGTGGAAAAAGTGAAGGGGTCAGAATACTTTCCGAATGTACTGTATATACCTGAAATGCAATGATTTTCCTCCTCCTAGAACTGGAATGCTACTCAGATGTTCCGGGTGGCTGAGGAGTTCTTCACGTCCTTGGGCCTCATCAAAATGCCCCAAGAGTTCTGGGACAAGTCTATGTTGGAGAAGCCAGAAAATCGGGAGGTGGTGTGCCACGCATCTGCCTGGGACTTCTACAATAGAAAGGACTTCAGGTGAGCAAGTGGAAATGGGGTTATGGAAATTAACTCTGGAGTGGAGAGAAGAGAGGCTTCAATTACCCCATGCTATGAAGTTGAAATGTCTTCATATGTGATGTTTCTTCACATTCAGGATCAAACAGTGCACTACAGTCAACATGCAGCAGCTTTTCACAGTGCACCACGAGATGGGCCATGTTGAATACTACCTGCAGTACAAGGAACTGCCTTATAGCTTCCGCCGCGGTGCTAACCCAGGTTTCCATGAGGCCATTGGTGACGTCATGTCCCTCTCTGTGTCCACACCTAAGCATCTGGCCAGCATCGGCCTATTGCCTAATGCAATCAATGACCACGGTACGCAAAAATATATCTTTGGCACCCTGTTATAAAACAATTACATTTTTGGTGGTTAGTAAGTAAGTAGGTACAGTGTTGCCAAGTAAGTAAGTAACTTACTAAGTAACTAAATCAAGTAAGAAAGTAAATGAGTACGTAAGTAACTAAGTTAGTAAGTAGTTATTTAGTTAGTTACCTATTTACTTGCTTGCTTACTTAGCAAGTTACTTAGTTTCTTAGTTATTGTGGTGGTTATTCTTTTTGTGTTATTTAATTTGCTTGTTCATTGTAGAGAGTGACATCAACTACCTGCTGAAGATGGCTCTGGAGAAGATGGCCTTCCTTCCCTTTGGCTATCTCATTGACCAGTGGAGGTGGAGTGTGTTTAGTGGGCGCACCACCCCAGAGCGCTACAACGCAGACTGGTGGCACCTCAGGTGAGTGGCAAGAAAAGATTTAACATGATGAAAGTTTGTGGAGGGAAATTGTTTATATCCAAGATAATAGTGCATTTTATATAATGGGAGATATACTTTTTTTACATTGTAATTTTGTCTTCCCTTGTTCACTTTCAAGGACAAAATACCAGGGTATCTGTCCTCCCACCAAACGCACAGAGGAGCACATGGATGCTGGAGCAAAATACCACATTCCAGGAAACACCCCATACATCAGGTAGGATTCTCTTTCAAACCATCTCACTCACTTTTTTTCCTCATATCCACAAACAGGCATATTATTATCGGCCCTTATTCTGTACATACACTTCAGGAATAAAGATATATATAAATATTACCAATACGCATAAATTAATACAAAATTGATCCTCAAACGCCATCAATCCTCAAACATCTCAGCAAACCGGGAACATTCCCAGAACATTGGCTAAGATGCACATTAAGTTTTAGTTAGGGTTTTATCTAACATTAGGATGATAGCCTCCCAAAAACATTGAAATAATGTTTTTGATAACAACATTTTTTTAAACAAAATAAATGTAATGTTTTAAATGAAATATCCTTGGAATGTTCTCCTAACATTCACTAAAATTTGAACTTTTAAAGAACAGGTGAATGTTTTTTGCACCCCAAAATAAATATTGTATAATCATCGGGACAGTTCATCTTTTGTGATGTCCCCACAATGTTTCCACCAGACTATTCCCACAATCTAATGAAACATTTCGGGAACCTTTAAAGAACAGACAAAATGTGTTCTTGCAACATCAGGCGAATGTTTTATGCAAACATAGTATAATCATCAACACGGCTGACGAATGTTCTGTGAACTTTCACAGAATCAATTTTGGTTTGCTGGGATGATTGATTAAAGATGTTGTTTGGTCTCCTGCAGATACTTTGTGAGCTTCATTCTGCAGTTCCAGTTCCACAAGAAGCTGTGTCAGGCAGCCAATCAGAGTGGACCCCTGCACACATGTGACATCTACCAGTCCAAGGAGGCGGGAAAGATTTTAGAGTACGTGTTCTGTTATTGCCTCTCTTAGAACATTCATTACAGCCATATAAACTATGGTGTTACCTGATCAACTTAAGAGATGAGACACAAAATATATTGAATCTCAAATGACCCTAAGAAATAAGTTGATATTTTTTCAGATCTTAGACAGTAATTTAAACTGTGTGGTAGTTTCCCCTTACCTGAATCAATCATAAAACATTGTCCCTAGACTTGCTAAACCATGCAAAGCTACATTAGTAAATTAGGCTTAACACATTTCCCTATGTGGCCTCTGTTGACTTTGACAGAACAGTCCTTAAATCCGGAGAATCCAAGCCTTGGACACAGGTGCTCCAGGAAGCCATCGGAACAAACAAGATGGACGCCAGCGCCCTGATGGAATACTTTAGTCCCATCATCACATGGCTAGAGGAACAGAATGCAGCGACGAATGAGACCATGGGCTGGCCCGACTTTAACTGGGTTCCACCCATACCAGAGGGCTACCCCGAGGATATTGGTAAGCCAGTAAACGGGTTTAACCAAAGGAGGAGGAGGATTTTTCAATAAAATAAACATGGAGAATTCCAAGAGTCAACCTTTAAATTTGGTGGAGGATCATCTTTCAATGTGATTTATATGGTTATTGATGATATAACTGATGACAAGTACACTATAATTAGCTTTTCAACATTTTGCATTGAAAGAAGTCCGCCCCTCCTACTTTTGGCAGATGGATAAAAAAAATTCCCCACTTGATTGATTGACTGATTCATTTTATTTGTCAGTAAAAACAAAAACATATATATACAGTATGTATATACACACAGTAAAATATCAAATTCAGTTTATAAGATTGTAGGACAAATTAAGGAAAATCTGGTCACCTGTCCTAATCTATAACCTTTTGTTATGTTTGGAGAAAAAAAATGTTTAGCTATTTATTTATACTATTTTATTTATTTGTGTAATAATTTTGTTTCTTATTTTTTATTACATTTTCCTTTTCTGACTAAGAACTGTGTTACAATCTATCTATACCATCTATCTATAATTATAATATGAACACTTCATTGTTGGTGATGAATCTATTTTTGTTTCCACTTAAATTTGGATGAGATTGTAGGCAGTGCAATTATTATTGTGATTGTTGTAATCTTTATTACCAATGAAGTTGATAATGATAATCATTTTAGTTATTGGTGGTGGGTATTTTTTCCATTGTTTGGACATTACATTTAGAACTCTCATTGTTACAATGTACATTGAAACGTCATGCTGAAAATCAATAAAAAGATTCTTCAAACAAATTCACTTCTCTCTTAAATCATGCATGGATGTCACTGGAAGATTCAAGCTAAACTCGCAGATTTTAAGTTAAAATCAAGCCACTGTCACATAGCCATGCAGCTTAAGCTATGAGAGCTATTCTGCCTTACCTGTACCTTTCTCTCTCTACCCAGACAAGATTGCAGATGAGGTGCAGGCGAAGAAGTTCCTGGAAGTGTACAACAGCACTGCGGAGGTGGTCTGGAATGCCTACACTGAAGCATCGTGGGCCTACAACACTGACATCAATGAGGAGAACAAGCAGAATATGGTAAGAGTTGGGTCTGGTGTCTGAATAGTAGGTTTTTGGTGTATCTGTACTTTACTGTACTATTTATCTTTTTGTCAACTTTTACTTTTACTTCACTACATTCCTAAAGAAAATAATGTACTTTTTACTCCATACATTTTCCCTGACACCCAAAAGTACTCTTAACATTTTGAATGCTTAGCAGGACAAGAAAATGGTCCAATTCATATGCTTATCAAGAGAACATCCCTGATCATCCCTACTGCCCCTGATCTGGCGGACTCACTAAACACAAATGCTTCATTTGTAAATTATGTTTGAGTGATGGAGTGTGACCCTGGGTATCCCTAAATAAATTAAAAACAAGAATAGCGCCATATGGTTTTCTTAATATAAGGAATTTAAAATGATTTATACTTTTACTTTTGATACTTAAGTATGTTTTAGCAATTACATTTACTTTTGATACTTAAGTATATTTAAAACCAAATACTTTTAGACTTTTACTCAAGTAGTATTTTACTGGGTGACTATTAAGGTATGTTTACTTTTACTCAAGTATGACAATTGGGTACTTTTTCCACCACTGCTCACTCATACTGTACACATAGGCAATAGGCATTCACACAACTAACCCACAACTCAAAAACTACTCTCAGTATTCATGAACCAGGGTTTGGAGGAGCTACAGGATGAGCAGGCTTTTGTTCCAGCCCAGCACTAACACACGTGATTCTACTGCACATCCTGTAGCTTTTCTGGCCCATTTCTTGCACTTGGACAAATCAATGGACAGTTGTGACGAGTGAGTGTATTCTGTCTCCAGCTGCAAAAGAACTTGGACATGTCTGTCCACACGCTGACCTACGGAAAGGAGGCGCGCAAGTATGACACCACAGACTTTCAGGATGGTTCTGTGAAGCGTATCCTGAAGAAACTCAGTGACATCGAAAGAGCAGGACTTTCCAACGAGGAACTGAAAGAGGTAAGAATGGGTTGAGTGCTTTTATTGACCCAATACCTTCAAAATGATCCCCTGTTCACCCACAAAATCAAGGGCAAAATCACACAGTACGTTGACCTCAATTGTTAATTAAATTATTCTACAGCTATTTAACAGGTAGGACTATAAAAAATCTTAATGTCGCATGTTGTTGGTCATTGCTTTTTTCTTAGTACAACAACCTGCTGGCCAACATGGAGACCAAGTACAGTGTGGCTAAGGTGTGCAGAGCCAATGGGACCTGCCATCCACTAGACCCAGGTAAGATTCCACAATACACTTGCCCAATCACATGCTTGGTTCAGGGCCCTAAAACACTTACCTAATTAAAAGGTCCATCTATTGTCCATTTTACTAACTGGTTTGTATTATTAGTCCATGTGATATTTGTTTTACATACAAGATATATATATACAAAAATATTATCAAGAGAAGATTTGACAAAAGAGGCGACAACTAACTCATAAGGAATTCCACTTTCCCAGGGGAGTACTACAGCAAAACCAGACAAATATGAAACTTCAAAGAGGTTTGTCTCAGAAATGGAGTCTTGATCTTGCAGTCTTGGTCTGGGTCTCAATACACTGGGTCTTGGTCCTGGTCTTGGCACCCAATATCTGGGTCGGGTCTTGTTCTCAGACAAGACATTCGTTTTTTAAAAGATACACACACTTTTTTAAATGGTTGGTCTGGGTCTTGTTTTTTCACATTTCTTGGTCTTGATCTCGTCATGGTCTTTCTACACTTGTTCTGGGTCTCAAGCGGTTGGATTTTTGTCTGGGTCTCCAGGGGTCTGATCTTGATTTGGGTCTCGAGAGTTCTGGTCTTGACTCCTTCTCTGGTTTGTGTCTTGCATCAGACCTCCAGCAGATCATGGCTGAGTCCAGAGACTACAATGAGCTGTTGTTTGCCTGGCAGGGCTGGAGAAACGCCTCTGGCAGAGAACTGCGACAGGACTTCAAGAGATATGTTCAACTGGCCAACAAAGCTGCCACTCTTAATGGTAAGGTCTTCAAAATAACAGACCCAAAGATATTTCTACAGAGGTTGGCAGTTGGAAGGTTTTCTAATTGGTTCAGGCAGGGTTCGAGTACTAACGTGAAAAAAATAAGCAGCAGGGGGCAGCCTTGTCGGCCTCCGCAATCTACTTATGTTCTATTCTGGCACTGAATTCTTCCTCACTCTAATGCTGTCTGTCCATAGGACACTCTGACAATGGGGCGTTCTGGCGCTCCCTGTACGAGACCCCCACATTCGAAGAGGACCTGGAGCGTCTGTGGAAGGAGTTGGAGCCCCTCTATCTCAACGTGCATGCCTACGTGCGCAGGTCTCTCTACAAAAAGTATGGGGGCAAACACATCAACGTCAGAGGGCCCATCCCTGCCCATCTTCTTGGTGAGACGCAGAGTCAGACTCCAGCATGGATTCCAGCACTTAGGCCAAAACTATTTTTATGTATGACCATTGCACATTGATATTCTGCTGTTGTTTTGTGGATGTTCCTAAGGGAATCATCTGGATTCCATTTGCTTTTAGCATGACATTGATTGTGACAGGTCCACCAGGCTATGGATTGCGCTGGCTCTGAATCTAAATCCCACTGTTTTTAGCTCTGTCAGGGGTGCAAGGCTGGAAGATAGCTAATCCCTTTAACATTTGTTTAGTTATGGATAAAACAGCACAGCCATGTTTCTCTTGTCCTATCAGGTAACATGTGGGCGCAGACCTGGTCTGGCATCATGGACTTGGCCATTCCCTACCCCGATGCCACACAAGTAGATGCCACACCAGCCATGATAGCCAAGGTAACACATTTGCCTACTACCAGTTTTTCTGTTTAACGGTTGGATATTATTGAGTTTCCATGTGACCTGACAAGGAAAACCTTATTGGGTTTTCCCAACTTTCCCCACAGGGCTGGAATGCCACCAGGATGTTCCAAGAGTCAGACAACTTCTTCACTTCTCTGGGGCTGCTGCCCATGCCTCCAGAGTTCTGGGCCAAGTCCATGCTGGAGAAACCCAAGGATGGACGCAACGTGGTGTGCCATGCCTCCGCCTGGGACTTCTACAACCGCAGAGACTTCAGGTACTTTGGAGGGATGTAGAGTCTGTAGCTTTCTTAGTACATTACAATGCCAGAAACTTTGTCAAGAGCTTTGGAACTCTTGTTGTTGTATTCCAACCCTTTCCACTTTCAAGATGTGTTTGTGTTCCCCATGAAAACGTGTTTGTGTTATCCATGAAAAACAAAGACGACTGCCCTTTTTGGCCATTAAAATTATGAATTGATATGCTTAATTTCCAGGATCAAACAGTGCACCGTGATAACCATGGATGACCTCATCACCGTGCACCATGAGATGGGTCATGTGCAGTACTTCCTGCAGTACAAGGACCAGCCCATCTCCTTCCGTGAAGGCGCCAATCCAGGTTTCCACGAGGCCATCGGTGATGTGCTGGCCCTGTCCGTCGCCACTCCCAAGCATCTAAAGGAGATCGGTTTACTGGATGTCGTGGAGGACAACGCAGGTGAGCTCTTACTAATGAATAGTTTTGACTCTGCCCTGCTTTTTTCACTGTCATAAATATGAGAAAAATTAAGAAAAAGCATTTTTTGCAAGATACATTTTCAATTCATTACCAAGACCTTCTTCCAACCGAAAAAATGGGTTATGTGATGACAGCATAGCTGCAGACAGAGCATCAATAAAATATAATATTTTAAAGCAATCTGTGTGGCGAACATAAATTAACTAGCTATATGCTGTGATTGCACTGTGAATGTGCTATGCCACTCTAAACGTGAATGTGTCTGTTCATTTCCATAGAGAGTACGATCAATTACCTCATGAGCATCGCCCTGGACAAAATTGCCTTCCTGCCCTTTGGCTACCTGATGGACCAGTGGAGGTGGAAAGTGTTTGACGGACGCATCTCTGAGGAAGAGTACAACAAGGAATGGTGGAACATGAGGTAAATACTATTACTTTTAGTGAATAACCTCCCTCCTCCATTTTCTCATCTATCTAAAAGAAAGACGGAATCCTTTCTTTGTACTGTGTCTGTCCCTTCCAGAATGAAGTACCAGGGCTTGTGTCCACCTGTGGCCCGCACTGAGCAGGACTTTGACCCAGGTGCAAAGTTCCACATCCCGGCTAATGTGCCCTATGTCAGGTACGGTATCTGCCATGGTGTCTGCCACATTTATTACTGTTCAACTAGGGTAGATATCTTAGGGTAGGTAAAGGAAAAGGAGATGAAATCAGTGGTACAATGTACATGCTGAAATCAATAGTGGGCCAAACATTCAACGTAAAGCTACATAACTTCAATTTGATCACTTCTCTTTCTTGCTCATAAAACACAAGTAGGCCTACATTGCATGAAATTACATTCATACTGTATCTACCCATATGGAAGACGTTCATTCATATAAAAAGGTTGTTTTGTATGTGAGATGCAGTGGGAACTTCATGTGACTGTGTGTCTTCCAATCAGGTACTTTGTGAGCTTCATCATCCAGTTCCAGTTCCATCAGGCTCTGTGTACGGCTGCCGGGCATGTAGGCCCTCTCCACGAATGTGATATCTACCGCTCCAAAGAGGCAGGGAAACTTCTAGGGTCAGTACTGTACACCCACAAACAAGTAGCATTCTATCACCGTGACAGCACTGTCAATATTTTAATGTGATAGATAATGTTGTTTGCATGTAAAGTTGTTTGGAAGTTGTCGTTCAGGTATGTAGAATTGTTGTCTGAAACTATAGTAAAATAGACAGCCTTTCTGATCGACCCTTGGACTGTTTTATCCATTCCTTGTGTTTTGCAGTGACGTGATGAAAGTGGGTTTCAGTAAACCCTGGCCTGAAGCAATGGCCATGATCACTGGAAAGCCCATCATGTCTGCCAAGCCACTGGTAGAGTACTTCAAACCTCTCACTGACTGGCTGGAGGCAGAGAACAACAAGAACGGCGAGGTCAGAGGCTGGCCTGAATACGACTGGAAACCACCAAGTAAGTCTGATACCGGCTATAAACGCTATCTTCAACTACAATTCAACTTCATTCATTGAGGGCAATTGCACTTAATTACAAAATTACGAGTCAGGATTCAGACACCCGCATAACTGATGTTTTGGCCTGTCTGAGGTGGAACTGCGTTGGAGCTGTCAAATCGGTGAGCCGATGCTCTTGTGATCATTTGCACAAAGCCACACCCGTCCCACTCGTATTAGAAGTACAGAACGAGAAAGTGTAGTCTATATAAATATAATGAAGCTCAAATTGAAACTAATTTAACGAAATAATTAGGATTTCTATCAGCCTAATCGAGGTGTAGATTATGCTTGTGGATTTGACAGCTCTAATACAGTTCCACCTCGGAAACAGCCAAACAACCGCTATCAATCAATCAAATGTATTTACATCAGCAGATGTCACAAAGTGCTTATACAGAAACCCAGCCTAAAAGATGTAGAAGAACGGTGGCTCTGATAAAATTCCCTAGAAAGGCAGGAACCTAGGAAGAAACCTAGAGAGGACCAGGCTCTGAGGGGTGGCCAGTCCTCTTCTGGCTGTGCCGGTGGCAATTATAAGAGTACATGGCCGTTAAGGCTAGATCGTTCTTCAAGATGTTTAAACGTTCATAGATGACTAGCAGGGTCAAATAATAATTAGAGTGGTTATAGAGGGATCAACAGGTCAGCACCTCAGGAGTAAATGTCAGTTTGCTTTTCATAGAGAGAGAGAGAGAGAGAGAGAGAGAGAGAGCGAGAGAGAGAGGTCCAGGATAAGGTAGCAGCTCCGGTAAACAGGTCAGGATTCCATAGCCGCAGGCAGAACAGCAGAAACTGGATCAGCAGCACGACCAGATGGACTGGGGACGGGGACAGCCAGGAGTCGTCAGGCCAGGTATTCCTGAAGCATGGTCCTAGGGCTCAGGTCCTCCGGGAGGGGAGAGAGAGAAATGGGAGAATTAGAGGGAGCATACTTAAGATCACACAGGACACCAGATAGGAGAAATACACCAGACTGACCCTAGCCCCCTGGCACAAAGACTATTGCAGCATAGATACAGGGGGGGTCGGGGGACACCGTGGTCCCGTCTGACACCCCCAGACAGGGCCAACCAGGCAGGATATAACCCCAACCACAATTTGCCAAAGCACAGCCCCCACACCACCAGAGGGATATCAACAGACCACCATCTTACTACCCTGAGACAAGGCGGAGTATAGCCCACGAAGATCTCCCCCACCCCACGAGCCCAAGGGGGCGCAAGACCGGACAGGAAGATAACGTCAGTGACTCAACCCATTCAAGTCGAGTATAGCGAAAAAAGCCTGGCAAGACGTGATGCACTCCTCCTAGGGACGGCATGGGAGAGCACTAGCAAGCCAGTGATTTAGCCTCCGTAATAGGGTCAGAAACAGAGAATCCCAGTGGAGAGAAGGCAGCCGGCCAGGCAGAGACAGCAAGAGGGGTTTGTCACATCACTGCCTTGCCGTTCACCTTTGCACGCCTGGGACGGACTACATTCAATCATATGACCTACTGAAGAGATGAGTCTTCAGTAAAGACTTAAAAGTTGAGACCGAGTCTGCGTCTCTCATATTGATCGGCAGACAATTTAATAAAAATGTAGCTCTATAAGAGAAAGCCCTGCCTCCAGCAGTAGTGTACGTGTAGGTATGTACGGCAGGACCAAATCGGAGAGATAAATAGAAGCAAGTCCATGTAATGCTTTGTAGGTTAGCAGTAAAACTTTGAAAAATAAGCCCTAGCCTTAACAGGAAGCTAGTGTACTCCAGGCTAGCACTGGAGTAATATGATTGAATTTTGGGGTTCTAGTCAAGATTCTAACAGCTGTATTTAGCACTAGCTGAAGTTTTATTTAGTGCCTTATCCGGGTAGCCGGAGAGTAGAGCATTGCAGTAGGCTAATCTTGAAGTGACAAAAGCATGGATGAGCTTTTCTGCATCATTTTTAGACAAAAAGTTTCAGATTTTTGCAATGTTACAAAGATGAAAAAAAGCTGCTCTTGAAATATTTTTGATATGTTTGTCTCTTTGTTTCTTTGGACCTAGAACTAGGTCTGTGTCTGTTTTGTCAGAGTTTAAAAGTATATATATTTTGCTGCCATCCTCTTCCTTATGTCTGAAACTCAGGCTTCCAGGGTAGGCAATTTTGGGGCTTCACCATGTTTCATCGAAATGTATAGCTGTGTGTCGTCTGCATAGCATTGAAAGTTGACATTGTGTTTCCGAATGACATCACCAAGAGGTAGCACATATAGTGAAAACAATAGTGGTCCTAAAACGGAACCTTGTGGAACACCGAAACTTACCATTGATTTGTGAGAGGACAAACCATCCGCTGGACTCTGGAGCAGTGAAAATGCGTTCTCTGGAGTGATGAATCACGCTTCACCATCTGGCAGTCCGACAGACTAATCTTGGTTTGGTGGATCCCAGGAGAATGCTACCTGCCCGAATGCATAGTGCAAAGTTTGGTAAAGGAGGAATATTGGTCTGTGGCTGTTTTTCATGGTTCGGGCTAGGCCCCCACTGAAGAGAAATCTTAACACTACAGCATACAATGTCATTCTAGACGATTCTGTGCTTCCAACTTTGTGGCAACAGTTTGGGGAAGGCCCTTTCCTGTTTCAGCAAGACAATGCCCCCGTGCACAAAGCGAGGTCCATACATAAATGGTTTGTCGAGATCGGTGTGGAAGAATTTCACTGGCCTGCACAAAGCCCTGACCTCAACCACCGCTGACTGCGAGCCAGGCCTAATCGCCCTAATCAGTGCCCTACCTCACTAATGCTCTTGTGGCTGAATGGAAGCAAGTCCCCGCAGCAATGTTCCAACGTCTAGTGGAAAGCCTTCCCAGGAGAGTGGAGGCTGTTATAGCAGCAAGAGGGGACCAACTCCATATTAATGCCCATGAATTTGGAATGAGATGTTCGATAAGTAGGTGTCCACATACTTCTGGTCATGTAGTGTATCTTTCCGACAGATAAGATCTAAACCAGGCAAGAACTTGTCCGCGTAGACCAATTTGGGTTTCCAATCTAAAATAATGTGTTGATCGTTAGTGTAAAAAGCGACACTAAGGTCTAGGAGCACAAGAACAGACTCAGAGCCTTGGTCTGACACCATTAAGATGTAATTTTCCACCTTCACGAGTGCAGTTTCAGTTCTATGATGGGGTCTAAAACCAGACTGGAGCGTTTCATAGGCATTATTTGTCTTGAGGAAGGCAGTGAGTTGGGAGATTCGATATAGGCTGATCGTTTTTAACATTTCCCGGGTCAAGGTTTTGCTTTTTCAGGAGAGGAATTATTACTGCCACTTTTAGTGAGTTTGGTACACATCTGGAGGATAGGGAGCCGTTTATTATGTTCAACATAGGACGGCCAAGCACAGGAAGTAGCTCTTTCAGTAGCGCAGTTCAAATAGGGTCCAGTAGGACAACTGAGTTTTGGAGAAAAACGCATATTGAAAGAGGAGGCTGTAATTTGTTTTCTAATGATCCTGATCTTTTCGTTGAAGAAGTTCATGAATTCATCACTGCTGAAGTGAAGGCCATCCTCACTTGGGGAATGCTGCTTTTTTAGTTAGCTTTGCGACAGTATGAAAAATGAATGTTGATTGCTTTATTCTCCTCAATCAGGTTGGAAAAGTAGGCTGCTCGAGCAGCGGTGATGGCTTTTCAATATTGCACGGGTACTGTCTTTCCAAGCTATTCGGAAGACTTCCAATTTGGTGGAGTGCTATTTACGTTCACATTTTCTGGAAGCTTGTTTGAGGGCTCTGGAATTTTCTGTATACCAGGGAGCTAGTTTCTTGTGATAACTGTTTTTTGTTTTTAGCGGTGCGACTGCATCTAGGGTATTACGCAAAGTTCCGTTTACGTCATCGGTTAGGTGGTTAACTGATTTCTGTATTCCTAAGTCCTTGGGTAGGTGGAGGGAGTCTGGAATGACATCTAGGAATGCTATGTGGGTGTCGGATAGTGCAGATCTTTTAGAATCTAGCTCCCGAGTGGCGCAGTGGTCTAAGGCACTGCATCTCAGTGCTTGAGGCGTGACTACAGACCCCCTGGTTCGATTCCAGGCTGTATCACAACCGGCTGTGATTGGGAGTCCCATAGGGCGGCGCACAATTGGCCTGGGTTTGGCCGGTGTAAGAATTTGTTCTTAACTGACTTGCCTAGTTAAATAAAGGTAAATAAAGAAAGCTCAATATTGCCATTACAGATGTAGGATCTTAATTAGAGCCTTTTTGCTTCAGAAGGAAAATAATCCTGCAGCAACAGGAAATGTGAATTGGATTATAATTAATATTCATTTTTTGTAGGGGTTGATAAATTTTTTGTTGGGGCAAATCAAGTCTGACATTTTAAAGTGGAAATTACAAACTTTAGAAGCCTTTTTAAACCTCGAATACACTACAAGTCTACAAAAGAGTGATCAAATTAAGATCCTATATCTGTATGATAAGACGGAAATACACATTTCCTCAAATGAATGTTTTTTTTCCAACACATTTGAGCCACCAAAATTCCAATGTAAACTTGAAACCAATGCCTCTGCAGAGAGACAACTGTTGTCAGCGCTTAAGCGTTGATTTGAGTGGTTTTTTAGGCTCCTAGCAATGAAATCAATCCCTCCAATCTTTCATGTACTGATGAGTTCCTGCTGAAAGGAGGAGTTCGAGATTAGATAGAGATGGGAGACAGGACTCCATTGAGAGAAATCCTATAGGTGGAGAGAACAATGGAGAGCAATAGACTGGGATGTGGAAAATACTGAGGAAGAGAACATGATAGAGGGGAAAATGGAATGGGGTTAGAAAAGAGAAGGAGCACAGAAGTGAGAGACCAACAGTATGTTCTCAGACCCACTGACTGTACAACGCTTAAATGGAGGAAAGGATAAGAAAAATATACTCTTTCCTTTCTAATGATGCATTAAATAAGTTGTTCTGAGTTTTGACACTAGCAATCTTGAAAAGTAATGTAGGATCAGAGTGAGTATTTTCTAGCAAAGGCTATTGATGGGTGTGTGATGCCACAACTTGATTTGCATCACTCACCTCTGTGTGTGTTCCCAGGTGACGGCTCAGAAACGTCCCCTCCAGCCCCAACCCCAGGCCCAGACGAGGGTAAAGTGGACTTCCTAGGGATGAGTCTGGACGGTGCTGGAGCTGCAGCAGGCCAGTGGGTCCTACTAGTCCTGGGTCTGGTGCTCCTAGTGGCCACCATCCTCCTCGGCTACATGTACAAAAAATCAAAACGGAGAAATCTGTCCTCATCTGAGCTGGAGCTGAAGTGAGTCCGCACTTACGAGCCGTATAGGAAGATCCCCTTCACATGGCAACAGCAGTGTCATCATGAGTGTTTGTTTGTACCGTGCATCCTGATTGGTTCATTTATTATTTTGGTATGCTTCTCCCCTAAATTTGATGTCTTGTATATTTATTGTATAAATTTGTTACAGTTTTGTAATTTATTTGTAATATTTTAAATGCTGAGCCTGGGGAACAGATGTTTCAACTAATTGCTTTTAAAGTCTTTAATTGTGTATACATTGTTTTTGGAATATTTGATTTGATCAGTGAATACTTTGCCTTTCTAGAATAAATTCATTGGTCAATGAGGTTCTGTGTGGCAAGATACGATGGATAAAAACAATTAATAACATATTAATGTAGTCAATCATGCAGGTAATAACAAGTAATATATTAAATCAAATAAGGGGTTATTTATTTTTATAGTACATCGAAACAGCACGATATAAAATGTCCACCATACAGAGAGGAGTTTGTGCACTATACATCCCCCTTCCTCCCCAGCCACTGTGTGAGTCAATGGAACCTCTGTAGCAACGACCACAGATGACTGGATTAAGAATCTCTTACCAGAATACCTCTGGTGTCTCAGGTGACGCCTACTGGAGTGGTTACACAACGTTCTGGATGCATACCAAATGGCACCCTATTCCCTATTCATTGCACTACTTTTGACCAGGGCTCATAGGGTTCTGGGCCCGGTTTCCCAAAAGCATTTTAAGATCAAGTTCATCGTTAGAACCTTCGTAGGTGCATCGTTAAATCTCCAAGCTGTTTCCCAAAACCATCTTTAGTAAAGTTGCACTTGAAAACGCTCATTATTTACCGACTGCCTCAGACCACTTGTAGAACTGCTAAGTCTTAGATTCAATCAGATCAAGCGTTAACCGGCAATAGCCGAAACCCGCATAGCTGATGTTTTGGAGGTGTTGGAGGTGTAACTGCTTTGGAACCTTGATCATTGTCACGAAGCCACACCAGGCCCACTTGCGTTAGAAGTTCAGAACGAGAAAGTGCAGGCTATATTTACATTTACATTTACATCATTTAGCAGACGCTCTTATCCAGAGCGACAAATTGGTGCATTCTACTTATGATAGCCAGTGAGACAACCACTTTTTTTTTTTATGGGGGGTGGGGGAAGAAGGATTACTTTATACTAGTCCAGGTAATCCTTAAAGAGGTAGGGTTTCAAGTGTCGCTGGAAGGTGGACAGTGACTCCGCTGTCCTGGCATCGTGGGGGAGCTTGTTCCACCATTGGGGTGCCAGAGCAGCGAATAGCTTTGACTGGGCTGAGCGGGAACTGTGCTTCCGTAGAGGTAGGGGGGCTAGCAGGCCAGAGGTGGATGAACGTAGTGCCCTCGTTTGGGTGTAGGGTCTGATCAGAGCCTGAAGGTAAGGAGGTGCCGTTCCCCTCACAGCTCCGTAGGCAAGCACCATGGTCTTGTAGTAGATGCGAGCCTCAACTGGAAGCCAGTGAAGTGTGCGGAGGAGCAGGGTGACATGAGAGAACTTGGGAAGGTTGAACACCAGACGGGCTGCAGCGTTCTGGATAAGTTGTAGGGGTTTAATGGCACAGGCAGGGAGCCCAGCCAACAGCGAGTTGCAGTAATCCAGACGGGAGATGACAAGTGCCTGGATTAGGACCTGTGCCGCTTTCTGTGTAAGGTAGGGTCGTACTCTGCGAATGTTGTATAGCATGAACCTGCAGGATCGGGTCACCGCTTTGATGTTAGCGGAGAACGACAGGGTGTTGTCCAGGGTCACGCCAAGGTTCTTTGCACTCTGGGAGGAGGACACAATGGAGTGGATATACAGTACCAGTCAAAGGTTTGGACACACCTACTCATTCCAAGGTTTTTCTTTATTTTTACTATTTTCTACATTGTCGAATAATAGTGAAGACATCAAAACTATGAAATAACACATATGGAATCATGTAGTAACCAAAAAAGTGTTATACAAATCAAAATATATTTTATATTTGAGATTCTTCGAAGTAGCCACCCTTTGCCTTGAAGACAGCTTTGCACACTCTTTGTATTCTCTCAATAATGACGCTCAAATTGAAAATCATTAAACAAAATAATTAGGATTTCTATCAGCCTAATCGAGGTGTAGATTACATCTTACATTCCAGTGTTCGAACTTGTAAACAAGGCATGGGATTTCTCTTAATGACACTCTGTGCAGCCAATTACCATGTCCTATTTAGGTATAATGCCCGGAGCCGCTTGTGGATTTGACAGCTCTAACACAGTTCCACCTCGACACTACAAAAACAACCGCTATGCAGATGTCGGCTAAGGCGGATCTGATTGTATAGAACTGATTGAATAGATATGCTTTCAAAGTGCGTCGTTAGATGCTTTTTTGCCCTTCCGCATCACTTTATACACAGAAGATCTCCGCTAAACATAGAATCAAGCTGTTTATCTCTGTGACAGCCAATAACTTCGGAACGAAGCTGACTACAATTATAAAGTTGCAATGTCTTTGCAATTGTTACAAACAAGTGAAGGTTAAAAACATGCTTCAAATGAACAGAGATGACTGCATTAAAATTCAATTCAGTAGGCCTATAGGCTAAACAGGGTATGGACATTTAAATAAATGTAATGTTCAGTCTATTGAGTTCTATTTTGCTAATTGTGGGCTACACTGTCAAATCTTTGCCTCAAGATATATTACATGACCGTCGAACATCTCATTCCAAAATCATGGGCATGAATATGGAGTTGGTCTCCCCTTTGCTGCTATAACAGCCTCCACTCTTCTGGGAAGGCTTTCCACTACATGTTGGAACATTGATGCAGGGACTTTCTTCCATTCAGCCACAATTTTGTTGTCCTCTGTAGCTCAATTGGTAGAGCATGGCGCTTGTAACGCCAGGCTAGTTGGTTCGATCCCCGGGACCACCCATATGTAAAAATGTATGCGCACATGACTGTAAGTCTACTCTGTTGACTGAGAACTGCTCTGTGGGAATTAGTTCTGCAGGTTAACCACAATGAGAAATGCTCTGCTGCCTTCCAAAACATTCCAAACATCTTCACTTGGAAATATGAAGCGTAGTAACGAACGCCGAAAGAAAACACACAAGTAAAATGAGACAATGTAAATGATTCAGGAGAAATGCAGTCATTCAAACAGTCGGTCATTTGCACACTAGGGCTCTATTCAATCCGTATCGCGGAAGTTCAGCGCTACAGTGTGATTGAAATTTAAAGGCAACGTTCCCGCGTTAGCGGAGACTGCATTCACAGTAAACGCTGCATATGTTCAATTGAAAATGACCTATCGCGCAATCTGTAACGCTTCAGCGATAAAGATTGAATCGAGTCCTAGGGCTTACTACTTACTACGAAAAAATGAAAACATCAAATCCCATCAATCACGCTCTGTAGCCTGTCTGTAGCCTGCCGATATTGCTGTCACGTACAGTAATCTCATGGCAGGCCACAGACCTAGAGTATACATTTCGTTCAGTGTTACGACTCCCTCTATATGATTACAACTAGAACAACAGCAACGAAGCTCTACTGTCATAACCACACGGTCCAGTGAAATAATAATTTAGGGACGCGTTCATCTTCTGTCAGCCATTCAGAATTCAAGTGCACTCCAACCATCCCATCCCACCACCAAATATTGTCTAGTTCAAAAGATGGAGCATAAAAACAAGCAACTACAAGGCTATTCTATATCTTCCTTCTGGAGTGCTTAGCGGTCATAGTGAGAAGTAGATATACAGAGGATAGATAGGGCAAGCAGGGTCACCTAAACTATACACTGCCATTTCATACCACTTCTTTCGCTACTCCTGTAATGTGCTTTCTATCCATCCAAGATCAACTGCAGATAACAGGGTCTTTAAACTTTAACTTGAAATCTCTACTTTTAACCCTGCAAATATACTCTCTTTCTAAAGCTGTGCAGATCAAATTAGCCTGTGTGCAGTGCACCAATATCTTACTGCTTGACCCTGCACTGAAGGGTACTGCATGCAATCCACAGACATATAAGTGTCAACACTGAATCCATCACTGTTGTTGTTGTTCTGTTATAACAAAGTCATCCTGGTAATCGATAAAGCTCTGCACAGTTTAAAATGATCTCCCAAACTACTGTTGTAGTGACATCATTGCTAAACCACTGACAATCAGTGACATTGTAAAACAAACAAGGACAAGTACATTTATAATCACTAAGATTTTTTACAGATTCTCTACAGACTAATTCACCTGATTAGAAAAAAAGGACAACTTTCCTCAGGAACATGCAAATAGATAATGTGGAACAAAAAATATACATGAAAGGTCTGTTTCTTTTCAGTACTTACATATGAAGTGGTAGGAAAATAAATCAATTTACAACCAAACTGGGATTTTTTAGCACACCCCACCTACAATGTAAAACACTCCTTTCATCAAAATAATTTTAACATTGCGATTTCTGAAACATATTTGGCACATTGCACTAAAAATAACAAAAATATTTTGATGAAATCTACAGAGACTTGTACACAGGGGAGAAAGGTTCCAGAATCAATGTGGTTAGTATTCACAATGATTTTTATATGTAACAATTGGAAAATCTGGAGGCTAAACTCAGGAATTAGACAGAATTAGACCATTTAGGTTAGTAGAAGAAATACAAATGTAGTTAAAGTACAATCTATCAGCCTGAAAAAGAAGGGCGACACAAAAGCTAATTAGAATTGACAGTGAAGAAAAATTAGTATGGAAGAAATCCAAATTCCCTTCTACACATTAATTGCCTATAACCAACTACATCCCACAATCTACAAGGCGTTACGTCTAGTGTGCCTGAAGCTGCCAGTGGCGGAGGCCGAAGGACTGCATTACCCAGGAGCCCTTGTGGAGTATAGGATGGTCCCTCAGTGGAGGCCTCTCCTGTCTCAGTAGTCCTCAGTCAGCCTCTTCGTCTCTGAGGGCTGGATCTTCATCTCAGCCTTCTGGGCCTTGGCCTCGTACATCTCCCCCCTGCTGGCCCTCCTGAAGAAGCCACACTGGGGGACCATGAGATACAGTTCACTGGAGCTACATGGAGAAGCTAACGGCTAGCAAGCTAGTGCTATTGACTTTAATGGGGCAGCACATACATACTGTAGGCTATTTGATAGCAGTATCATGCTAAAACTAGCCAACTAGCGCAATTGAGTTTAATGGAGTATCACTGATAGGTACAGTACAACAACATATTTGATAAAAACACAGTCGATATGAAAAGGCACTCACACATGTAGGCTACATAGAATAATTTTAACCCCTGGTGCATTGGGGTAGACGGGATACTATTGCATGCAAGCAGTGTGCAAGAGACATATCATAACAGTTATACATTCAAACATGATAACCAAAAATAATACAAATACAGGATGAGTATAGATGGGTTAGCTGATAACATCACGAAAACAATGTGCACGCCTTAATGGGGCAGAAGTCCGTGAGTTGTTGTGATTCTGGATGGCCAGATGGCTAGCAACAATGACAAGAAACTGCCATGTTGGGAATCCTAAGTGGCTCGTTTCAGCTAGTTTCATCTTGTCTTTTTCATGCCAATGCTAATATGGCAAAAATGTGCTAGCTATGTAACCAACAACTGTAACGATGTATTTGAGAGACAACAAGTGCTCATTGTGCAAATGTATTTATGTTTTCAATATAACTTCCATGCTGTCAACATTCTAAGCCAACCCTGTCTGTTTTGCCCCATAGTTGCCACGCGTCGGTTTTGTTTCTAAACAACCAACCAGTCTATACAGTAGGTATTGATCTAAAAGTAGTCCTTAGGGTTCTCACCTTCCATAGAATGATGATGATGACTCCTAACAGTAGGATCCTTGCTACCGCGGATCCAAAGCGGAAACTCGTAAGGCGTCTCCTCTCCAAGGACTGGGTCAATGTCTACTACGAACTGAAGGATTGGAAATGAAAGAGAAGAGGATGGAGTGAGTGAGTGAGTAAGTGAGTGAGTGAGATAGAGATATAGAAAGATAGAGAGAGAGAGATGGAGAGAGAGAGAGAGAGAGAGAGAGAGAGAGAGAGAGAGAGAGAGAGGTCAGAGAGAGAGAGAGAGAGAGAGAGAGAGAGAGAGAGAGAGGCGTGGAGAAGAATAGCATGAGCAATATCCATATAATCCATACCATTTGTCTACATATCATCATCATCATCAACCATTATCATCAAGACACTAACCTCTCTGGTCTCACTTTCCATCTTGATGGTGGGGTTGTCCGTCACCAGTTTCATTGTGGCCTGACCTCTAACCTTGATCCTCAAAGCATTGTTGTAGTCCTGCTTTAACCTCTGACCTCTGACCTCTAGCATAGTGCTGTTCCATACCCGTGACCTCACAATGATCTTGGCAGAGGTAGACATGTTGATCAAGGGACAAGTGAACGTCACACAGCGGGCCGTCCATTTTGAACATTCCTTCACAACACAGACAAGTCAAGAATTAGGACCAGACACTCTAGCCGCTCCATAATTGAAGTGAAAGCTCACCAACGTTGTGTCTACAACCTCTAATTGACCATACATCTGTCTAGATATGATGTTATATTAAGTATCTGAATTAATAGATCATGGACTAATGGTTAATTATTCAAATGGCCTGTCCTCACCAGTAGATAGGTTTCTTTATGATGAGGTAGCAAAGTAATGGCTGCCTGAGGCTCGATGATATGTAGGTGTTCACCCTCCAGCCCTCTTTTGGGACGCTTGCTCCTGTTCTCGGACAACTGGAGAGAGAGAGACAGACAGACAGGAGAGGAAGAGAGGAGGAGAAAGAGAGAGAAAAAGGGAGTAGAGGAAGAGACAAAAAGGAGAGGAGGTAGGGAAGCAGGGGGAGAGACAAGAAGGGGAGGAGACAGACAAAGAACCACATTGCATCACATAATTACTGGTATGAAAATAAAGAGAACTCCTACTAACTTCCCAAAATATCATTGACCTTTTCAGTCTATCTTTGTGCAGACATAATTAATATTTAGCCTATTTGACCAAGTCTGGTTTCATTGGGTGTTTCGTTACAAATAGTGTTCCTTATTCCAAATATTGGTGATTAACTGTGGGTGTAAACAGAGATTATGTTAGAAGCAGTTAAAATGCCCCAACCCCCCCCCCCCCATAAAAAAATGAAATAAAATAAAAACATTGCGAGACTGTTATTTTGACAAACAAGTCACCAGATTAGTTGAAAGACCTTTTTTTTTTTTAAGACCTCCGCTGCTGGAACGTGTGTCCCTTCCCCCGCCCCCACTGACAGCTTTGTTCTCACTCTTGGTTGTTACAAGCAGCGTGGCAGTGTGTGAGTGAGAACGAAAGCTCTGTGCAGCACTACCATCATTACTCACCGTACCAGGGAAAGTACAGTGGCTTGCGAAAGTATTCACCCCCCTTGGCATTTTTCCTATTTTGTTGCCTGGAATTACAATGGATTTTGGGGAGGTTTGTATCATTTGATTTACACAGCATGTCTACCACTTTGAAGATGCCATTTCTTTTTTTTTGTGAAACAAACAAGAAATAAGACAGAAAAACGGAAAACTTGAGCGTGCATAACTATTCACCCCCCCAAAGTCAATACTTTGTAGAGCCACCTTTTGCAGCAACTACAGCTGCAAGTCTCTTGGGGTATGTCTCTATAAGCTTGGCACATCTAGCCACTGGGATTTTTGCCCATTCTTCAAGGCAAAACTGCTCCAGCTCTTTCAAGTTGGATGGGTTCCGCTGGTGTACAGCAATCTTTAAGTCATACCACAGATTCTCAATTGGATTGAGGTCTGGGCTTTGACTAGGCCATTCCAAGACATTTAAATGTTTCCCCTTAAACCACTTGAGTGTTGCTTTAGCAGTATGCTTAGGGTCATTGTCCTGCTGGAAGGTGAACCTCCGTCCCAGTCTCAAATCTCTGGAAGACTGAAACAGGTTTCCCTCAAGAATTTCCCTGTATTTAGCGCCATCCATCATTCCTTCAATTCTGACCAGTTTCCCAGTCCCTGCCGATGAAAAACATCCCCACAGCATGATGCTGCCACCATCATGCTTCACTGTGGGGATGGTGTTCTCGGGGTGATGAGAGGTGTTGGGTTTGCAACAGACATAGCGTTTTCCTTGATGGCCAAAAGCTCAATTTTATTCTCATCTGACCAGATTACCTTCTTCCATATGTTTGGGGAGTCTCCCACATGCCTTTTGGCGAACACCAAACATGTTTGCTTATTTTTTTCTTTAAGCTTTTTTTTCTGCCCACTCTTCCGTTAAGCCCAGCTCTGTGGAGTGTACGGCATAAAGTGGTCCTATGGACAGATACTACAATCTCCACTGTGGAGCTTTGCAGCTCCTTCAGGGTTATCTTTGGTCTCTTTGTTGCCTCTCTGATTAATGCCCTCCTTGCTTGGTCCGTGAGTTTTGGTGGGCGGCCCTCTCTTGGCAGGTTTGTTGTGGTGCCATATTCTTTCCATTTTTTAATAATGGATTTAATGGTGCTCCGTGGGATGTTCAAAGTTTCGGATATTTTTTTATAACCCAACCCTGATCTGTACTTCTCCACACCTTTGTCCCTGACCTATTTGGAGAGCTCCTTGGTCTTCATCGTGCGCTTGCTTGGTGGTGCCCCTTGCTTAGTGGTGTTGCAGACTCTGGGGCCTTTCAGATCAGGTGTATCTATACTGAGATCATGTGACAGATCATGTGACACTTAGATTGCACACAGGTGGACTTTATTTAACTAATTATGTGACTTCTGAAGGTAATTGGTTGCACCAGATCTTATTTAGGGGCTTCATAGCAAAGGGGGTGAATACATATGCACGCACCACTTTTCCGTTATTTATTTTTTTGAAACAAGTAATTTTTTTCATTTCACTTCACCAATTTGGACTATTTTGTGTATGTCCATTACATGAAATCCAAATAAAAATCCATTTAAATTACAGGTTGTAATGCAACAAAATAGGAAAAACGCCAAGGGGGATTAATACCTGAATAAGTCACTGAATTAATAAGTCACTGAAATTGTTGTTTGCAACAAAAAAGTACATTTAAGTAAAAAGTGTATGAATGTGACTTAACTTTGATATGTTAACGAACATGAGCAACTATAAGCTTTCTCCTGGCTAGTAGCTAGTTAGCTTTACATGTACATTTGTAGTTTTGTATTTTTTTGCTGTGTCAGGTTATATCTAACTAGCTAACACTGGGTAGTTCTGGCTGTGTGAAAAACCTATGGTGAATGTTTTGAAGCCAATAATACTTGCTAGCTACAGAATTACTTGCACAATCACTGTCTTAGTCTTCATTATAGGGTCAGCAAGTTAGCAATGGATGTGCCACCAGTCAAGAAGATAAATAAAACACACTACCCCTGGCAAACTATCTGGACAAATTTTGCGCTTTCAGCTTAGATGTCTTTAAATTCATCACAGTGATTATGGGTCATGAAGGTGTGTTACATGTTTCTATGTATGTCATTCAAATGGTAAGGGACAACTCGCATGCAGCTTGTTATGTTGAATCCAGTACCGTATATTAAATACATGTATCAACTCTCCATCTAAGTGTTAAATATCTTTTTGCATATTGAATTATCTGATACCAGAGAAACTCATCATCACTGTGTTACATGAGCAGTCAGCATGCCTTTCCTACAAAATGTACAGACGTTACACTCTTCAGTGCATTTGGAAAGTATTCAGACCCCTTCCCTTTTTCCACATTTTGTTACGTTACAGCCTTATTCTAAAATTGATTCAATCCTCATTAATCTAAATACAATACCCCATAATGACAAAGCGAAAACAATTTATTTGAATTTTTAGCAAATGTATAAAAATAAAAAACAGAAATACCATATTTATAAAAGTATTTAGAACCTTTGCTATGAGACTCGAAATTGAGATCAGGTGCATCCTGTTTCCATTGATCATCCTTGAGATGTTGCTACAACTTGATTGGAGTCCACCTGTGGTAAATTCAATTGATTGGACATGATTTGGAAAGGCACACACCTGTCTATATAAGGTCCCACAGTTGACAGTGCACATCAGAGCAAAAACCAAGCCATGAGGTCGTAGGAATTGTTCGTAGAGCTCCGAGACAGGATTGTGTCGAGGCACAGATCTGGGGAAGGGTACATAAAAATGTCTGTAGCATTGTAGGTCCCCAAGAACACAGTGGCCTCCATCATTCTTAAATGGAAGAAGTTTGGAACCACCAAAACTCTTCCTAGAGTTGGCCGCCAAGCCAAACTGAGCAATCGGGGTAGAAGGGCCTTGGTCAGGGAGGTGACCAAGAATCCGATGGTCACTCTGACAGAGCTTCAGACTTCCTCTGTGGAGATGGAAGAAACTTCCAGAAGGACAACCATCTCTGCAGCACTCCACCAATCAGGCCTTTATGGTAGATTAGCCAAACGGATGCCACTCCTCAGTAAAAGGCACATGACATCCCACTTGGAGTTTGCCAAAAGGCACCTAAAGGACTCTCAGACCATGAGAAACAAGATTATCTGGTCTGATGAAACCAATTTTGAACTCTTTGGCCTGAACGCAAAGTGTCACGTCTGGAGTAAACCTGGTACCATCCCTACGGTGAAGCATGGTGGTGGCAGCATCATGCTGTGGGGATGTTTTTCAGAGGCAGGGACTGGGAGACTAGTCAGGATTGAGGGAAAGAATAACGGAGCAAACTACAGAGAGATCCTTGATGAAAACCTGCTCCAGAGCGCTCAGGACCTCAGACTGGGGCGAAGGTTCACCTTCCAACAGGACAATGACCCTAAGCACACAGCCAAGACAACGCTGGAGTGGCTTCGGGAAAAAGCCTCTGATTGTCCTTGAGTGACCCAGCCAGTGCCCGGACTTGAACCCGATCTAACATCTCTAGAGTGACCTGAAAATAGCTGTGCAGCGACGCTCCCTATCCAACCTGACAGAGCTTGAGAGAATCTGCAGAGAAGAATGGGAGAAACTCCCCAAATACAGGTGTGCCAAGCTTGTAGCGTCATACCGAAGAAGACTCGAGGCTGTAATCGCTGCCAAAGGTGCTTCAACAAAGTACTGAGTAAATACTTATGTAAATGTGATCTGTTTTTTTTTAATACATTTGCTAAAAAATCTAAAAACCTGTTTTTTCATTGTCATTATGGGGTATTGTGTGTAGATTGATCAGTGGGAAAAAAGATGTCATCAATTTTAGAATAAGGCTGTAACATAACAAAATGTGGAAAAAGTCCAGGGGTCTGAATTCTTTCCGAATGCACAGCTATTTTCAATCTCAATCTTAATTCATTTGATGGATAAATATAATTTAGAATTTTAAAATGGTTCTATTTGGCCTTGGGTGGTATAGGGAAAGACATAAATGTCTTCTTATTTTCTTGGTTACAGCTACATCAACGATTTTACAGATTTAATTCCTTTTTAACTGTTCTGGGAATAATTATTTGGAAATAACTTGCCTGACATTTTTATTGTTACACTCCTTATCCTGCAAACAACAGCCATCTACACTACCGGTCAAAAGTTTAGAACACCTACTCATTCAAGGGTTTTTCTTTATTTTTACTATTTTGTAGATACATTGTAGAAAATAGTGAAGACATCACAACTATGAAATAACACATATGGAATCATGTAGTAACCAAAAAAGTGTTAAACAAATGAAAATATATTTTATACTTGAGATTCTTCAAATAGCCACCCTTTGCCTTGATGACAGCTTTGCACACTCTTGGCATTCTCTCAACTAGCTTCACCTGGAATGCTTTTCCAACAGTCTTGAAGGAGTTCCCACATATGCTGATCACTTGTTGGCTGCTTTTCCTTCACTCTGCCGTCCGACTCATCCCAAACCATCTCAATTTGGTTGAGGTCGGGGGATTGTGGAGGCCAGGTCATCTGATGCAGCACTCCATCACTCTCCTTCTTGGTCAAATAGCCCTTACACAGCCTGGAGGTGTGTTGGGTCATTGTCCTGTTGAAAAAGAAATTATAGTCCCATTAAGCCCAAATCAGATGGGATGGCGTATTGAAACTACTGAACACATTTTATTTTACTGTGATCATATTTCCACTTTCTGGGTGGAGTTTCATGATTTATTATTTGAAATAATGTTAATATTATATTGATGTCAAATTTGGTTTATATAAGTATACAGACCTTTTACAGCCTCAAGTCTTCTTGGGTATGACGCTACAAGCTTGGGACACATGTATTTGAGGAGTTTCTCACATTCTTTAAGGAAAATGTTTTTTGTGTGTTTTTTTTATGTTTAGCTCACATAATATAATTTAAAAGTTTGCATTAAGGTGTCTGTAATAAATAAAATGTGTCAAAAATGAATGTAGACAATAATAAATGCATTTCTATAAATGTGTCAAAATGAATGTAGATATTAATAAATGCATTTCTATAGATGGGTTAGCTTACAAACGTCATGAAAATGGCATGTGCGTTTCCATGGGGCAGAATTCAGCGTGTTGTTGTGTTTCTGGATGGCCAGATTGCTAGCAAGAATGACAAGAAACTGCCATGTGGGGAATCGCATGAGTCTCGTTTCAGTTCGTTTCATCTTGTTATTGATACCATGTCTTGTTTTGAGTTTTTTTTACTAATTTCATGTCAATGCTAATATGGCAAAAAAAAAAAAATCGCTAGATATCTTGTTATTATATCCATAATCTTTGGTTCTAGTGCCCTGTTCAGCAGGAGGACGGACATAACGTTGGGCAACGTTCAGATAGAAATGTATTATGTACAACAAACATGCCTCTCTGATTCTAAGGAATCATTTCAGTTCAATTCATGGCATTTCTATGAACAACATGCCCAGGCGAACCCGCTGATGCTCCCTTTGGTGACAATCTCAGTCAGGTAGAGAAGCCACTTCCCATTGGTCACCTCGAAGGGCCACTCAAACTCCATGACCAGGGTCCCCAGCGCACCCAGAGGCTCTCCCTCCACTGACACCTGGTGGTAGAATGGTGTTATCACAGTCACCACAGGAAAGACACATGGCAACAGAATGGATATAGATATAAAAATGACAATGTATACAGAGCTGACGGGATTCCTCATTCTGTGTGACAACAAAGCATGTCTGTTCTACATAAATAATTTATATCTAAATGTTCTGTAATGTGATCCATTTTATTTGGGGTCTCTTCCCCCACAACATCACAAGAAGAAGCAGTGTGGTGTTTATAGTAATATTAACCACACATTATTAATTTTTTGGTGCCAACACCTAGCTACACCTAGCTCACCCACAGGACTTCAGACAACTGGCAAAATATTTCCAGCACATATTACTTCACAAAACTGTTCAGCCTACAATTACAGGTCAGAGTTAACGGGAAACATCACTCACTAGCCCACAACATGGCTGACATTAGCTAAGTGTTGGTGTCTCACGTTGAAGGTGTATTCCACCAGACTGCCCACATCACTGGTGGTGTTCATAGCTGACCCTCCCATCACCTCTCTGCTGAAGTAGGTCTGGACCAGGGGCTTCTCTCTGTTTAGAGAGTGGGAGGAAGAAGAAGAAGGAGGAGGATGACAATGGAAGTTAGAGTATTATACAGGCTCTTAGCATTGCATCACGACAACATGGAGTATGTGTCTGAAGTTACACTTACATGGAAATGGAAGTCTGGATGGAGTTCTCTATCAGCAGGACCACAAGCACAGGGTACAGGTCATTCTGCTCACTTAACCTTGGGAAACAACACCAACATAAGTGTTTATTTGGCTAGTTTATTTACCCAATTATATTCATATTCCCCCCTTGGACATAAAGACTGACTGTTGTAAATGAGATAATGATATAATGATGTAGAGTGACGACAAATATCTCCTGTTACTTATGTAGACAACAGTAACTGAGACTCAATCTCCCTGGTGTTCAGGTTGATTCCTGATGTTTCAAAGATGAGCTGCAGAGAGACCTGCAAACCATGGGAGGGTCGTGAGATTTTAACTATCACAAATCTACATTAAAATAGGGTTTGGCCCTCCTGTAGCTCAGTTGGTAGAGCATGGTGCTTGCAACGCAAGGGTTGTGGGTTTGATTCCCACGGGGGGCCAGTATGAAAAATGTATGCACTCACTTATTGTAAGTCGCTCTGGATAAGAGCGTCTGCTAAATGACTAAAATGTCAATTGGATCACTAAAAAATACAACTTTGGGGTGGCAGGTAGCTTAGTGGTTAAGAGCGTTGTGCCAGTAACCGAAGGTCGCTGATCCTGAGCCGACTAGGTGAAAAATCTGTCGATGTGCCCTTGAGCAAGGCACTTAACCCTAATTGCTCCTGTAAGTCGCTCTGGATAAGAGCGTCTGCTAAATGACTAAAATGTAAAACCAATTATGTGATATACTGTATAATCTCTATGGGTAAAAACAGTATGGCCTTACCATCTCATTGCTCCTCAGTGGATTCCCCAGCTCACACATAACAGTCTTCTCAGCACTACATTCCATGTCAGGATCCTACAAATAAATACACATAATCAATCAAATGTATTTTATAAAGCACTTTTTACATCAGCAGTTGTCACAAAGTGCTATTCCGATACCCAGCCTAAAACCCCAAAGAGCAAGCAATGCAGATGCAGAAGCCACAGTGGCTAGGACAAACTCCCTAGAAAGGCAGAAACCTAGAGAGGCTCCGAGGGGTGGTCAGTCCTCTTCTGGCTGTCCGAGGTGGAGATTAAAAGAGTACATGGCCATTTAGGCCAGATCGTTCTTCAAGACGTTCAAACTATCATAGATGACCAGCAGGGTGTAGTAATAACCACAGTGATTATAGAGGGTGCAACAGTTCAACACCTCAGGAGTAAATGTCAGTTGGCATTTTGACACTATTACCTGTATGTACAGAACATAGTTGACAGAGCAATTAAAGGCAATGGACCTGTTAATAGTCAGACTTTACCTAACCCTTTATCACCCTCTGGTGGATTTACCTGGGAGCGCACGCCAGAGTATCTGAGAGTGGAGGGGATGAAGATGTTGAGCATGGCTTGGTGGGCGTCCTCAGCTACCTTCCCAGGACCAGGCAGGTTAGCTACCTCCACTAGTAGCATCACCTTCTTCACATTACTTCTGTACTGTAGCAATTGGTGGTTCCCCTGACTGCATACAAACAGAGCAGCACAGTTAATGTATAAGGGACCATGGACAGAATATTGCACCAGAGGGAGAACGTGTGAATCTGAAGCACTGGGGTCCAAACCCATTTTTGGTGGGGACCTACATGATTTGATAGAGTTGTGGTTTGATCAAGGAGTGCAAGGTCTCTAACATCCACCAGCTCCGTGATGTCGTCTTGGAGGAGTGGAAGAGGACTCCAGTGGCAACCTGTGAAGCTCTGGTGAACTCCATGCCCAAGAGGCAGTGCTGGAAAATGATGGTGGCCACACAAAATATTGACACTTTGGGCCCAATTTGGACATTTTCACTTAGGGGTGTACTCACTTTTGTTGCCAGCGATTTAGACATTAATGGCTGTGTGTTGTGTTATTTTGAGGGGACAGCAAATGTACAATGTTATACAAGCTGTACACTCACTACTTCACATTGTAGCAAAGTGTCATTTCTTCAGTGATGTCACATGAAAAGATATACTCAAATATTTACAAAAATGTGAGGGGTGTACTCACTTTTGTGAGATACTGTGTGTGTGTATATATATATACAGGTAAAAGTCAGTAAATTAGAATATTTTGAAAAACTTGATTTATTTCAGTAATTGCATTCAAAAGGTGTAACTTGTACATTATATTTATTCATTGCACACAGACTGATGCATTCAAATGTTTATTTCATTTAATTTTGATGATTTGAAGTGGCAACAAATGAAAATCCAAAATTCCGTGTGTCACAAAATTAGAATATTGTGTAAGGGTTACATTTTGAAGACACCTGGTGCCACAAAATAATCAGCTGATTAACTCAAAACACCTGCAAAGGGCTTTAAATGGTCTCTCAGTCCAGTTCTGAAGCCTACACAAACATGGGGAAGACTTCAGATTTGACAGCTGTCCAAAAGGCGACCATCGACACATTGCACAAGGAGGGAAAGACACAAAAGGTTATTGCAGAAGAGGCTGGCTGTTCTCAGAGCTCTGTGTCCAAACACATTAATAGAGAGGCAAAGGGAAGGAAAAACTGTGGTCAGAAAAAGTGTACAAGCGATAGGGATCACCGCGCCCTAGTCAAGATTGTGAAAAAAAACCCATTCAAAAATGTGGGGGAGATTCACAAGGAGTGGACAGCTGCTGGAGTCAGGGCTTCAAGATCCACCACCAAGAGACGCTTGAAAGACATGGGTTTCAACTGCCGCATACCTCGTGTCAAGCCACTGTTGACCAAGAAACAGCGCGAAAAGCGTCTCACCTGGGCTAAGGAAAAAAAGAGCTGGACTGCTGCTGAGTGGTCTAAAGTCATGTTTTCTGACGAAAGCAAATTTTGCATTTCCTTTGGAAATCGAGGTCCCAGAGTCTGGAGGAAGACAGGAGAGGCACAGGATCCACGTTGCCTGAAGTCTAGTGTAAAGTTTCCACCATCAGTGATGGTTTGGGGTGCCATGTCATCTGCTGGTGTCGGTCCACTCTGTTTCCTGAGATCAAGGGTCAACGCAGCCGTCTACCAGCGAGTTTTAGAGCACTTCATGCTTCCTGCTGCTGACCTGCTCTATGGAGATGGAGATTTCAGGTTCCAACAGGACTTGGCGCCTGCACACAGCGCAAAATCTACCCGTGCCTGGTTTACGGACCATGGTATTTCTGCTCTAAATTGGCCAGCCAACTCCCCTGACCTTAGCCCCATAGAAAATCTGTGGGGTATTGTGAAAAGGAAGATGCAGAATGCCAGACCCAACAACGCAGAAGAGTTGAAGGCCACTATCAGAGCAACCTGGGCTCTCATAACACCTGAGCAGTGCCAGAAACTCATCGACTCCATGCCACGCCGCATTAATGCAGTAATTGAGGCAAAAGGAGCTCCAACCAAGTATTGAGTATTGTACATGCTCATATTTTTCATTTTCATACTTTTCAGTTGGCCAACATTTCTAAAAAATCCCTTTTTTGTATTAGCCTTAAGTAATATTCTAATTTTGTGACACACGGAATTTTGGATTTTCATTTGTTGCCACTTCAAATCATCAAAATTAAATGAAATAAACATTTGAATGCATCAGTCTGTGTGCAATGAATAAATATAATGTACAAGTTACACCTTTTGAATGCAATTACTGAAATAAATCAAGTTTTTCAAAATATTCTAATTTACTGACTTTTACCTGTATATATATATATATATTCACCATTGATATAGATAGCTTATACACCAATATCAACACAGTAGTAGGGATAGAGGCAGTTAGAACACTTTTCAATAGGTTTCCAGATAGGGATAAACCGGACAGCGACATATTAGAACTATTAGAGATCAGCCTGACAAGCAATGACTTCAGGTTTAATGGTAGGCACTACTTACAGGTGGATGGAACAGCTATGGGTAAGAAATGTACACCTGCATATGCGAACATTTACATGGCTGAATGGGAGAGAGAGGTACTGGCAAAGTGCCCGTTCCAACCCACCTTCTATTTTAGACGACATCATAGGAGCTTGGCCCCATGACATCACACGTTTCACAGATTTCATTAATATTCTCAATAATCACCATGCATCAATTCAAGTTAAATACACAATAGATTACAACATATAGTTCTTAGAGTAACATTGATTTTCAATGTATTCAGACTGACCATCTGCCCGATACCACATTAATTACATACATTTGAAGTCGGAAGTTTACATACACTTAGGTTGGAGTCATTAAAACTCATTTTTCAACCACTCCACAAATTTCTTGTTAACAAACTATAGTTTTGGCAAGTCGGTTAGGACATCTACTTTGTGCATGACACAAGTCATTTTTCCAACAATTGTTTACAGACAGATTATTTCACTTATAATTCACTGTATCACAATTCCAGTGGGTCAGAAGTTTACATACACTAAGTTGACTGTGCCTTTAAACAGCTTGGAAAATTCCATGGCTTTAGAAGCTTCTGATAGGCTAATTGACATAATTTGAGTCAATTGGAGGTGTACCTGTGGATGTATTTCAAGGCCTACCTTCAAACTCAGTGCCTCTTTGCTTGACATCATGGGAAAATCAAAAGAAATCAGCCAAGACCTCAGAAAAAAAATTGTAGACCTCCACAAGTCTGGTTCATCCATGGGAGCAATTTCCAACACCATCCCAACCATAAAGCACGGGGGTGGCAGCATCATGCTGTGGGGGTGCTTTGCTGCAGGAGGGTCTGGTGCACTTCACAAAATAGATGGCATCATGAGGAAGGAAAATTATGTGGATATATTGAAGCAACATCTCAAGACATCAGTCAGGAAGTTAAAGCTTGGTCGCAAATGGGTCTTCCAAATGGACAATGACCCCAAGCATACTTCCAAAGTTGTGGCAAAATGGCTTAAGGACAACAAAGTCAAGGTATTGGAGTGGCCATCACAAAGCCCTGACCTCAATCCTATAGAACATTTGTGGGCAGAACTGAAAATGTGTGTGCGAGCAAGGAGGCCTACAAACCTGACTCAGTTACACCAGCTCTGTCAGGAGGAATGGGCCAAAATTCACCCAATTTATTGTAGGAAGCTTGTGGAAGGCTGCCCGAAACATTTGACCCAAGTTAAAAAATTTAAAGGCAATGCTACCAAATACTAATTGAGTGTATGTAAACTTCTAAACCACTGGGAATGTGATGAAAGAAAGAAAAGCTGAAATAAATCATTTTCTCTACTACTATTCTGACATTTCACATTCTTAAAATAAAGTGGTGATCCTAACTGACCTAAGAAAGGGCATTTTTACTAGGATTAAATGTCAGGAATTGTGAAGAACTGAGTTTAAATGTATTTGGCTAAGGTGTATGTAAACTTCCGACTTCAACTGTATCTTCCTCTGTGTTTTCCACATACCTGGAGTAAGGCTTCAGTCTCTCGTTAGCAAACTTAGCTGTTAGCTGCAGGTTACTAGTGCACTTGTTGTCTGAGCCACACTCCTTCTGGAAGTTCATCTGCAAAAAAGGGGAAGAAAGAGTTTGAAAACATACTCATCACTACATACTCACTGGAATCAGGTTATTCATAAATCAGTAACATACCTTTTTCCTTGCAGTGACTTTCTGTTTGTGGGTCAATACAGGGTAGGAGTCCCGGTTCTGCAGGGCCTTCCTGACTTTGGGTTTCTGTTCATCCAGGGACACATTGAGGGAGAAAACCACCGGCTCCAGCATGTCCCTCACATAATCCTGGAGAAGATGATACAGATGAGTGTGTGTGCCTGTCCTGTGTGATCAGTCATATGCGTGTGTGTGTACAGTATTTTACCTCTACTCTGAGCTCCAGCACCTGACACTCAGTCTTGGGAGATGGCATTGTGAGGAAGCCTGTGTAGGTGTCATGCTTATTGTCCAGGAAGTGAACTCGAGGGTGCCGGCGATCCATGTCAGCTTCCATTGTGTACTTCACCGCTACACAGGGAAGAAAGACAAAAGTAGTTAGATGTACAGTCAGGAATAAGTACAGGCCAGGTGTATATACTGTATGAGGATGTATTAGAAAGGGAATAGCACTCACTTATGTTTTTCTTGAAATCTTTGTTTCCATTGCTGAGTGTGTAGGAGAAACACACTGTCACGGTCACACTGTAGAAGACATAAAGAAGAGACGGTAACAATTCATTTTAAGGGGTCCTTATTACAGTGTAATTACATACAGTATGTAATTACACTGTAGCAAGTATTGTATTTAAATTGTAATAATTCATAGTTATACTGTAACTGGTGGTAATTGCAGTCTGTAATTACAGAGGTGTAACTGAAAATGCTTGTTACCATGCTTGTTACAAGTTTCTGATAGCATCCGAAAGCACCATGCTTCAGCCTGCACAAACCAACTGATAAGTGTTGAAAACCGACCACCTCAATGACACCACTATGCAACAAAGGGCTCTGGAGTCTGATCCCCAGGCCCAGGTCAAGCTTTCGTTTCAAATTCATGGAAGCTTATGAGCACTATGGAAAAAACGTGGGGTTCACATAAAAAATAGTTTAAATTGTTAAATCATTTAACGGTGTATTTGACCTGGATAGCAACAGTATCTTGACAAGCTTAACAATGGTTCAGTTACATTATTGAGCATTAATTAAACATTTTTAGACACATTAATAAACAGTTATGGTTACAATTGTGAGATAGTCATTCAGTACTTGCCAAATTGTGAGCATATTAAGCTAGGTTGAATAATGGTTAATAAATGCACTTAAAATGGTGTGAAGGAGACTCAATAGTGTTCCTATACTCATTGTATATGGATTCAAAGTATTTATTGAAATGTTTTAACTGGATTATTGGGATGCAATATTATTTATTTTCTGTATCAATTCATTTAATCCATAACCTGCGCTTTCTATCATCTCCAAGCATTTCCTGTTGTATTGCATTGCTCATTATAATGCCTAATTGGTGGGAGTGGCTAATCGGCAAAGGTGCCTGCAATCTGTAATCAGGGCCTGTGTTTTCTTGAAAAGGTGTGTTTCCTGAATGTGTGGAAGAGCCATTTGTTTTAGCCACCAGCCATGTGCGTTTACTTTGTAAGTCTGTAGGTTTTTTTAAATACTGTACATGAAGTACTTCTATAACTATTTATTTCGTAGTTCCTCTTTTAAGCCTTTTCGATGACACGGTATCGGCCAGCCTGTCACAATAAGACCAACTATTATTCCATCATGTAACCTTGCAAGGGTTTCACGGTTGAAGAACATTCTTAGTTTTGGATGGGATCCATTGGTGCACTTATTTATTTCACTTGGTAATGAGTAGTAAGTAATTATATGGTAATTGCTCATAGGCACCTATAAAGTTACACTTCACTTTAAATATCTAAATCCTGTGTACCACCTATTAATTACATTGTACTTAGGCAGATAGTACATGTACTCTGTGGTGTACTAGTGTGTTTACCCTCCCACATGGATGGCGCTTCCAGAAGCTTTAAAATGAGGGCCATGCTGTTAGGATGGGAAATGTACTATATACACTATATATACAAATGTATGTGGACAACCCTTCAAATTAGTGTATTTGGCTATTTCAGTCACACCCGTTGCTGACAGGTGTATAAAATCGAGCACACAGCCATGCAATCTCCATAGACAAACATTGGTAGTAGAATGGCCTTACTGAAGAGCTCAGTGACTTTCAACGTGGCACCATCATAGGATGCCACCTTTCCAAGTCAGTTGGTCAAATTTCTGGCGGTGGGGTTATGGTATGGGCAGGCATAAGCTACAGACAACGAACACAATTGCATTTTATCTATGGGAATTTGAATGCACAGAGATACCGTGATGAGATCCTGAGGCCCATTGTCATGCCATTCATCCGCCGCCATCACCTACTGTTTCAGCATGATAATACACAGCCCCATGTCGCAAGGATCTGTACACAATTCCTGGAAGCTGGATATGTCCCAGTCCTTCCATGGCCTGCATACTCACCAGACATGTCACCCATTGAGCATGTTTGGGATACTCTGGATCGACGTGTACGATAGCGTGTTCCAGTTCCGGCCAATATCAAACAACGTCGCACAGCCATTGAAGAGTAGTGGGAGAACAATCCACAGGCCACAATCAACAGCCTGGTCAACTCTATGCAAAGGAGATGTGTTGCGCTGCATGAGGCTAATGGTGGTCACACCAGATACTGACTGGTTTTCTGATCCACACCCCTACCTTTTTTTTTAAGGTGTCTGTGTCCAACAGATTCATATCTGTATACCCAGTCATGTGAAATTCATAGATTAGGGCCTAATGTATTTATTTCAGTTGACTGATTGCCTTTTGTGAACTGTAACTCAGTAAAAACGTAGAAATTGTTGCATGTCGCGTTTATATTTTTCCGTGTATAAAATGAATCAAACCAGTCTAATTCCCTAATGGGTAATATTACTGTACCTGACTGGGCTCCTCAGAGATTCCCTTCTTGCTTCCCATAAAGATGTAGACCTTCCTAGACTCATGAAATGGGGCTCCTACTGCAAAGTCTATAGAGGAAATAGAAGCATTGGAAATACATGACCATACATTTAGGAAATGACCAATTAAGTTTGCTCAAACAATTAATAATCTGCATATTTGATGCATATAATACAAAGTAAGTAGTGCATAGTGTCATCCTGGATGTAAGCCCTTGTGCTGGCTGTATTTGGCCTCTAGGTGGCAGCAGCATAACAGCAGAAAGGTTTTACTGGACTGGAGAGCCATTTCTGACCTATCTGATGACACCAATTATATTTGCCTCTATCATATTGGTGACATTGTACAATGGATTCTGATAGGAGGTTAACCATGATTCTCTTTGACCAAAGTAGATCTGATTCCAGTCCTCCTTGCGGTACAGTTCAGCACTGTTCTAATTCTTTAAAAGTGCATCTTTCCTTCTCCCTTTGAAGAAATCACTGATTATATTTTACTAGACAGGTGAAAGCCATGTGGTGGAGCCCTTGCGGTCACCTGTCCAATCATATCAAATGAGTGACTCCTTCAAGTAAGGGAGGGAGGAATTTGAACAATGCCCAAAATGTTACCATGGTATGTTAGTCCTACCTTGGAATCCATCTTGGTTGACGTCTCCAATGGCTGAAACGGCGAATCCAAAACCAGATGCCGCAGGACCCTTCAGTACCATGCTAGGAGTCTTCTGGAAAGATCCGTTCTCGTTCATGAAGACATACACCGCTCCTCCCTCATTCTCCTTACGGTCAAAGTAGAACGGGGCACCTACGATCAGGTCATTCCATCTAGGATGGTTAAAATAAAAAAGTGCACACACAAATATTAACACACAAGATACACAGATATTGTATCATTGTAGCATACCTGGATCACAATGCTGGTATCAGTGAATGGTTTACCAACCATTATACCTCCTTATTTTTGTATTATTATTGGCTTTCAGAGAGGGCAACATATCAGCTTAGCCTATGACATGGCATCATAATGCTTTACATCTTTTGGCTTGTCTCATGTGTTGCCAAAGTATGTTCTTGACAATGTGTTATTCAGTATAATCTTTATCTCTGACATACTAACAGGTAATGAAGACAAATGCTCATGTGTTATGAGAAGAGAGAGCACACATGCCTCAGCCATGATGTCTTGACAGATACCCTTTCTGAGGTGGTGAAACGACAAGGACCGTCTCTTTTCAATTCAGCCACTGTATACATTATCTGCATAAGTCAGGTAGAGCGTGTAATAGTAGAAGTAAAAACTACAGCTGAGGTAATACTGCTGATGGGCTGTTGGTACCATTTTATTTTACAGGGTGATATAATTTAAACTCAATAAATCACATATTAAAAGAATAATAAAATGTTCTCAATACTTTTCTCAAAAGATTAGCATTTGCTATTCTTTTGCCTTTGCGTTTGCTATTGTTTGGTTTCTGACTGCTAGATAATCAAGCTATTGGCATTTGGCACACAGAGAGAGACCCACTAAAGCTGGGGATTTCCTATGGTCGGTGTTGACGTACTCGTCATTGTTGAGGTCGGTGACAGCTAGGCTGGTCCCGAAGTACGAGCCCACTTGTTCTCCTGGGGTGATGAACTCGGTTGTTAGGTCTGTGTCATCCTTCTTGGCCAGTGTCACCGAGTCGTTTTGACTAAGCAACTTCCTGTCCTCATAGACGGAGTAACCTGTGGTGTTAAAACAACATTAAAATAATGTTGTAAAAACGTTACAGTTCCATTTATGGTATGTAGGCCTAATCAGTGGCCTTTAATCTTTCAACACTAAGGTCAAAGGTAATTTCCTGTGATACAGTTGCCAGTTGCCATGCCACTATGCTAAACAGAGCACTGCTATCTAGATAGCATCTGGAGTTCCTCTTTCTTGTTCTCGTTCAATTCATAAGTTCAAAGAGATGTTTATCTTTATGAATGGGTGAGCGGTTATGTTTGCGAGTCCTTATGGATGAAAAAGCACAAGACACAGTCCTAGTCTATCTACTGTGCCCTCTACCCTGTTCATCCAGAAATGGCTCTGCAAGCCAGGTCAACGATAGAGCCATACTACATGTAGCTATATCATCTGTTCAGTTACCCAAAGTCTTTGACATTCAAGTCCCACGAGTTTCCTGGATCAGGGTCTGAACAGCTGCCTAGGTAACAAAGAAAAAAGAGAACAATACAGTTTCACACAAACTTTTAAGCCATGATGTTAGAGTTTACAGAAGAAGCTTTGAGGCTGCAACTATCTCTTTCTCTTTGAACTCCTTTGGCGCCCACCTTGCCACACGTAGCTTAGCGTTTAGATATGATGCTAGCAATGAATCAATGTTGTCAGTTAAGAAATAAAGCATTGAGGGGACTATGATCTGTTGTGAATAGTCACAGCTCAATGGTCAAAATGTACTACTCTATTGTTGACCTGTACTGAAAATTATTCAAATTAGCATAGGACTTCACAAAGTGTTTACCGTGTGTGTTATGTATTAGGGTTGTATACGCAGAGCATCATGGGTAAAGTGTGTGTTGAGATGAGCACGTTCAGATAAATGGCTGAACTAATTTCCTTCTCCCATCTCCTCATTATTGAATTGTTATGAAGACGTGGTTATGAAACCAACGCGACATAACAGTATGACTGTGACATTGCGTAATGTTATTGGCCCAGCTCGCTGACACCAACAGGAACACAGTGAGTCAAGTGTTTTTGGTGTCTTGAGGACCTAACATTCCCTGAAACCAGGTGGTGCGAGAACAAGTGGTGCTGTAGAGCAGTTAAAATTCAAGTCTCACATCCATGTAAATCTCAGGTCTCATACCTCGCTGATACAGTTCCTTCAGAAAGTATTCATACCCCTTGACTTATTCCACATTTTGTTGTGTTAACAACCTGAATTTAAAATTGATTATTTAATTTGTTTTACCTTTATTTAACTAGGCAAGTCAGTTAAGAACAAATTCTTATTTACAATGACGGCCTATATATATATATACACTACCGGTCAAAAGTTTTAGAACACACACTCATTCAAGGGTTTTTCTTTATTTTTACTATTTTCTACATTCTAGAATAATAGTGAAGCCCAAACCAGATGTCTAAGTATTCACACCCCTGTGAATACCTGTTAGAATCACCTTTGGCAGCGATTACAGCTGAGTCTTTCTGGATAAGTCTCGAAGAGCTTTGCACACCTGGATTGTACATTGGCACATAATTCTTTAAAAAATTATTCTGTCAAGATGGTTGTTGATCATTGCTAGACAGCCATTTTCAAGTCTTGCCATTTTCAAGTCTTGCAATTGATTTTCAAGCCGATTTAAGTCAAAACTTTAACTAGACCACTCAAGAACATTCAATTTCGTCTTGGTAAGCAACTCCATTGTATATTTGGCCTTGTGTTTTAGGTTATTGTCCTGTTGAAAGGTGAATTTTTTTCCCAATGTCTGTTGGAAAGCAGACTGAACAAGGTTTTCCTCTAGGATTTTGCCTGTGCTTAGCTCTATTCCATCTCTTTGTATCCTAAAAATTTTTTAAATATGAAGAGTGGTACTCAGTGATGTGTTGTGTTGGATTTGCCCCAAACATAATGCTTTGTATTCAGGATGTAAAGTGAATTTCTTTGCCACATCTTTTGCAGTATTACTTCAGTGACTTATTGCAAACAGGATATATGTTTTAGAATATTTATATTATGTACAGGCTTTCTTCTTTTTACTCTGTCATTTTGGTTAGTATTGTGGAGTAACTACAATGTTGTTGATCCATCCTCAGTTTTATCCTATCACAGCCATTCACCTCTGTAACTGTTTTAAAGTCACCATTGGCCTTACGGTGAAATCCCTGAGCGGTTTCCTTCCTCTCCGGCAACTGAGTTAGGAAGGGCACTTGTATCTTTGTAGTGACTGGGTACATTGATACACCATCCAAATTGTAATTAATAACCAATAGGTGCTCTTTTTTGCAAGGCATTGGAAAACCTCCCAGGTCTTTGTGATTGAATCTGTGTTTCAAATTCAAACCTTGACTAAGGGACCTTACATATAAGATGTGTGGGGTACAGAGATAAGGAAGTCATTCAAAAATCATCAGTCCATGCAACTTATTATGTGACTGGTTAAGCAAACTTTTACTCCTGAACTTATTTAGGCTTGCCATAACAAAGGGGTTGAATACTCATTGAAGGCAAAGAGAGTTTCAAAAGTGCCTGGCACCACCACTCCTACACAGGCCTCAGTGTTTAATCAATCAATCAAATGTTATTTGTCACAGTACATTATAAAAGTGACCACTAACAGAAGTCTACACAAAAACACTATACTATGTCATATACAGGCCAAGGGTTTTTTACTGGTCAGGTTTCATGGTCACGAAAAACTCCTGGCCCTAATTCATTTTTATCATGTGACCTGAGCAGGGAAAAACTCCTGGCCCATGTCATACAGTGAAGGAACAGAAGTATCCCACTACTAAGTGGACAAAGGTAATTCAGCCCGTATAGGACTATACAATAAACATGGCCCTGAAAGAGATGTAAAGACAGAGGCAACCTGTCGTCACTAAGAATAATATCTCATATTACTGTTGCAAGGGTGTCCTATTCCCAACCATTACAGTAAGTACGACTTGCATCCCCTCTCCCAAGAGCATGGCTCTGACATACTCTAGCTACAACAGCAATCACTGCCTCATCTGAAACAGAAAGGAGACAATTATCCCTCCTTTATCCTGATGTGCATTATCAGCCATTAATCAATTCCCTTGCCTGGGTGATGACAACCAGTAAGGGCCAATGTGACCAAGGTCTGCAGATTGTTCCCCACACCGTGCCTCTTACTGGGGCTTATGACAAGTGCTCCCAGTAGGCTCCGTAGGGATGCAGAGAGAACTTGACTGGTGATCACTCAGTAGCTAGTCTTTATCTGAGATTCCACAGACGGTTGGAGGACCGGGACCACTGACGGATGCGTGGGGAATCAAGGCAGTAGTAGGACACATGACTAGGTCTTAAGGGAAGGAGAGGAGATGCCGATGTTGTAGCAACAGAGGGGTGTCTGTGTGTGTGTTTGTAGAGGGTGGAAAGGTGAAATTGTGTGTATGGGGGGGGGGGGGGGGGGGGGGGGGCATACTGTAGCTTACGCGAGGTGGAGGGGGCATTGTAGTGGCTTCCTTACCAATTGACCATAGCCACTGCCCAAGCCTGAAGCGGGGTTGTTTCGGACGCATACAGTCCACATTCGAAGTTCCCAAATGGCAAAAACATTCAATGAGATCCAGGGATATGGTGCAACAAGAAGGTTTATTCTTCTTATATCTAACAATACATGATTCTCCAATCAACTTAAAGTATAAATTACTTGATGTGAAAAATACATAATATGGCCTGTTCGTATGTCTGTATGTCTGTATGGTCAAAAGACTATACTGCTCCCGCATCTAGCTAGGACTCCCCTCCCCTCGAAGGCCCAACTTCCTGCCTTTATCCTATCACTAACACACTTACCACAGTACAATGAATGGGCAAGAGGGGGAGACAAAAACGAAGTTACACCAATAACAAAGAGTCTCTGAGTCACAAACAGAGAGAGAGAGAGAGAGAGAGAGAGAGAGAGGGGAGAGGAGAGGGAGAGAACAATAGAGTGGAGAGAACTGCATTGTATCACAAAGTTAGACAAAGGAGAAAGTGACACTACAAGCACGGTGGATGGTGTCTTTTTTTATGGGTAAACAGTCTTTTTTGGTAAACAGGTATCTGTCTTCCAGAAACGTATATTTATTTGTTTATTTGGATCCCCATTAGCTTTTGCAGAGGCAGTAGCTATTCTTCCTGGGTCCACAAAAAAACACAAAACATGGCAAGTAACAAAAAACACTTGTACACTGATAGACAAGGACAGTCACACAAATTTAAAATACAACGATATACAAACATTACAACTAAAAAATATCTACTAATAATAAATAAAAATAAAAATGTGTTGTGTTAGAGTGTGTCTATGTGTGTGTCCCCTCACAGCCCCCACTGTTCCATGAGATGTTGTTTAATATATTTTTTAAAGGTAATTTTGCTGTTTGCTTGAGTAATTGGGGATGGAAGGGAGTTCCATGCGATCATGGCTCTGTATAATACTGTGCTTTGGCGTGAATTCATTTTGGACTTGGGGACTATGAAGAGACCCCTGGTGGCATGTCTTGTGGGGTATGTATGGGTGTCTGAGCTGAATGTTATTTCATTATGCAGACAATCTGGAATTTTCATTACAGTAATAATTCTCATAAAAACTAGAAGAGAAGCAGTTCATCTCTTCGTCAACCCTCAACTAGGAAAGACTGGCATACATGTCGTTGATGTTAGTTCTGTATATGCAGTAAAGGGCAAGGTGTGCTGCTCTGTTTTGAGCCAGCTGCAGATTTGCTATTTCTTTCTTTCGGGCACTTGATATCTAAAGGGGTCTTAAAATTCCAAATCAAATCGCTAAATGATCCTTGGTATGACCATCTTAAACAATTCATATGTTAGCTTAGTAGAACACACACTCCTTTAGGCTTTGGTTAAAGATTTAGCAAATAGGTGTGGCAATACAGTCTTCTACCATTCTCACTAGTTTCCCATCAAGGTTGTCTAACAATGTCAACGGCTGATGTGGATGTGGTGTAGGAGTCAGGCGCAGGACACAGAAGCTTCGTCCAACAGACTTTACAAGATGACAAAATACAAACTAATGGGCCTCTACTAACCCGGAGGCGAGCGATTACGCAACAGTGCGCAAAACACCAAAATACAAACAGATTACGCAAATAGTGCGTCTGTGCTCAAAACATTGGAGCAAAAATCAATGGCACCTAATGACAGGCGGAACAATTACACACAACACACGACAAACAAAACGAGAAAATTATAGGGGACATAATGAACACTAAAAGGAAACAGGTGTACAAGGAAGACAAAACCAAACAAACATCGATAACATACAACGGTGGCAGCTAGTACTCCGGGGACGACGACCGCCGAAGCCTGCCCGAGCAAGGAGGAGGAGCAGCCTCGGCCGAAACCGTGACAGTACCCCCCCCCTTGACGCGCGGCTCCAGCCGTGCGCTGACCCCGGCCTCGGGGACGACCAGGAGGACGCGGAGCAGGGCGCGTGGGATGACCACGGTGGAACTCAGTCAGGAGAGATGGGTCTAAGATGTCCCTCCTCGGCACCCAGCACCGTTCCTCCGGGCCGTACCCCTCCCACTCCACGAGATACTGGAGACCCCCCATCCGACGTCTCGAATCCAAGATGGACCGAACTGTGTACGCCGGAGCCCCCTCGATGTCCAGTGGGGGCGGAGGAGTCTCTCTTATCTCACAGTCCTGGAGTGGACCAGCTACCACCGGCCTGAGAAGAGACACATGGAACGAGGGGTTAATGTGATAATCAATAGGCAGTTGTAACCTGTAACACACCTCGTTCAATCTCCTCAGGACTTTAAATGGCCCCACAAACCGCCGACCCAGCTTCCGGCAGGGCAGGCGGAGGGGCAGGTTTCGAGTCGAGAGCCCGACTCGATCTCCAGGTGCGTACACCGGACCCTCACTGCGGTGGAGATCGGCGCTCACCTTTTGTCGACGGATGGCCCGCTGCAGATGGACGTGTGCAGCGTTCCACGTCGCCTCCGAGCGCCGCACCCACTCATCCACCGCAGGAGCCTCGATCTGGCTCTGATGCCATGGTGCTAGAACCGGCTGATACCCTAACACACATTGGAAAGGGGTTAGGTTGGTGGAGGAGTGGCGGAGAGAGTTCTGTGCCATCTCTGCCCAGGGGATATACCTCGCCCACTCCTCCGGCCGGCCCTGGCAATACGATCTCAGAAACCTACCCACATCCTGGTTCACTCTTTCTACCTGCCCATTGCTCTCTGGGTGGTACCCCGAGGTAAGGCTCACCGAGACCCCCAAGCACTCCATGAACGCCCTCCAGACTCTGGAGGTGAACTGGGGACCTCGATCAGACACTATATCCTCGGACACCCCGTAGTGCCGAAAGACGTGGGTGAACAGTGCCTCAGCGGTCTGTAGGGCAGTAGGGAGACCCGGCATTGGGAGGAGACGACAGGCCTTAGAGAACCGATCCACAACGACCAGTATAGTGGTATTCCCCTGAGAGGGGGGAAGGTCTGTAACGAAATCCACCGAGAGGTGAGACCATGGTCATTGTGGAATGGGCAGGGGTTGTAACTTCCCCCTGGGCAGGTGTCTAGGCGCCTTACACTGGGCGCACACCGAGCAGGAGGAGACATAAACCCTCACATCCCTGGCTAACGTTGGCCACCAGTACTTAGCGCTAAGGCAGTGCACTGTCCGGCCAATACCTGGATGTCCAGAGGAGGGGGACAATGAGCCCAATAAATCAGACGATCCCGAACCTCGAGCGGAACGTACGTCCGACCCACAGGACACTTTGGGGGACTAGGGTCGGTACGCAACGCCCGCTCGATTTCCGCATCGACCTCCCACACTACCGGTGCCACCAGACACGACTCCGGCAGGATGGGAGTGGGCTCAATGGACCTCTCCTCTGTGTCATACCGCCGGGACAGGGCGTCTGCCTTACCGTTCTGGGACCCAGGGATGTAGGTTATTTTAAATATGAACCGGGTTAGAAACATGTTCCACCGAGCCTGACGAGGGTTCAATCTCCTAGCTGCCCGGATGTACTCCAGGTTACGGTGGTCAGTCAAAATGAGAAAAGGGTGTTGAGCCCCCTCAAGCCAATGCCTCCACACCTTTAGGGCCTGTACCACGGCTAACAGCTCCCTGTCCCCTACGTCATAATTTCGCTCCGCTGGGCTGAGCTTCTTGGAATAAAAAGCACAGGGGCGGAGTTTAGGTGGCGTGCCGGACCGTTGCGATAGTACGGCCCCAATACCGGCCTCTGACGCGTCCACCTCTACCTGGAATGGTAAAGCGGGGTCCGGATGCGCCAGCACCGGAGCCGAAGTAAACAGGTCCTTCAGTCTCCCAAATGCCCTGTCCGCCTCAGCTGACCACTGCAAACGCACCGGGCCCCCCTTCAGCAGGGACGTTATGGGAGCTGCCACCTGTCCAAAACCCCGGATAAACCTCTGGTAGTAATTTGCAAAACCCAAGAACTGCTGCACCTCTTTAACCGTGGTTGGGGTTTGCCAATTACGCACGGCTGACACACGGTCAACCTCCATACTCACCCCTGACGCGGACAACCGATAACCCAAAAAGGAGACAGGCTCCTGGAAAAACAGACATTTCTCTGCCTTGACATACAAGTCGTGCTCCAACAGCCTCCCCAACACTCGGCGCACCAGGGCTACATGCTCGGCTCGGGTTAAACAGTACACTAGAATGTCGTCAATGTACACGACCACACCTTGCCCCAGCATGTCCCGGAAGATCTCGTCCACAAAGGATTGGAAGACTGAAGGAGCATTCATCAACCCTTATGGCATGACGAGATACTCGTAATGACCCGAGGTGGTACTAAATGCTGTCTTCCATTCATCGCCCTCCCTAATGCGCACCAAGTTGTAGGCGCTCCTGAGATCCAGTTTTGTGAAGAAACGCGCTCCGTGTAATGATTCCGTCATAGTCGCAATCAGAGGGAGTGGATAACTATTTCACAGTGATCTGATTGAGACTACGGTAATCAATACACGGGCGCAACCCTCCATCCTTCTTCTTCACAAAAAAGAAGCTCGAGGACGCAGGGGAAGTGGAGGGCCGTATGTATCCCTGTCTCAGAGACTCGGCTATGTATGTCTCCATAGCCCCCTTCTCCTCTTGAGACAGAGGATACACATGGCTCCGCGGAAGCGCTGCTCCTGCCTGGAGGTCTATCGCACAATCCCCCTGTCTATGAGGAGGCAACCGTGTCACCCTCGTCTTGCTAAACACGAGTGCTACATCCTCATACTCAGGGGGAATGTGCATTGCGGGCACTTGGTTCGGACTCTCCACCGAGGTCGCCCCCACGGAAACACCTAGACATCGCCCTACACACTGGGCAGACCACTCCTTGAGAGCCCTCTGTTGCCACGAAATGGAGGGATTATGGGTAATCAACCAGGGAAGCCCCAACACCACTGGATACGCAGGAGAGTTGATCAGATATAACTGAATAGTTTCCTCATGACCCCCCTGCGTACTCATCCTAAGTGGTGCTGTGACCTCTCTAATCAACCCCGATCCCAACGGGCGGCTATCTAGTGCATGGACAGGGAAGGGAGCATCAACAGGAAGGAGGGGAATCCCTAACTTTACACAAACATTCCGATCAACAAAATTCCCAGCTGCGCCTGAATCTACTAGCGCCTTATGCTGGGAATGAGGTGCAACCTGTGGAAATCTTACAGGTATACATAAGTGAACAACAGAGAGCTCTGGGTAAGTGGGGCGCCTACTCACCTGGAAGGACTCCCCAGTGCGTGGCCTGTTGTCCCGTCCCCCTGGAGACCCTCCCCAGCACCTAGCCGCAGTGTGCCCTCCACGGCCACAGTTGGTGCAGGGGACGGCCCCCCTCGGGCTCCTTCTCCTCCTCTCTCTAGCGCCAGCACCCCCGAGCTCCATAGGACTCGGCTCGGAGGTGCTGGAGGATGGAATGGACGGCCCCCACTCGGGACGTCCGCGGGTGGCCAGCAGGGTGTCGAGAAGGATGGACATGTCCACCAACTGGTCGAACGATAGGTTGGTGTCCCTGCAGGCCAGCTCTCGACGAATGTCCTCCCGTAGACTGCATCGATAGTGGTCGATGAGGGCCCGCTCATTCCACCCCGCATCCGCCGCTAGAGTCCGGAATTCCAGGGCGAACTCCTGTGCACTCCTCTTCCCCTGTCGGAGGTGGAATAGACGCTCCCCCGCCGCTTTCCCCTCAAGTGGATGGTCGAACACTGCCCTGAAGCAGCGGGAGAACTCCGCGTAGGTGATGGTGGCGGCGTCTATTCCCCTCCATTCGGCGTTGGCCCACTCCAACGCCTTGCCGGAGAGACAGGAGATGAGGGCGGAAACGCTCTCGTATCCCGAGGGCGGCGGGTGTATGGTGGCCAGGTAGAGTTCCACCTGCAGGAGGAACCCCTGACACCCGGCTGTGGCGCCATCATACGCCCTCGGGAGCGAGAGCCGAATCCCACTGGATTCTGGAGCTTGGATGGGAGGACTGACCGATGGTGGTGGTAAGGTAGGAGGAGGTGTGGGCACTCCTCTGGTCTCCCATCGGTGCAGAGTGTTGATCACGTCCTGCAGGGCGGATCCGAGTTGATGGATCCTGTCGTCTTGTCCGCTGACGCGCTCCTCCAGCGACTCGGGTGCTGCTGCTGCTCCTGCTGACTCCATGAAGGTGTGTAATTCTGTCAACGGCTGATGTGGATGTGGTGTAGGAGTCAGGCGCAGGACACAGAAGCTTCGTCCAACAGACTTTACTAGACGACAAAATACAAACTAACGGGCCTCTACTAACCCGGAGGCGAGCGATTACGCAACAGTGCGCAAAACACCAAAATACAAACAGATTATGCAAATAGTGCGTCCGTGCTCAAAACATTTGAGCAAAAATCAACGGCGCCTAATGACAGGCGGAACAATTACACACAACACACGACAAACAAAATGAGAAACTTATAGGGGACATAATGAACACTAAAAGGAAACAGGTGTACAAGGAAGACAAAACCAAACAAACATCGATAACATACAACGGTGGCAGCTAGTACTCCGGGGACGACGACCGCCGAAGCCTGCCTGAGCAGCCTCGGCCGAAACTGTGACAAACAATAGTTTTTCCACCTCTCCCACACTAACTTGACCAAATTCAAAACAGCAATCCTTCTCTTTCATTATTAGATATTTTATACACAAAAATGATAGTTCACTGTTCAATGTTGTCATTTCACTTCTGAGGTTTCCCACTTTACTAGTGAAATAGTCATTGAAATTATAGGCAACATCGAAAGGTTTTGTTATAAATGACCAATCAACTTCAATGAACAATGGGGATGAATTGGGTTTTCTGCCCATGATATCATTTAAGGTACTCCAAAGTCTTTTTCCATTTATCTTGTTTTGGTAATATAATTTCTTCTTCTTTTTGTTAAGTTTAGTCACAAAATGTCTCAATTTACAGTATGTCAACCAATCAGCTGAGCAGCCTGACATGTTCGCCACCTCTTTTGCATAATTTCTTTGAACCATACAATTTTTCAATTCATCAACAATCCAGAGGGCTCTAACAGTTCATACAGTACATTTCTTAACAGGTGCATGCTTATCTACAATTGGCATGAATCATTTAACAAATACTTATAGTGTTGCATCTGGATTCACTTTCTCATACACATCAGAACAATATACATTTCTTACATCTTCAACAAAAGAGTCTTGCGAAAACATTTTGTATGAAATACATTAGGCACAACCTTTGGCACTCTGGCTTTCCTAATTATTGCCACAATGTCATGGTTACTGGGAATGGGAACTGCTATTGATTCGGGGCAGAACCGAGTTTGGGAAACCCTACACCATGTGGGAAAGGGGCCATATAATCTCCTTCAGTGCCCAACCCCTACCGACTCTCCCTCCTCAACCTCAAATCAAACTTCTTACGGCCGGGGAGATACCTGGGAGAAGACATCCCTCTATTGGAGAAGATCCTACTACAACCACAACATTTTTTTAATTGATGGTGTCATTACTCATGTTCATCTGAATGGTTGCAAAATACTTTAAAGACAAGGTGAGTCCAGGCTCAACACAGTGCCAATGAGGCAGGTCTACAAGAGCGTCTGCTAAATGACAAATGTGTAATGTACAAAAGAGCATAGCTACAGTCAGCGTGCATCCATCGCTATCTCTCCCCAGTCTAAATAGTGGTGTGATAAGTACTGACACAGGTCTGGTGGAGATAGATGATAGCCATCGGCCCAGCTGGACTGGCACCCCGCCCAAGGAGCCTGGAGGTGTGAGAGAGAGAGAGTGTGTGTGTGTGTTGTGTGTGTGTGTGTGTGTGTGTGTGTGTGTGTGTGTGTGTGTGTGTGTGTGTGCATGCGCGACTGTGTGTGCATGCTCTTGTGTTTTTTGTAAAAATATATATATTGTATATATACATATTTCCCTTTATTACTTTCCAAACCCACCACCCCTTCCCTAATTGGAGTAAACTAGTGAACAACAACACTTAGGCCTCTACTTCCAGCTTATACTATATACATTTTACATTTTATGGACACAGTCAATTTTACAATAATTCTATTTTGTTTGTTTTTACTCCTGAACTTCCTCTACCCTCAACCTCTCTGATTCTTTTACATTTAGTCATTTAGCAGACTGATCATTTTCATGATGTCCATCCGGTTTGCTTCTATATGCCATATCTCTCCAACTGTGCTCCTTCACAAAAGCTCTCATCCTATAACCTATATACTTATTATGGACACAGCATGCCCTACATTAGTTATCTTGCTGTTATTAGTTGTTGTTAGTTGTTATTAGTCCCATCCTTCAGCTCCATTCAACACCTCCCATCTGTCTCTTAACACTATCCATATTGGATTTCTATTTGATATATATTTTTCAACTGTACTGTGATGTTTCACAAAGGTTCTGAACTGTTCTATTCTCATTGTTTCTACAGATTGTAAATTGAAAATAAACTTTTTTGCTAAAAGTATTATTATATTATTGATCGATTGACTATGACTTTTTAGATCACCCAGTAGTGCTATCTGCAGGGTTAGCTCCAGGTAAATATTGCAATCCTTCAGCCATTCCTGGACCTGTGACCAAAAACAAGCCACAAATGGACAGTACCAAAACAAATGATCTAATGATTCTGTCTCTTCGCAGCAAAATCTGCAGAGCTGGGAAGATTGTATCCCCCATATAAATAACATTCTATTGGTAGCAAGAATTTTGTATAATAATTTAAATTGAAAAATTATACGTTTTGAATCCGGCGTCGTTTTGCGTATCAGTTCATAAACACGTCAAAAATCTCTTCCCAACTATTTTGCAATCTATATGGGACGGCTGTCAACCCTTTGGTCCTTAAATGAAACGGGTATACTTTTTTATTTATCACAATTTTCTTTAACCAATTATGTTCTTTAATGCGGGGCCGACAGACAAGTTCCTTACTTTTTCCCCTTCCACTTTCCTCTTCCATTTTTGCGGTAATCCTGCAATTATTTGGTTGTAATTTTGGGTAGAGCAGACATTTCCATATGTTTTTGTTAGCTGCATGTGCGAGATAACTCCACCAGTCCTACCTATGATATCATTTACGAAGATTATTTTTTAAACATTTTTTTTGAAAAATACTGGCTTTTTATCAACTAGTATATTTGAGTTTAACCACAATATTTGTTGCATTATTTGTTCTGTCGTTTCTGGAGGATTAAATTGAAATTGCAACCAACTTTCTAAAGCTTGTTTTAGAAATAGTGACATTTGGGGGATGATTTCCTTTTCAAATAACTGATAGTGAGAGGTTGTAATCTGAATAAAGGGAAAAAGGCCATTCTTGAACATGGGGTGAGACAATCTTACTAATTTGCTAGAGAACCAGTTCGGATTTAAGTATAACTTTTGTATGACTGGAGATTTTAGTGATAGGTCTAATGCTTTAATATTTAATCATTTCTGTCCTCCAAATTCATATTCATTATATAAATACGCCCGTTTAATTTTGTTTGGCTTGCCGTTCCAAATAAAATGGAAAACAAAATTCTCATATAATTTCAAAAACTGTTCGCTAGAAGTAGGCAAGACCATAAGCAAATAGGTAAACTGGGATAATACTAAAGAGTTAATCAGGGTGATTTTTCCACAAATAGACAGGTATTTACCTTTCCATGGTAGCTAGATCTTATCTATTTTTGCTAACTTTCTATTAAAATGTATTGGAGTGAGATCATTTATTTCATTTGGGATATGTATTCCGATTATATCCACATCACCATCAGACCATTCTATTGGTAAACTACATGGTAATGTACAAATTGTATTACTTAGTGATCCAATACGTAATATAGTACATCTATCATAATTTGGTTGTAATCCAGAGAGGTTAGAAAATTTATCTAGATCCTCTATGAGGCTGTGGATGGATTCAAATTGTGGATTTAAAAGAAAACATGAATCATCAGCGTACAATGACACCTTTGTTTTTAAGCCCTGGATTTCTAATCCCTTGATATTATTGTTGGATCTGATTTTAATAGCTAACATTTCGATGGCAATAATAAATAGATATGCCGATAGTGGACAACCTTGTTTTACTCCTCTTGACAGTTTAAAACTTTCTGAGAAATAGCCATTATTTACTATTTTACAACTAGGGTTACTACACATGATTTTAACACATTTTATAAGAGATTCTCCAAAATTGAAATGCTCCAGGCATTTATATATAAACTCCAGTCGTACTTTATCAAATGCCTTTTCAAAGGTTGCTATGAATAGCAGGCCTGGTTTCCCAGATTTTTCATAGTGTTCTATTGTTTCCAGTACTTGCCTTATATTATCTCCAATGTATCATCCATGCAAATAACCTGTCTGATTAGAATGAATAATGTCCGACAATACCTTTTTAATTCTATGAGCTATACATTTTGCTATAATTTTTGCATCACAACACTGAAGTGTAAGGGGCCTCCAATTTTTTTAATGGACTGGATCTTTAAATTTCTCACTTGTATCCTGTTTCAGTAATAATGAAATCAGACCTTCTTCTTGAGTGTCTGTGTCAGACTGGGGTGATGTGTATGCGGCAGTGAAGTCAGGCGCAGGACACAGAGGATCAGGAATGACTACTTTACTTCCAGTAATACGCACAAAAACAAAAGTCTCCAACACTAGAGGAGTAACACACGGAGTGCGTAAAATAACGAGCTAGCAATGCCAAACATACGACAGGACAAAAGGACAATAACACACAAAGGCAAACATAAAACAAGGGAACTTATATGTTACATAATCAATACAAAATAAGAAACAGGTGTACAAACTAGACAACACAAGACACACACCGAAACATCGATCGGCAGTAGCTAGTACTCCGGGGACGACGAACGCCGAAGCCTGCCCGAGCAAGGAGGAGGAGCAGCCTCGGCGGCATCCGTGACAGTCTGATAATCTACCATTTACATAGGAGTGGTTAAAACATGCTAATAACGGTCCTCTGAGTATATCAAAAAAGGTTTAGTATACCTTGACTGGTATGACATCCAACCCTGGAGTTTTCCCGAACTTAAAGACTTTAATTGCATCCAGAAGTTCCTCCTCTGCAATTTCACCTTCACATGAGTCTTTCTGTATGGCTGTTAATTTTACATTAACAATAGAAAAAAATCCCTACATTTAGCTTCAGTTAGAAGAGATGGAGGCGACTGAAACGAAAACATATGCTTAAAGTACTTTGCTTCCTCCTTCAAATTATAATTTGGTGAATCATGGGTGACTCCGTCATTTGTAACCAGTTTCAGTAAATTCTTTTTGGTAGCATTTCTATGTTGAAGATTAAAAAAGTATTTGTTGCATTTTTCCCCATATTCCATCGAGTTTGCTTTATTTTTATAATATATTACACTTGATCTTTCTTGAATAAGTTTCTTAATTTCTTTTTGTTTTTCCTCTAATTTATTCTGAGCCTCTATGTTACAGTTTGTATTGCTATCTATCTGTTCTGTTAGACCTTCTATTTCCTTTGTTAGTATGGACTCTTTTGACCTAAATTGCTTTTGTTTTCGAGATGAGTACTGAATTTCATGGCCTCTAAAGGCACATTTAAAAGTGTCCCATAAAATAAGGGGATTTGCTGTACCTATGTTATCTCTGCAAAAATCAGTTATAAATTCCTCTGTCTTAGTTAAAAACAAGTTATCATCCAATAGGCTTCGATTAATAGGCCCTTGTGTTTCTTGGTGCAGGTATATTCACTGATTGATCACCTGTCCAGATAAGCCCAAGGAACTTGTTCGTCATGGGGCGTGGCAGGCAGAAAAAGGATCAAGAGCAGGTCTGAGATCAGGCATACAGGGCCCGCATAGCATTGAGGTCCAGATGATAACACAGTGTTCACTGCCAACCATGCAACTCTAAAGAGCACCACTGACAGAGCTGGTAGCAGACAAAACCAAGGCGAGACACAACAAACAACATAACAACTAGATAGATACTGTACAGTCGTGGTCAAAATAATAATAATAATATGCCATTTAGCAGACGCTTTTATCCAAAGCAACTTACAGTCATGCGTGCATACATGTTTGTGTATGGGTGGTCCCGGGTATCGAACCCACTACCTTGGCGTTACAAGCGCCGTGCTCTACCAGCTGAGCTACAGAGGACCAAACATTTTGAGAATGACACAAGTATTGGTCTTCACAAAGTTTGCTGCTTCAGTGTTTAAATATATTTTTGTCAGATGTTACTATGGTATACTGAAGTATAATTACAAGCATTCCATAAGTGTCAAAGGCTTTAATTACATTAAGTTTATGCAAAGAGTCAATATTTTGACCCTTCTTTTTCAAGACCTCTGCAATCCGCCCTGGCATGCTGTCAATTAACTTCTGGGCCACATCCTGACTGATGGCAGCCCATTCTTGCATAATCAATGCTTGGAGTTTGTCAGAATTTTGGGGGTTTTGTTTGTCCACCCGCCTCTTGACGATTGACCACAAGTTCTCGATGGGATTAAGGTCTGGGGAGTTTCCTGGCCATGGACCCAAAATGTCGATGTTTTGTTCCCCGGGCCAATTAGTTATCAATTTTGCCTTGTGGCAAGGTGCTGAATCATGCTGGAAAAGGCATTGGTCGTCACCAAACTGTTCTTGGATGGTTGGGAGAAGTTGCTCTCGGAGGATGTGTTGGTACCATTCTTTATTCATGGCTGTGGTCTTAGGCAAAATTGTGAGTGAGCCCACTCCCTTGGCTGAGAAGCAAACCCACACATGAATGGTCTCAGGATGCTTTACTGTTGGCATGACACAGGACTGATGGTAGTGCTCACCTTGTCTTCTTTGGACAAGCTTTTTTCCGGATGCCCCATTCAATCGGAAAGGGGATTCATCAGAGAAAATGACTTTACCCCAGTCCTCAGCAGTCCAATCCCTGTACCTTTTGCAGAATATCAGTCTGTCCCTGATGTTTTTCCTGGAGAGAAGTGGCTTCCTCGCTGCCCTTCTTGACAACAGGCCATCCTCAAAAGTCTTTGCCTCACTGTGCGTGCAAATGCACTCACACCTGCCTGCTGCCATTCCTGAGCAAGCTCTGCACTGGTGGTGCCCTGATCCCGCAGCTGAATCAACTTTAGGAGACGGTCCTGGCGCTTGCTGGATTTCTTGGGCGGCCTGAAGCCTTCTTCACAACAATTGAACCTCTCTCCTTGAAGTTCTTGATGATCCGATAAATGGTTGATTTAGGTGCAATCTTACTAGCAGCAATATCCTTGCCTGTGAAGCCCTTTTTGTGCAAAGCAAAGATGACGGCACGTGTTTCCTTGCAGGTAACCATGGTTAACAGAGGAAGAACAATGATTTCAAGCACCACCCTCCTTTTAAAGCTTCCAGTCTGTTATTCTAACTCAATCAGCATGACAGAGTGATCTCCAGCCTTGTCCTCGTCAACACTCTCACCTGTGTTAACGAGAGAATCACTGACATGATGTCAGCTGGTCCTTTTGTGGCAGGGCTGAAATGCAGTGGAAATGTTTTTATGGGATTCAGTTCATTTTCATGGCAAAGAGGGACTTTGCAATTAATTGCTATTCATCTGATCACTCTTCATAACTTTCTGGAGTATATGCAAATTGACATCATAAAAACTGAGGCAGCAGACTTTGTGAAAATTAATATTTGTGTCATTCTCAAAACCTTTGACCACGACTGTATACAAAGAGCAAGGTGCCTCACCTGTATTGTGACAGTACCAGTGTGTGGGCGATTGAAGAATATACCAATTGCGGTTTAAACTAGCAGTATGACCTAATTGATTCCTGGAAAACGTTGTTATTTGACCTGCTAAGCTAATAAATGGGGGGTAATACTGAATGTAGCTCGACTCAATTTACAGATTTGATTTTGCAAGGGGAACAACGTTTAAAAACTATTTATCTCTTTGTAATGGTGTAATGACTGCTTTGAAAGAGCAGTAATGTTAAAATGCTAGCTACAGGAATACACAGTCAGACTCTCCCCTGACTGGAAAGGGGCATCTGTACCCTGTCCTCACTTGAGATGAGACTTTGTGTGTTTGTGTGTGAGTGTGTGTGTGTGTGTGTTGTATTTTCAGCAAATATCTGTCTTTTCTTTGAATGCACACACCCTCGCTTTCATCAACCAACAAGGGTACACATTGCTATCTGATTATTCACAGTTTGCACACCTAGCTGTTAGCACATTTTCTGTGCAGACGCAAACATAGCTTTCAGATGAGTCTTGACAAGGTAAACAGTTTGATAGTCCAACCACCAGCTGCCTGTGGAAATGCGGTTGGTTGGCAGACAAACATGGCTACAACATTATTCACCTCCTATGATCCACTACCCTTAAACACACACACACACACACACACACACACACACACACACACACACACACACACACACACACACACACACACACACACACACACACACACACACGTACAGATCTGTCAGGGGCATCTCAGCTAGACAAACATCGAGGACCACCATCTGCCATTTGTCAAACAGTGACAAGAGAGCAAACTCTCATTTGGAGCCTAGTGTAGCATGGTATACCGAAACTTCGGTACTCTTTCGATCCCCCCCAGCTAGAGCTGTCTGGGCTGCATTAGCTCCCCACTCATGTTGCACAGAAGTTTACACACTTGAATAATGCAACACGGCATATAGACATTTTTTAACTGTTCATTGCTGTTTGCAAAACAATGTCCATATAGGCTAGAACACTTTTACAACGCAAGACGATACCAGTAGCTTCCAGCTTTACAGTTTTTTTGGATTGCTTACACACTAAAATTAAAAGTAGTACACTATTAGCAAAACCTTACACTCAAGAAGCAAAACATCAGCCCATATTTGCACAACTATAAGCACATTGTCAACCTTACACTTGTTGCAAAACTCTACACACAGTGATTTGCAAAACACTAAACACACTTAACATACATTACACACAAAAATCTATCATGAAGTCACGTCCTTGCAATACCAAAGCACTGACTGTCAAATTACCACACCATCCAACCAATTGGTTCAACACAGTCATCAGGTGTGCAAACACTCGTTTGCTTAATTGTAGACACACCAATCAGGTGTATAAGCACTATAAAAAGCAGCAGGTGAGTTCATCGGTCTTCAAGCACAATGGAAAGAGTCAGAGAAAGAGTAAGACGAGGAGGAGGAGGAGGAGGAGGACGACGAGGAGAACGAGGAGAACGAGGAGGAGGACGAGGAGAACGAGGAGAACGAGGAGGAGGACGAGGAGAACGAGGAGGACGAGGAGGACGAGGAGAACGAGGAGGACGAGGAGGAGAACGAGGAGGAGGAGGAGGAAGGGGAGGAAGAGGAAGAGGAAGACAAGAAGGTGCTCAAAGAGGACCGAATCTGACAAATGAGATCCGCGCAACACTGGTTGACCACATTGTCAACCACGGCCTGACGCTGAGGGAGGCTGGACTGCGAGTACAGCCAAATCTAAGCCGATATACAGTGGCAAGTGTGATGAGAACATTTAGACTGGAAAATAGGTATTGTAAAAATATCATCATATCAAAAACATCTGCACGGTTTCAGTAACTGCTTACAGTACTATATTCTATGCACTATCAGCACTTCTGTTACCTTTTCCTGTGAAATTACTGTACTATTGTATACTGTTTTTTTTCTACATAGGATTGAGGGTCAGGGACGACAAGGGGGAAGGCCTCCTATGTTCACAGAACAGCAAGAGAGGGAGATAGTAAACATGGTTTTGGCCAACAATGCTATAACACTCAAGCAGCTCCAAGCTAACATTGTCAATAACCACGCCATTTTCAACGATATCCATCAGGTCTCAACATCAACACTGGCACGCATCCTAAAAAAAAAACATATTCAAATGAAGCAAATTTATCGAGTGCCTTTCGAGCGCAATTCCGAAAGGGTGAAACGACTGCGGCATGATTATGCAGAGGTATGTATTCACTTTAGCAGTGTGATCTTGCATACTGTCTCATAATCTTTTACTGTACTGTAATATGTATACTAGATCTACACTGAACTACACAATTTTACCTGACACTGTTTTTCAGAGAGTTTTACGAATGGATGGAGAGGAGATCCAGCATGAGTTCATTTACGTAGATGAGGCTGGGTTCAACCTGACGAGAACACGAAGGAGGGGAAGAAACATCATTGGCCACAGGGCTATAGTCAATGTCCCAGGGCAACGTGGGGGTAATATAACACTCTGTGCAGCCATTACACAGAATGGGGTCCTCCACCGCCATGCCCATATGGGCCCTTACAACACAGCACTCATACTTACATTCTTGGACCAATTGCACAACATAACAGCAGCAAATCAAATCGATCATATGTAATACATTGTTGTCTGGGACAATGTGTCTTTCCACCGCTCTGCTCTGGTTCAGAACTGGTTTCAGCAACATCCACATTTCACCGTCCTATATCTTCCACCATACTCTCCATTCCTCAACCCTATAGAAGAGTTTTTCTCGGCATGGCGGTGGAAGGTATATGATCTCCGTCTCCAGGCTGAGGTACCCCTCATCCAAGCCATGGAGGAGGCCTGTGACCAGATGGAGGTAGCAGCAATGCAAGGATGGATTCGTCATTCAAGACGTTTCTTTCCAAGGTGTCTTGCTAATGACAACATTGCCTGCGATGTTGATGAAATTCTCTGGCCAGATCCAGCTAGGCGAAGAGACAATGTCTAGTTATTTTTTTAAAATTTTTTTGAACTTACAATACGTAAAGTGACGTTTGGTTACAGTATTATGAATCTCCATGTCAACATTTTGGGCGTGTTGAGAAATAAATGAGTTTCTTCAGTCTGCAACATTGGTCTTGTGTAGTGTTTGGTGAATTTACATTATATTTGTACTTTGTTGAGAGTAGCCTACTCTAATCATAGGGAAGTAGAAGTGCTAAAAGTGTTTTAGGTTTATCCCAGCAGAGTGTAACTCGTGCAAACAGAGTATAGTAATGTGAAACGTGTGTGTTTCATATGGTAACAAAGTGTGGTTTTTAAAAAGAAGTGTATAGTTTTTACAAGAGTGTTTAATTTTGCAAAGGATCTGTAGTGTTTTGCTAATTGGGTGTGTGGTTGTGCTAATTGTGTGTAGTGTTTTGAAAACACGGGCCCTGTTTTGAAAATCGTGCTTAAGCAATCAAAAAAAAACTGTAATTGTAGGCTAACTTTCCTTGGTAGCTTACAGCTGAATTCACTACCCTAGTAATTGTTTGTGATACCATAACGCAACATATGCTGATTTCAAAGCTGACTGTCACCAAAAACGTTATTATTCACTTAATCTACCTCGCCACCAAAAACTAATTCCATCTTCATATCTTCCTTTGCCTCCCGTCTGGTTTCCACTAGATTCCATAGCAACAAAGTCAAATTCCAAAGCCACATTCTGCAATGCAAATTACATCACTCATTCATTAAAGAGACAGTGCACACTTTTTGAAAAGAAGACATTGCTTCTTCTATGCAAATGTTGTTAATCAGTACAATAAAATATGTTCTCTTAGCAGTTGCCAATAAAATAAGTCCTAAATGGAAGGGATTGTTTCTCATCTGTAGCCCCTTGAAATCAGCTAAAACAAGCTTAATAACTCAATGCATGCACACACTGCTATTGAATAATATGCATTTACCTGTATTGTGAATAGACCTAGGCTACATCTTGATTTATCCAGTTTATCAATAGAGATGTATCATTCAAATAAATTATTACCATTATGTTGTTTTAATAAAGAAGGAAAAACCCTTGAATGAGTAGGTGTGTCCAAACATTTGACTGGTAGTGTACAGTGAGGGAAAAAAGTATTTGATCCCCTGCTGATTTTGTACGTTTGCCCACTGACAAGGAAATGATCAGTCTATAATTTAAATGGTAGGTTTATTTGAACAGTGAGAGACAGAATAACAACAAATAAATCCAGAAAAATGCATGTCAAAAATGTTATAAATTGATTTGCATTTTAATGAGGGAAATAAGTATTTGACCCCCTCTCAATCAGAAAGATTTCTGGCTCCCAGGTGTATTTTATACAGGTAACGAGCTGAGATTAGGAGCACACTCTTAAAGGGAGTGCTCCTAATCTCAGCTTGTTACCTGTATAAAAGACACCTGTCCACAGAAGCAATCAATCAATCAGATTCCAAACTCTCCACCATGGCCAAGACCAAAGAGCTCTCCAAGGATGTCAGGGACAAGATTGTAGACCTACACAAGGCTGGAATGGGCTACAAGACCATCGCCAAGCAGCTTGGTGAGAAGGTGACAACAGTTGGTGCGATTATTCGCAAATGGAAGAAATACAAAAGAACTGTCAATCTCCCTCGGCCTAGGGCTCCATGCAAGATCTCACCTCGTGGAGGTGCAATGATCATGAGAATGGTGAGGAATCAGCCCAGAACTACACGGGAGGATCTTGTCAATGATCTCAAGGCAGCTGGGACCATAGTCACCAAGAAAACAATTGGTAACACACTACACCGTGAAGGACTGAAATCCTGCAGCGCCCGCAAGGTCCCCCTGCTCAAGAAAGCACATATACAGGCACGTCTGAAGTTTGCCAATGAACATCTGAATGATTCAGAGGAGAACTGGGTGAAAGTGTTGTGGTCAGATGAGACCAAAATGGAGCTCTTTGGCATCAACTCAACTCGCCGTGTTTGGAGAAGGAGGAATGCTGCCTATGACCCCAAGAACACCATCCCCACCGTCAAACACGAGGTGGAAACATTATGCTTTGGGGGTGTTTTTCTGCTAAGGGGACAGGACAACTTCACTGCATCAAAGGGACGATGGACGGGGCCATGTACCGTCAAATCTTGGGTGAGAACCTCCTTCCCTCAGCCAGGGCATTGAAAATGGGTCGTGGATGGGTATTCCAGCATGACAATGACCCAAAACACACGGCCAAGGCAACAAAGGAGTGGCTCAAGAAGAAGCACATTAAGGTCCTGGAGTGGTCTAGCCAGTCTCCAGACCTTAATCCCATAGAAAATCTGTGGAGGGAGCTGAAGGTTTGAGTTGCCAAACGTCAGCCTCGAAACCTTAATGACTTGGAGAAGATCTGAAAAGAGGAGTCGGACAAAATCCCTCCTGAGATGTGTGCAAACCTGGTGGCCAACTACAAGAAACGTCTGACATCTGTGATTGCCAACAAGGGTTTTGCCACCAAGTACTAAGTCATGTTTTGCAGAGGGGTCAAATACTTATTTCCCTCATTAAAATGCAAATCAATTTATAACATTTTTGACATGCGTTTTTCTGGATTTTTTGTTGTTATTCTGTCTCTCACTGTTCAAATAAACCTACCATTAAATTTATAGACTGATCATTTCTTTGTCAGTGGGCAAACGTACAAAATCAGCAGGGGATCAAATACTTTTTTCCCTCACTGTATGTGTGTGTGTATTTGGTGTCAATATGCATGTGTGTGTGTTTTGTGTGTGTGAGCATATGTAGTGTGTGTCTGGTGAGTGTGCATAGAGCCAGTGCAAGAGAGTCAGAGCAAAAAAATGGTGTCAATGCAAATAGTCCAGGAAGACATTTGATTAACTGTTCCGCAGTCTAACGACTTGGGGGTAGAAGCTGTTCAGGAGCCTTTTGGTCATGTATGTGGGTCTAATGGACACATGACAGCACAGGTCTCTTATCAGCCAGTCTTGTTACTGTGGCATGATGCTTTTGCTTTGAAAGGCCTACTTGAAGACAAAGACTACAACCAGAAAGCTGAGACAAGGAATTTTGGAGCCCAGCCCAGCCAAGTCCAACAAACCCATCCTTCTCATTTGGCCGTCATGTTATGATGCATCATGGACACCTTATTAGTTATTCATACTTCATTTATGTGGCAGGACATTTTTCTGCCCTAATTCTTTTGTTAGTCCGTATTTTACAGTTCTCAGGCAGTGGAGAAATTAATTGGAAGGAAAAAAGTAGTCCAGGCAGACTCTCAGTAAGAGATGATCTGGCTAAGCTGCACCTCTCCACTCTGATTAAAAGCCTTGGAGACGTGAGGAATTCTGATTGATTGGCCTATTTCGGAGTGCTGTGGTTCATTAACTTAATATATGTGACGGACCAGCTTGTCTGTCTACTGCTTAAGGTTGAACAAGACAGAAGACGCATCCAAGAGTTTGTCACGACTTCCTCCGAAGCTGCCTCCTCTCCTTGTTCGGGCAGGCTTCGGCGTTCGTCGTCACCGGCCTTCTAGCCACTGCCGCATCTCATCTCATTATTCCATGTGTTTTGTCTTGTCTATCACACACATCTGGTTCATATCCCCTCATTAGTATGTGTATAAATGTTCCCTCTGCCCCCTTGTCCTTGTGGGTGATTGTTTAATGTGAGGAGAGAGTAGCTCGGTTGAGCTACGTGTATTTTGTATTTGCCGGGGTATATTTTCCCTGTGTGCCTGTTTTGTTCCAGTGCACCTGTTTTGCACACTGGACTGGTTGACGCTATCCAGCGTAACTCTGTACTACGGAATAAACTCTGTATTCTGTGATTTACCCTCCTGCGCCTGACTCCTTCAAATCACCTATCACAGAGTTGCTGAATTCCCCCCCAAACTCCTAATTTAAGTCCTGTCCCAAACTGCAACCGGGCAGGTCGAGTGCGTAGGGAAGGGTGAAACATTCCAGGCATACCACAGGTTCAGAGGCCTGAAAGGAACCAATCAGAGAACAGCTGACAGCATTGCTCCCTCCTCCCATAGAGAACAAAAAAAAAACGTCTGGGTAAAGGGTTCTATATGGAACTCAAAAGGGTTCTACCTGGAACCAAAAAGGGTTCTTTAAAGGGTTTTCCTATGGGGACAACCGAAGAACCCTTTTAGGTTCTAGATAGCATCTTTTTTTCTAAGAGTGTACCGTAAAACCCAGACAACACAGAGATGGAACAGACAGGGCAAAACCCTTCTAACTTACATTTAGATTCTCCCTGACAGCACATTCTTCACGTCTTTTCAGAATTGTCGAAAACGCCAAATTAACTTATCCAACAGTAAATACTGTATAGTATCTTATAAAAGCATGCTGGTTTACATAATTTGCCAGTATGGCATAGAATAAAGATTGATATTTCATTTAACACAATTACACAACATTATTTAATTTATTTATAAATTGTTATAAATCTGTAATGACTTCAGTAGGATGGGCTGTTTTGAAGATAAGGAGTTACGAGAATAAATAATGCCGTACAAAGGTGAAACCGATGATGACATTTTGGCTCCATGGGCATTGATAAATCTGTTACAGCTCTTCAGCTCCAAACAGGGGCCCACAGGTCTTCAGCCTCATTACCATGGCCATGTGGTCTCCTTCTAATGTTTCAGCTTCTGGACGGTGACACCATCCCTCAGGGGACAGAGCAAAGATGGTGCATCGATCAAGTGTCAGCTGGACACAACTATCCATCGCACTTACTGACCAAGAACAAACTCTCAGCTTAACACATCAATCCACCACTTAGAGGAGATGATTAATCAGTTCCCAACTCTGCACTTCCATGGTTACCTCACAGGAAGTGCAGGGCTTGGTTTACAATTCTCTTCCCTGCTTAGCTCATGCAAGCAATTACTAGCAATTACAAGCACAAAACAAAAATCAAAAGAAACACACTTCTCGTGGATGCTGCAGAATGATATGGCCAGTTTAATTGACAAGAGGAAGTCCAAACTACAACTGAGGTAGTCTTGTGATCTTCAAAGAGCACACATACTTTAAGGACTACCGGGCCTGGTTCCACGAGGGGGCCCTCAGTTGAAACTTGTGCCTATATAAAAATAGCAAAAAAGTTCAAATGATTGAGTGAAAGGTTGGCACAAAATCTGTATCTCCGCTGTGACGTGCCAGCACAATGGACAGAGTGCGTCGTGGTGTGTGTAGGGGGGCTGTGGAAAGCCACTGGGGTGGTTAGGTATGACTCCTTTGGGTTTCCATAAAAAGCGGGGAAAAAACACTTCTCATCTGTGGTAGGATAAGTGAATAACGTGACACGCCTCCGTAATATTTGATTTGGATTTATAAGGGCGGGGTCAAGTTTACAGTTGAAGCTGCTTCACTCAACTCAGCCTCACGCCCCACCACTACAGCGTTTAGTTAGCTTCTTAGCAAGCTGTGAAAAGCATTAGCGTTTTTAGCCTTAGCCTATTACCTAGCTCGAACCAGCTAATCTGCCACTGCCATGATGAATAACCCTAGCCCGGGCCCGGCTCCACGAGGAGGCAAGAGGGGGTTAGCCATCTCAGTTGAAACTTGTGCCCCTTCAGTTTTATGTGCCTATTTAAAAATAGCAAAAAAGTTCAAATGATTGAGTGACAGGTTGGCGCAAAAACTGTATCTCCGCTGCGCTGTGTCAGCAGAATGGACAGAGCTCGTCACAGTGTGTGTAGTGGGGCTATGGAAAGCTACTGCGGTGGTTAGGCGTTGAAGCTGCCTCACTCAACTCTGCCTCATGCCCCACCACTACAGAGTTTAATTAGGTTCGCTCTGGATAAGAGCGTCTGCTAAATGACTAAAATGTAAATATAAATGTAGGTAGCTGTAAAAAGCGTTAATGTTACTAGCCTCAGCCTATTTAGATAGCTCGAACCAGCTAATCTGCCACTGCCACGATGGATATCAGAAATTGGCTTCGCCAAAGTACCTAAACAAAGCCAAAAGGAGAAAGAGAGCGATGAGCAGCAGCAGCATCAAACCACTGAGGACGCCACCAAGCCCAGCAGCGATGATCCTGCTGAGCTCCAGCTAGATCCGGATGCAGAGCCTACCTACCCTTCCACAACCGATCTTAGAACAGAGGAGCCAGCCCAGGTTAGCCTAGGATCTTACCCTAGCCGCAGTCTTTTTTGTCCAAAAGACGTTAATTTAATAGCAACTGGTTCATAGGAAGAGTGGCTGGAATACTCGGTTACTGCAGAATTCAACATAATTAAAATGCAAGAACCCAAATGACAGCCCTGGTTATAGCTACATATCGGTATGTTTCATCATAGAAATAGATACATTCTATTATTATGGTTTTCTTGATAGCCTATTGGTTTTCGTGGTTGTAAATGGAACTGTACGTATTGGAAACATGTTTATGGTAGTCTGGCACTGCTTAATTGATTGCGTGGGTTGAATTTGATCCACAGAAGTGTATTGTGCCAAATCACAACAAGTTGCTGTACTCATGAGTGGCATGGTGTTCCATGTTTGAAGCAGGCCTGTATAGGCCTATTTGTTTAGCAAGACAGCTGTGCATGGCTGCATCTCACTGTAGTAGGCTGTAGACTATGTTTTTGTTATTTGGATCTCCATTCACCTTTTGTTTACTGCGTTTGTTAACTGTTAATGTAACTAGCCTAAATATAGATGGTGTGATGCCTTTATCGAGCTGATATTTAGTTTACTAGGCTTACTTGGTACCGCTGTTTTGTTCTGTTCGTATAAATTTATTCGCATTCGCAGTTGTGTCGGTATTCTAAGCCAAACTGCTATTCAGTATTTTTGTTTGCATGCATGAATAACTAGGCTACTACTTTCAGCATTTAGTTTGCATTATTTTGGTAATGCAGCTATATGTACCGCTGCATTCACATAGGCTATTTGTAATAGGTGAATTACCCTATCTTTTATCCTATATTCATTACCAAAATGGCTTTGCTTTAGTGTGTAGGGCGCTGTTCATTGTGCTGATACAGTACAGCGGAGATGGGCTACAGATTTCGCGCCAACCTGTCACTTCAAAAGCACTCAATCAATGGTCTGGGAGTCTCGGCATTTGAACTTTATGTTTATTGTGATATAGCGTGATATAAGAAGAATTCAATATAATTCCAATGCAAGAACCCACTAAATTTGTGCCCCCTCACTGATTTAAACTGCCGCCTTTGTCACTTTATCCTGGTGCCAGGTCTGAGGACAACACTGTTTGTTGTTTGGAGGGAGATCTATCAGAGCTTCAAATGGATAGCTGTTAGGAGAGAGCAAGTTAAGCTTTTCTACAGAAGCAAGCAACCACCAATTAAAATAGGCAAAGAGTTCAGAATTACAGTAAATGAATGAAAAAGGAAGTCCAATGCATTTAAAGCATACTTAAAGATGCATGCTCAAACTTTTGGATAATTTCAGCCAGTAGTTTGGAAAGTGGTGCTAATGAGCCAAAAGTGGTCCCCGTTTTTATTTTACTACCTCATCCAATTGTGTACTACGTCATCCATTTCATGTCATATGCTACGCATTTTGCAATTTGTATGATAACATACGAATTTAGAAATTCGGATGATATGTTACGAATCTAATTTGTGCAATACGTTACGAATTTGTTGTGCCTAAGATCCCAAAGTGCATCTTTAAGAGCACACAGGCAAAGGAGCACATGTTGTGTGTTTGAGAGAAATGGTATGGTATTCCACTGCAAAACAATGGTTGCTTTTCCAACCCATTAGCCATAATAAGTTCAACCCTTGGGGATACATTTTCTTCGGCATCCAATGCCTTTTAGTACCTTTAGTGCACTCACCACACAGACATGCTGCAGGCAGTACTACAGCTAAACTGGCCACCTGTTTCACCTGCAGCTATGTAAAACACAGCCCACTCAATAAGGAACAAGCATGTAAGTCCTGCTCTTATTCAACATCAACAGCTATGCAGTTGTTTATCGTTTATAATCTCTTGTTCAGATCAGGGTACAAGAATCAGCGTCATGTTCCTGAATGTGATAAGATATTGTTAGAAACATCTTAGTCTTGTAATGACCATTGTGTAGAATGAAGGGTATGGATTGTCATGACAGCCAATGAAAGACAACCAAATGTATGAACTGTGTTCTGTGAAGGGACTGTGAGAGACAACATCATCCATATAAGGCCATTCATAATGGGACACCGCAGCCTGGTCTCATAGACTAGACGTAACATAGAAATCTGGGACACCCAAATTAGTATCATGTTATGTTTGGTATGGTTACATAAGACAGAAGGTTACTTAAGGCAAAAACCAAAGAAGGGTGGTTGGATGGTTGGAAGTATAACATGAACGGCTAGCACAAGCGTCTAGCAACCCAAAGGTTGCTTGTTCGAATCTCAATCCCGGACAACTTTAGTATTTTAGTAAATTTGCAACTTTGCAACTACTTACTACTTTTTAGCTACTTTGCAACTACTTAGCATGTTAGCTTCCCCTTCCCCTAACCCTAACCTTAACCATTTAACCTAACTCCTAACCTTTAACCCTAACCTTAATCCCTAGCCTACAACATGAATGTCTAGCAACCCAAAGGTTGCGTGTTCGAATCTCATCACAGACAACTTTAGCATTTGAGGTCATTAGCAACTTTGCAACTACTTGCTACTTTGCAACTACACTGAGGAAAATATAAACACAACATGTAAAGTGTTGGTCCGATGTTTCATGAGCTGAAATAAAAGATTTCTCTAAAATGTTGTGCACATATTAGCTTCCCCTTCCCCTAACCCTAACCTTAACCATTTAACCTAACTCCTAACCCTAACCTTAACCCTTAGCCTATAACACAAGCCTCTAGCAACCCAAAGGTTGCGTGTTCGAATCTCATCACGGACAACTTTTGCATTTTAGTTAATTTGCAACTACTTACTACTTTTTAGCTACTTTGCAACTACTTAACATGTTAGCTTCCCCTTCTCCTGACCCTAACCTTAACCATTTAACCTTAACCATTTAACTTAACTTCTAACTCTAACCTTAACCCCTAGCCTATAACACGAATGTCTAGCAACCCAAAGGATGCGTGTTTGAATCTCATCACAGACAACTTTAGCTAATTATCAACTTTGCAACTACTTACTACTTTTTAGCTACCTTGCAACTACACTGAATGTTTCCCATGTTTCATGAGCTGAAATAAAAGATCCCAGAAATGTTCCAAACGTACAAAAAGCATATTTCTCTCAAATGTTGTGCACATGTTAGCTTACATCCCTGTTAGTGAGCATTTATCCTTTGCCAAAATAATCAATTTACCTGACAGATGTGGTATATCAAGAAGCTGATTCAACAGCATGATCATTAAACAGGTGCACCTTGTGCTGGGGACAATAAAATGCCACTCTAAAATGTGCAGTTTTGTCACACAACACAATGCCACAGATGTCTCAAGTTTTGTGGGACCGCACAATTGGCATGCTGACTGCACAAATGTTAATTTCTCTACCATAAGCCGCCTCCAACGTCATTTTAGAGCATTTGGCAGTACGTCCAACTGGCCTCACAACCACAGACCACGTGAAAGTATGCCAGCCCAGGACCTCCACATCCGGCTTCTTCACCTGCGGGATCGTCTGAGACCAGCCACCTGGACAGCTGTTGAAACTGTGGGTTTGCACAACAGAATAATTTCTGTACAAACTGTCAGAAACAGTCTCAGGGGAGCTCATCTGCGTGCTCGTCGTCCTCACCAGGGTCTTGACCTGACTGCAGTTTGGCGTCATAACCGACTTCAGTAGGCAAATGCTCAACTTCGATGTCCACTGGCACGCTGGAGAAGTTTGCTCTTCACGGATTGTTAAGATAATTTATTAACTAACTATTTCAGTGTCTCTGTGCATCTCCCAAAAGGTTGTAAGGCTTTTGGATCAAGAAACGGACAGAGCTCCCAGTTGCAATAGTCAGAGATCTTTATTCAATTCTGCCACAAAATGGTCGTACAATATTTTTATATGCACACGTCATACAAACATCCCACCCCTCTGTAGGCGGGCTGTAGTTTTCCACTTTAAAACTGCTCTCCTAACCATCAGTTCACACACACACACACATACATACATACACACACATATACACACATACACACACATATACACACATACATTTTCTTATCATAGTCTACTCCCTGCATTCCTCAGTTATCACCGTTCTCACAATATTCTGCACCATGTTTAACAGTTCTCCTTTTTCTTCGCCGTCCGGTCTAACTCCTACTCACATTGCTAAATAGTAACACAATGTCATAATCTTTACTGGTCCTACACTCACACATTACCAGGTAGTAGATTCTAACACATTTCACACAGTTTCTGAGTATAATAATTAGTCACTATTAAGAAAGTACTAATCATACTTAAAACAAGAACATTTCACAACTATATTTAAGGGTGGAACATTTAGTCATTACTTTTAACCTGTATATATTTTAATTTCTATATCACGGATGAATACAGGTTTCAACTGTACCAGGCAGATTTATGACTGCTGCAAAATGAATTGCCTCTCTGAGGACATTAAAGTTTTCTGAATCAGATGGCAGACGTGTGGTCTAGGTTTGCTGATGTCAACGTTGTGAACAGAGTGCCACATGGTGGTGGTGGTGTTATGGTCTGGGCAGGCATAGGCTCCGGACAACCAACACAATTGCATTATATCAGAAGGTTATGGTTGGTCGGGGTTAGGGTTGAATGGCGGGAACCCGGTTACCGAGATTTACTGCCCAAAACCACTCCCTTTTCCAACTGCGGGAAATCGGTAAATTATAATACATTATTTATATGAACAGCATGATGTGAAATGGAACTGTTAAATGATATGTGATGTCTAAATCTGGATTCTCTACAGCCTTCGCTCTGCTCACTGCATGATGAATCATCAATACTCAAGGTGGGGACAGACAGCCCATCTCAGTATGTAGACCTATCATCTCATCATGGTAACTTTTTTTATTGTGACAGGTAGGCCTACATTTGCTGCAACATAGCCTATGCTACAGTAATACAAAGACCGAATGTGTGTCTAATTTACACATTTCCATCTGGCTTTTGGGGGTCACCTTATTTTTTAATTGTAAAGATTCTTTTTTTAATTGCAGCTGCAGAGTTTTAAAACACTCCTATATAGTTGATTTAAATCAGTGCACGAGCGAGCACACTCTCGCAGTCTTTCTGTCTTTCTCCATCAATTCCATTCAAATTGCATCCAAAATATGTAATCCTGGTCAAGATTGATATATAAGCCTATAATGCATATAGATGTTCTAGCCTACCTCTTTCAGCTAATGAATTCAATGCAGTACTAGCCTTATATTTAGCTAATGAATGATAGATTATGTATAATAAGCTTCTAATTTATAGCCTCTGTCTCTTGCGCAATACGCATGCACGCACCTGTTCTCCGCTGGCCTTTCTCTGTAAAAAAGGCTCCTTAGCTCTTGGAGTCCCATGTAGGAAAAGCTAGACTAGAATAGCATGCAGGACATAATGTTTTTTAGCATTTCTTATACTAATAGACTATTCGAAGAGTAAATACAGCAGCCAATAGAACTCATGGGTAGTTTGAAAGAATAGCAAACACACGTTGGCTATAGGCTATAGCAGTTATTTATTCAGCCCATAACCATTCAATTCTTGTGAAGAGAACTGAAAGTCTTCTGCATCTCATTCTAGTCCTATTGTCACGGAATCAGCCGAGGCTGCTCCTCCTCCCTGCTCGGGCAGGCTTCGGCGTTCGTCGTCCCCGGAGTACTAGCTGCCACTGATCTATGTTTTGGTGTTTGACTTGTTGTGTCCTGATTGTGTACACCTGTTTCCCATTATGTTGCATTGTATTCCCTATTTAACCCTCTGTCGTGCATTGTGTGTTGTGTGTTATTGTTTGCGTCATCGGCAGTGTGCGGGTTGTTTGTTTTCTCCGTTGTTGGAGACAGTTTCTTTTCACTGGTTACTTTTATTAAAATACGGTTTCCAGTAGCTCTGTGTCCTGCGTGTGACTTCGCCTACCGCATTTCACTGTCGCCGTTCTGACAGAATAACACACCATCATGGAGTCAGCAGGATCGGTTGTGCCTAGGGGATCACTGGAGGAGCGCGTAATTCTCCAAGAGGCCAGGATCCAGCACCTGGGTACCACCATGCAAGAAGTGATGGACACTTTGAGGCGATGGGAGAGGGGAGGTTTGCCCATACCTCCTCCTACGATGCCACCACCATCAGCCATACCCATCGGTCCATCTCCGGAGTCCAGTGGGATTCGGCTCTCGCTCCCGAGGGCTTATGATGGCACCGCGGCCGGGTGTCAGTGTTTCCTACTCCAGGTTGAACTCTACCTAGCAACCATTCACCCGGCGCCCTCTGGATCCGAGAGCGTGTCCTCCCTCATCTCCTGTCTGTCCGGCAAGGCGCTGGAGTGGGCCAACGCCGAATGGGGTGGGATAGACGCCGCTACGGTCAGCTATGCGGAGTTCACCCGCCGCTTCCGGGCAGTATTCGATCATCCCCCAGAGGGTAAAGCGGCGGGTGAGCGTCTATTCCACCTTAGACAGGGGAGGAGGAGTGCGCAGGAGTTCGCGCTGGACTTCTGGACGCTAGCCGCCAACACGGGATGGAATGAGAGGGCCCTCATCGACCACTACAGATGCAGCCTGAGGGAGGACGTGCGTCAGGAATTAGCCTGCAGGGACACCAACCTCAGCTTTGACCAACTGGTGGACATGTCGATTTGCCTGGATACCCTGTTGGCTACCCGCGGACGTCCGGATTCGGGGCCGTCCATTCCATCCCCCAGCACTTCCGAGCCGACCCCTATGGAGCTCGGGGGTGCTGGTGCTAGGGAGACCAGAAGGGAGACCAGGAGGGAGGCCGTCCCCTGCACCAACTGTGGCCGCAGAGGACACACTGCTGGTCGGTGCTGGGGAGGGTCTCCTAGGAATCGAGGCAGTGGGCGACGCACTGATGAGTCATTCCAGGTGAGTAAGCACCCAACTCACCCAGAGCTCTCTGCTAATCATATGTGTATTAAAGTGGTGTTTCCCTAGGTTTCTTCTCACTCCCAGCATAAGGCGCTAGTAGATTCAGGCGCAGCTGGGAATTTCATTGATCGCCAGTTCACCTATAAGTTAGGGATTCCTATCGTGCCTGTTGATGTGCCCTTCCCCATTCATGCCCTAGATAGCCGCCCGTTGGGGTCTGGGTTGATTAGGGAGGTCACGGCGCCTCTCCGGATGAAAACGCAGGAGGGTCATGAGGAGATGGTACGGTTGTATTTGATTGATTCTCCTGCGTTTCCCGTGGTGTTGGGGCTTCCCTGGTTAACAGCTCATGACCCCAACATTTCATGGCAGCAGAGAGCTCTCCAGGGATGGTCTGATCAGTGTACTGGGCGGTGTTTAGGCATTTCCGTAGGGGCAACGACGGTGGAAAGCCCGAACCAAGTTCCCGCCTTGCATATTCCACCTGAGTATGCCGATTTGGCTCTCGCCTTCAGTAAGAGGAAGGCGACTCAATCACCACCTCATCGACAGGGGGATTGTGCGATAGACCTCCAGGTAGGCGCTGCACTTCCACGTAGTCACGTGTATCCTCTATCTCAGGAGGAGACGGCCGCTATGGAAACCTACGTCACCGAATCTTTGAGACAGGGTTACATACGGCCGTCTACTTCCCCTGCTTCCTCAAGTTTCTTTTTTGTGAAGAAGAAGGATGGGGGTTTACGCCCGTGTATTGATTACCGTGGTCTAAATCAGATCACCATCAAATACAGCTATCCTCTCCTTCTGATTGCTAGTATGACGGAGTCATTACACGGGGCGCGATTCTTCACAAAATTTGATCTCAGGAGCACGTACAACCTGGTGCGCATTAGGGAGGGAGATGAGTGGAAGACAGCATTCAGTACCACCTCGGGTCACTATGAGTACCTCGTCATGCCATACGGGTTAATGAATGCTCCTTCAGTCTTTCAATCATTTGTGGACGAGATTTTTCGGGACTTGCATGGACAGGGTGTTGTGGTATATATTGATGACATCCTAATATATTCCGCTACACGAGCCGAGCATGTGTCCCTGGTATGCCTGTATGCGAAGGCGGAGAAATGTCTGTTCTTCCAGGAGTCCATCTCCTTCCTGGGACATCGGTTGTCCGCGTCAGGGGTAGAGATGGAGATTGACCGCGTGTCTGCCGTGCGGAATTGGCAGACTCCTACCACGGTAAAGGAGGTGCAGCGCTTCTTGGATTTTGCCAATTACTACCGGAGGTTTATCCGGGGCTTTGGACAGGTAGCTGCTCCCATTACCTCTCTGCTAAAGGGGGGTCCGGTGCGCCTGCAGTGGTCAGCTGAGGCTGACATGGCGTTTAAACGCTTGAAGGACCTGTTTACCTCGGCTCCGGTGCTGGCGCATCCGGATCCCTCTTTGGCATTCCAGGTGGAGGTGGACGCTTCCGAGGCTGGAATCGGCGCTGTGCTGTCTCAGCGCTCGGGTACGCCACCTAAACTCCGCCCCTGTGCTTTCTATTCTAAGAAGCTCAGTCCGGCGGAGCGCAATTATGACGTGGGGGATAGGGAGCTGCTGGCTGTAGTTCAGGCCCTGAAGGTGTGGAGACATTGGCTTGAGGGGGCTAAACACCCTTTTCTCATTCTGACTGACCATCGTAACCTGGAGTACATCCGGGCAACGAGGAGGTTGAATCCTCGCCAGGCAAGGTGTTCAATGTTCCTTTCTCGCTTTGTATTTAAGCTCACATATATACCAGGGTCCCAGAACGCTAAGGCAGACGCCCTGTCCCGACTATATGACAAAGAGGAGAGGTCCATTGAGCCCACTCCCATACTCCCGGAGTCTTGTTCAGTGGCACCGGTGGTGTGAGAGGTGGATGCGGGAAATCGAGCGGGCGTTACGTTCCGACCCTACTCCTCCACAGTGTCCAGAGGGTCGGAGGTACGTGCCGCTCGAGGTTCGCGACCGGTTGATATACTGGGCTCACACGTCACCCTCCTCTGGTCATCCGGGTATTGGTCGGACAGTGCACTGCCTTAGTGAGAAGTACTGGTGGCCAACCTTAGCCAAGGACGTGAGGGTTTATGTTTCCTCCTGCTCGGTGTGCGCCCAGTGTAAGGCACCTAGACACCTGCCCAGGGGGAAGTTACAACCCCTACCCATTCCACAACGGCCGTGGTCTCACCTATCGGTAGATTTTGTTACGGACCTTCCCCCCTCCCAGGGGAACACTACGATATTGGTCATTGTGGATCGGTTTTCTAAAGCCTGCCATCTCATTCCCCTGCCAGGTCTCCCTACTGCCCTATAAACTGCTGAGGCCCTGTTTACACACGTCTTCCGGTACTATGGGGTGCCTGAGGATATAGTGTCTGATCGGGGTCCCCAGTTCACCTCTAGGGTCTGGAGGGCATTTATGGAACGTCTGGGGGTCTCGATTAGCCTTACCTCAGGTTTTCACCCCGAAAGTCATGGGCAGGTGGAGAGAGTTAACCAGGATGTGGGTAGGTTTCTGAGGTCATATTGCCAGGACCGGCAGGGGGAGTGGTCGGGATATATTCCCTGGGCAGAGATAGCCCAAAACTCCCTCCGCCATTCGTCTACTAACCTGACACCTTTCCAGTGTGTGTTAGGTTACCAGCCAGTTCTGGTACCTTGGCATCAGAGCCAGATCGAAGCCCCTGCGGTGGACGAGTGGTTTCGGCGCTCGGAGGAATCTTGGAATGCTGCGCATGTCCATCTGCAGCGTGCCATCAGGCGGCAAAAGGCGAGCGCCGATCGCCACCGCAGTGAGGCTCCGGTGTATTCACCAGGAGACCGGGTCTGGCTCTCGACCCGAAACCTGCCCCTTCGCCTGCCCTGTCGGAAGCTGGGTCGGCGGTTTGTGGGGCCCTTTAAAGTCCTGAGGAGATTGAACGAGGTATGTTATAGGTTACAACTGCCCAGGTATTATCGCATTAACCCCTCGTTCCATGTATCTCTCCTCAGGCCGGTGGTGGCTGGTCCACTCCAGGAGAATGAGGTACGAGAGGCTCCTCCGCCCCCATTGGACATCGAGGGGGCTCCGGCGTACTCAGTCCGGTCCATCTTGGATTCGAGGCGTCGGACGGGGGGCCTGCAGTATCTCGTGGAGTGGGAGGGGTACAGTCCGGAGGAACGGTGCTGGGTCCCCAGGAGGGACATTCTAGATCCCTCCATGTTGAGGGACTTCCACCGGAGTCATCCGACTCGCCCTGCTCCGCGTCCTCCTGGCCGTCCCCGAGGCCGGGGTCGGCGCACGGCCGGAGCCGTGCGTCAAGAGGGGGGGGGGGGGGGGGGGTACTGTCACGGAATCAGCCGAGGCTGCTCCTCCTCCCTGCTCGGGCAGGCTTCGGCGTTCGTCGTCCCCGGAGTACTAGCTGCCACCGATCTATGTTTCGGTGTTTGACTTGTTGTGTCCTGATTGTGTACACCTGTTTCCCATTATGTTGTATTGTATTCCCTATTTAACCCTCTGTTGTGCATTGTGTGTTGTGTGTTATTGTTTGCGTCATCGGCAGTGTGCGGGTTGTTTGTTTTCTCAGTTTTCTCAGTTTCTTTTCACTGGCTACTTTTATTAAAATACGGTTTCCAGTAGCTCTGTGTCCTGCGTGTGACTTCGCCTACCGCATTTCACTGTCGCCGTTCTGACACCTATATTATTCAAGCATGTCATTAGAATGATGAAGATAAGGACAACGAAACGTATTTCATTTAACTTTTGAAAGCGAGAAAGGAATGAAGCAACACTAGCAAGAGAAAGAGGAGGTAAGCTAATAACATTAGGGGAAATATTATGAATAATATACATTAAATTCACTAGCCTATACTTGTAACTTTGCAGGCCTCATGTGCTACACCAGAATCGCATGTTTTCTCCCTGCTTTATCATGGTTTGAACGAGGTGCGTAATTCCAGTCCATTTAATACAGTATAATACAATACAGTACAGTAATACAGTTCACACTCAAAATGATTAGCCTACTTAAGCTTGTTTAATTTATTTACCCAAGAGAGTATGTGCTTTTATGTTTTTCTGTTGTGAATAATGTGCAGTAGTCTATCTATCATATAGCCTATGTATTGGATAATGGCACAATCATTTGGGCTTTTTTGGGCTTGGGCTCATTAAATGTCTTTAATGTAGGGCTCATAAAATGTATTTAATCAGGCTCATGTTGTATCAGGCTTGAATTTTCTATCAAAGCTCTAATCAAATCCAGACATAGGTTTATTAACAGTGCCTTCGGAAAGTATTCAGACCCCTTGACTTTTTCCAGATTTTGTTACATTACAGCCTTTTTCTTAAATGGATTAAAGAAAGAAAGAAATCCTCAGCAATCTACACACATTACTCCATAATGACAAAGTGAAAACAGGTTTTTAGAAATGTTTCAAATGTATTACAAATAAAAAACAGAAATACCTTATTTACATAAGTATTCAGCCCCTTTGCTAGGAGACTCGAAATTGAGCTCAGGTGCATCTTGTTTCCATTGATCATCCTTTAGATGTTTCTACAACTTGATTGGAGTCCACCTGTGGTAAATTAAATTAATTGGACATGATTTGGAAAGGCACACACCTGTCTATATAAGGTTCCACTGTTGACAGTGCATGTCAGAGCAAAGACCAAGCCATGAGGTTGAAGGAATTGTCAGATTAGCTCAGAGACAGGGTTGTGTCGAGGCACAGATCTGGGAAAGGGTACCAAAAAATGTCTGCAGCGTTGAAGGTCCCCAAGAACACGGTGGCCTCCATCATTCTTAAATGGAAGATGTTTGGAACCACCAAGACACTTACTAGAGCTGGCCGCCCGGCCAAACTTAGCAATCGGGGGAGAAGGGCCTTGGTCAGGGAGGTGACCAAGATGGTCACTCTGACAGAGCTCTAGAGTTCCTCTGTGGAGATGGGAGTATCTTCCAGAAGGACAACCATCTCTGCAGCACTCCACCAATCAGGCCTTTATGGTAGAGTGGCCAGACGGAAGCCACTCCACAGTAAAAGGCACATGACAGCCCGTTTGGGGTTGAAGGACTCTGATCTGATGAAAGCAAGATTGAACTCCTTGGCCTGAATGCCAAGCGTCACGTCTGGAGGAAACCTGGCCCATCCCTACGGTGAAGCATGGTGGTGGCAGCATCATGCTGTGGGGATGTTTTTCAGTGGCAGGGACTGGGAGACTAGTCAGGATCAAGGGAAAGATGAACGGAGCAAAGTACAGAGAGATCCTTGATGAAAACCTGCTCCAGAGCACTCAGGACGTCAGACTGGGGCGAAGGTTTACCTTCCAACAGGACAATGAACCTAAGCACACAGCCAAGACAACGCAGGAGTGGCTTTGGGACAAGTCTCTAAATGTCCTTGAGTGGCCCAGCTAGAGCCTGGACTTGAACCCAATCTAACATCTCTGGAGAGACCTGAAAATAGCTGTGCAGCAACGCTCCCCATCCAACCTGACAGAGCTTGAGAAGATCTGCAGAGAAGGATGGGAGAAACTCCCCAAATACAGGTGTGCCAAGTTTGTAGTGTCATACCCAAGAAGAATCGATGCTGTAATCACTGCCTAAGGTGCTTCGACAAAGTACTGAGTAAAGGGTCTGAATACTTATGTAAATGTGATATTTCCTTTTATTTTTTTATTTTTTTTTATAAATTAGCAAACATTTCTAAAAACCAGTTTTTGCTTTGTCATTATGGGGTATTGTGTGTAGATTGATGAGGGGGAAAAAAACAATTTAATCAATTTTAGAATAAGTCTGTAACGTAACAAAATGTGGAAAAAGTCAAGGGGTCTGAATACTTTCCGAAGGCACTGTATATGCTTTATAATGCTTTTGAATGACACTTCCGGGTTTGGCGGGAAATACTGGGTTACCCGGGAGAAAAGTGATTTATTCTCAGGATGGAACATTTGTAAAATACTGGGAAAATATTCAACCCTAGTCGAGTGGATGAGTAATCGTATAACGCGAACGTCTAGCAACCAAGATATTGCGTGTTCTAATCAGACAACTTTAGCATTTTAGCTAATTAGCAACTTTTCAACTACTTTCTACTTTTTAGCTTCTTTGCAACTACTTAGCATGTTAGCTAACCCTTCCCCTAACCCTAACCTTAACCCTCTTAGCTAACCCTTCTCCTAAGCCTAACCCTAACCTTAACTCTTTAAAATAACCTTAACCCTAACCCTAACCCCTAGCCTAGCTAACGTTAGCAAGCTAGCTAACATTAGCATTAGTCACAACAAATTGAAATTTGTAACATATCATACTTTTTGCAAAATTCTTAACATATTGTATGTTTTGCAAATTTGTAACATATCATACGAATTGTAATTCGTAACATATCATAAGAAATGTAACATACTGTATCATACTAAATGAATTGTCTCGGATTTATGTAAAGAATAATATGAAATGCTCTGAGAGCAGGTTGGATTCGTAGAGCAGAACGTTCTGCTTTTAACCACAGGCACCAACCCGTTTCTTTCGCTCACATCTACTAAACAGAGAGTAATAAAACTAAAATGAAAGAAAGATGAGGAAACGTGAAAATAATGTGTTCCATAATGTTAGTGATAGTAATGTAGACCTACACTAAATGTAGGATTCTTCTCTGGGATTTGCCAAAATAGGGCTCAATTCCACATTTTGTTTTCTAAATACAGGTAGGCCACACTTTATCCTTACAAAAAGGAGTAACGATATTGGAGCACCATATGTCATGAATTGCGTACACGCAAGCAAGGGCAACCTAGTAGACTATGGACACCGAAGCCTATGTTATATGTGGTGTTTATATTTCATTCGGACATATTAAGAGCATGACCATTGGCAATAATGAAAAATAAGCATTTTGTGCAATTGACAAAGTAAGAATCTATTGATTGAAGGTATAGGAGTCCTGGTTCCTGAGTGCACACAGCCAGGTGTCTGACATGTTGAAGTTGCACTGAATTATGAGGTTGCAGCCAGAAGAACATTAAACGCTGCGCCGATGCCCATTTATTTTGGTCAGGTGTTCGTTCTTGGCACTGCAAAAAGTTACCTAAACAACCTTTACATGACAAACGAATTAAGTTTCAAATCACTTGGAATCTTTCTGAAACATTAAAGGCTTGCGCATGAATGGAAGATAAATGTTTCAAAGAGCAAGAACAGATGGAAGTAGCTCCTTTCCATTTAACTTCATTTCTATCCAAACGATAGCCTACCTACCCAAATGGAATTAACAGCCGTAAGTGGAACACCACTATTTATGGCGCCTGAAGAAGATAGAACATAGGAGGTATTCACAGGTATTTATTGGACCCTTTCGTCTGTTTGTGCAGTGCAACAGAGAATCCAAATAAACTGCCCATGGTTTTCCCGTCTTTGATAACTGGAAACCGTATGTCTATATTAAATCCATTACATAAAACACAGCCAAGGCCCCGCGGAGATATAGGGTCATGTTTATTCCTTGCGTGCAATTATGCCTTCGCGTAGCTCCAAGACCGACGCGGGAGTGAAAAAGATTTCTCCCACACTGTACAGGCTATGGTTCAAAATACGCACTCCATTGAGAAACGTCTATCCCCCCTCCTCGTGTGGACGTAACTGCCACTGCCTAGGTGTGGATGTCTGCCTCTCTTCTCCCTCCCTTCCTTCTTCACCTCTACTCCTCTCCTCCTCCACACCCATTTGAACAAGAGGCCTATAAGGAATTCAAACCTTTCGCCTGAACACTTTCACCAGTTCTTTCCGGTAGGTTGGAAACATACAGTGGTCAGTGGATGGAATTATTGACTTGATGGCTTGATAGAAATTGTTCCTACTACACAACACTTTGGTAATGACAATGCATTGTATGCGATTAGTTGTGTATATTCACATCAGGGACTCTCTTTCGCGCGCACGCACGCAGGCACAAACACACTCACAGACACACAATAGCCTACTTGACTCCCCCAGTTGCATTTGGTTAACTTTCAAACATACCAAGCTCTGGACATATCCTTAAAGATGCTATTGATAATTCTTTAAGATGTAGCATCCTATTTGGTAATTAGATGTTGAACTAGATTTATTACATGGTAATATAATTTTGTTGTCTCTTCCTTTTGTTGTTAGATATGTTAATGGTGAAAGTAAGACGGTATGGTCTGGTAAGGCTTCCCGGCAAAATAAATAGTGGGGGTATGCTGTACCGATAAAACATGAGCCTATCACAATAATTACAACAACATGTAAAGACAACTGTAGGCTATTACACCACTTTGTGTCATTACTGCATGTCAGAGGATTGAAACATTTGCGAATGGACTTGAAAACAGGTGGTATAGCCGACACTCCAAAATGCGATGTGGTTCTACTAGAACACTGACATTTTGCCAAATGACAATTGCCAAATGTCATTACACTTTTTGGTGTTTTGTGTAACAGATGTCTTTTTCCATTCATCACTGTTTGGAGGCTGGAAATATGTTGGAGTGGATGCACGTGCATGGGTAGCCTAGTAAAGGAGTCCTTTGAGGTGAATGTTTGACAATAAAATAAAAAAACATCATGACTGGTTGTGGTTGTGCCACAATAAAAGGTAATACATTAAAAAAGTTAAATGACAAATCTTTACAAGGAGGCCCACAGAGATCTTATTGAATTAATAGGGATTCTATATGTAATTCTATGATTAGACCCATAAAAATATTTGGTACATGCATATGGGGAAGAAATGAATTCTACTTTCACCACTGGATAGGTTAGATATGCTATTATTAAGATGTGCTGATATTGTTGATCTCTCATATATCTTGTGCTGTAGGTCCATAAATGGACATGCCATTTGGTTGACAGTGGCACATTCTATTACTTCAAGATGTCATTTATAACATGGTTAAAACATTGTCACATGTATTCATTACTTTGACGTCTGTCTAAAATGTATTTTAGAACAAAACAGACATAGCTTAATTTACAGTGATCTCTCTACTTGTTCTCAAGTTATCTCACAAGATCCAGTAAATACTATTTAACCCAAAGGTGAGTGCACAACATGCCTGTGTATAAAGTGTCAACAACCTGATGCTGCGTTATCATGACAGCATCTCGTGCAGCAGTGATGTTGAACAGATCCACGCGATAATGCAAACAAAGGCGACAACGCTTTACCTCTCTGACTCACTTCAAGACAGATGTCCGTGTGAGACCTGAGTTGATCTCTTAAAAGCACATTGGGGAAGGAATTTGAGATAACTACATAAAAATAGACAAGCAACATGACCTATCCTCACTAGCTTGCCTCACTAGCTTGTGCTACATGATCAATGACCATAGTTTTGTGAGAGTGGTGCCACAAGCACTCCAAGCCCCTCAAGGTCCTAGCCCCACCTGTTTACTGTTCCTGTCTACTGTCACTTTCAAATTAAATTGTATTTGTCACATGCTTCGTAAACTACAGGTGTAGACTAACAGTGAAATGCTTACATTGTTGGGCCCTTCCAAACAATGCAGAGATAAAAATATAGAAACAATTATAAGTCTGAGAATAAATACACAATGAGTAACGATAACTTGGCTAATTATACGGGGTACCAGTACTGAGTTGATGTGCAGGGGTACAAGATAATTGAGGTAGACACAGTGCCTTCAGAAAGTATTCATACCCCTTGACTTATTCTACATTTTGTTGTGTTAGAGCCTGAATTCAAAATGGATGAAATATATGTTTTTTCCGCACCCATCTACACACAATACCCCATAATGAAAAAGTGAAAACATGTGTTTAAACATTTTTGCTAATTTATTGAAAATAAAATACAAAAATATCTTATTTGCATAAACATTTACACCCCTGAGTCAATACTTTGTAGAAGCACCTTTGTTGATGATTACAGCTGTGAGTCTTTTGGGGTAAGTCTCTAAGAGCTTTGCACACCTGGCTGGATTGTACAATATTTGCCCATTATTCTTTTTAAAAGTCTTCAAGCTCTGTCAAGTTGATTGTTGATTATTGCTAGACAGCCATTTTCAAGTCTTGCCATAGATTTTCAAGCCAATTTAATTAAGTCCAAACTGTAACTAGGCCACTCAGGATCATTCAATGTCGTCTCGGTAAGCAACTCCAGTGTAGATTTGGCCTTGTGTTTTAGGTTATTGTCCTGCTGAAAGGTGAATTAATATCCCAGTGTCTGTTGGAAAGCAGACTGAACCAGGATTTCCTCTAGGATTTTGCCTGTGCTTATAGCTATATTGCGTTTATTTTTATCCTTAAAAAAACTCCCTGATGACAAGCATATCCATAACATGATGCAGCCACCACCATGCTTGAAAATATGAAGAGTGGTACTCAGTGATGTGTTGTGTTGGATTATCCCCAAACTTAACGCTTTGTATTCAGGACAAAAAGTTAATTTCTGTGCCACATTCTTTGCAGTATGACTTTAGTGCCTTATTGCAAACAGGATGCATGTTTTTAAATATTTGTATTCTGTACAGGCTTCCTTTTTTTCACTCCGTCATTTACGTTACTATTGTGGAGTAACAACAATGTTGTTGATCCATCCTCAGTTTTCTCATATCACAACCATTAAACTCTGTAACTGTTTTAAAATCACCATTGAGTGAAATCCCTGAGCGGTTTCCTTCCTCTCCGGCAACTGACTTAGGAAGGACCCCTGTATCTTTGTAGTGACTGGGTGTATTGATAGACCATCCAAAGCCTAAATAATATCTTCAACATGCTGAAAGGGATATTTAGCATCTGATTTTTTTTTTTTTTTACCCATCTACCCTCTTTGCGAGGCATTGAATAACTTCCCAGGTCTTTGTGGTTGAATCTGTGCTTGAAATTCACTACTCGATTAAGTGACCTTACAGATAATTGTATGTGTGGGGTATAGAGATGGGGTAGTTATTCAAAAATCATGTTAACCACTATTATTGAACATGGAATGAGTCCATGCAACTTATTGTGCAATTTGTTAAGCACATTTTTACTCCTGAACTTATTTAGGCTTGCCATAACAAAGGACATTTCAGCTTTAAATGTTACATTAATTTCATAAATGTTCTACAAACAAAATTCCACTTTGACATTATGGGGTATTATGTGTAGATCAGTGACACAACATCTCAACTGAATACATTTTAAATTCAGGCTGTAATACAACAAAATGTGGAAAACGTCAACTGTTGTGAATACTTCCTGAAGGCACTGTATGTACAGTGCATTCAGAAATTATTCAGACCCCTTGACTTTTTCCATATTTTGTTACATTACAGCCTTATTCTAAAATTGATTAAATATTTTTTTTGCTCATCAATCTACAAACATAATGACAAAGCGAAAACAGTTTTTTTTAAAAACTTATTGCAAATGTATTAAATAAAAAACAGAAATTCAGACCACTTGCTAGGAGACTCGAAATTGAGCTCAGGTGCATCCTTTTTCCATTGATCATCCTTGAGATGTTTCTACAACTTGATTTGAGTCCACCTGTGGTATTTTCAATTGATTGGACATGATTTGGAAAGGCACACACACCTGTCTATATAAGGTCCCACAGTTGACAGTGCATGTCAGAGCAAAAACCAAGCCATGAGATCGAAGGAATTGTCCGTAGAGCTCCGAGACAGGATTGTTTCCAGGCACAGATCTGGGGAAGGGTACCAAAAAATGTCTGCAGCATTGAAGGTCCCCAAGAACACAGTGGCCTCCATCATTCTTAAATGGAAGAAGTTTGGTACCACCAAGACACTCCCTAGAGCTGGCCGCCCGGCCAAACTGAGCAATCGGGGGAGAAGGGCCTTGGTCAGAGTTCCTCTGTGGAGATGGGAGAGCCTTCCAGAAGGACAATCATCTCTGCAGCACTCCACCAATCAGGCCTTTATGGTAGAGTGGCCAGACAGAAGCCACTCCTCTGTAAAAGGCACATGACAACCCGCTTGGAGTTTGCCAAAAGGCACCTAAAGGACTCTCAGACAATGAGAAACAAGATTCTCTGGTCTGATGAAACCAAGATTGAACTCTTTGGCCTGAATACCAAGCGTCACGTCTGGAGGAAACCTGGCACCATCCCTACGGTGACGCATGGTGGTGGCAGCATCATGCTGTGGGGATTTTTTTCAGCGGCAGGGACTGGGAGACTAGTCAGGATCGAGGGAAAGATTAATGGAGCAAAGTACAAAGAGATCCTTGATAGAAAAACCTGCTCCATAGCGCTCAGGACGTCAGACTGGGGCGAACGTTCACCTTGCAACAGGACAACGACCCTAAGCACACAGCCAAGACAATGCAGGAGTGGCTTCGGGACAAGTCTCTGAATGTCCTTGAGTGGCCTAGCCAGAGCCCGGTATTGAACCCGATCGAACATCCTTGGAGAGACCTGAAAATAGCTGTGCAGCGACTCTCCCCATCCAACCTGAAAGAGCTTTAAGGATCTGCAGAGAATAATGGGAGAAACTCCCCAAATACAGGTGTGCCAAGCTTGTAGAGTAATGCCATTGTGGTACTGACTCAAAACTAAACAAGAAGTCACACCAACTCTATTTTTTAAAAGTTGTGATAACACATTAACTTTTTTCCCAGCATGCTCTACTGCAGGTAGATTTTCTGGAGGAAAAAAATTATATCTGTGTTTTTGCATGTACATTTAGTGATTGGCTGATTAATCTTATGCTACATAAAGATAAATAACATACATTTTTCTAATGATTTTCCAATCTTTTAATCATGCAATTTTGTACCCGTTACTGAAATGGTTGTTCCAGTTTAAATGGCTTAGGTAGTCTGCTTCCACTATTTCTAACCCTGGAGGTCATTATGAATACACATTTCAACTGTTGGATATTGTAACTCTGGCTGGATACCAATATAGGAATTACACATCACTTTGCAAGCCAGCATTATGTGACTTGCAGGTAGGTTTGCAAAATTCTGGTACATTTCCCTGGTTCTTGGAAATCCTTCAACAAAGATTTTTTGAAAATCTGGGAATTTGAATAAAGTTACAGAAATGTTGCAACCCTACTTGCAGGCCTGATGTGACCTGGAAACCATGGGTATCAGGCTAACTGTATTAGGGTAAAGCTAGGCCTAAAAATAAGGCCTTTTGAGAGATGTAATGTATTGTCATAAATAGGGCTGTTGCGGTGACCTATTACCGCCACACCAGCGGTCACGAGTCATGAAGGCAGTCAAATTCCACGTGACTGTTTAGTCACGGTAATTAGGCATCTCCAAGCTCTGATGCTGCTGAAGGTCATTAGTAGCCTACCAAACTTGCTAACTGCCTGGTACTCAGTACTCTAATCACTCTGACATCAATGCAAATGTAATCAAAAATCTAATCAAACACTTCATGAGAGCCCATGAGCTCAGGTTGCACAACATTTCTATAGGCTATGCAATTGCATGACAAAACAGAGTGATGGCCTCTATTAAAAAGAGGATCCCATCAGCTTTCTATAGGCTAGGCCTACTATATTTATTTCTCTACTTTCCTAATATGAAGCAAATATTAAGCACATTGCTTATCTTTACAACAGAAGTATGGCCTACCTGGCTGGCATGAAAATGAACCACAGGAAAAGCATCCTCCATTCGCTATTTATCAAAACGAATTTCACACATCTAATATTTAGTTTATGTAAAGAAAAGATTAAATCAAGAATTGTCTGATGGGTGACAATATTAGCCTATCAATTGTGAATTATATATTATCACTTGTGAATGATGCCCAGCTTAAGGCAAGAAACAATGCCTTTCAAGTGCTTCTCAAATTGTGAATGAGAGACTGACGAAGTGTGGACAGCCTGCGCAAAAAACAAAGCAGAGCTCATGCCTTTCAAGGGACTTTTTTCAAATCCTCATTAGAGTCGCATCATGCAGCCTCACAATGTATTAAAAATCAAACCATATAGCCCAACTTATGTAGAACAACTAAAGTTACATTAATAACTCTAAATTAAGCATATAGGAGTACCTATTTCTTTGTTATCCGCTCAACACAGAATAGCCACGTGCGCACTCCCTCAAATCGTTTGGAGAAAATATCCTTTCTATTTTATTCAGCTTTGTTCAATTGTATTCTTCATAAAATAATATAAAATAATGCCACACAGCCATATGGCCCACAGCCATATGGCATAGCCAGATCAGGACCTAACATAAGGACAACTCAGAGTGTGCTATTTTGTTATTCTGAAATGGACTACATTTTCTTCATGTTTCTTTAGACCTGTCTAAAATAAATAATGGATTTATTCTATTCAACTTTTTAAAATGTAGGTTCCAAAGGTCTGCATCAGTGGCTTGTAGGCTATGTGTGGAAGCCAGGAGATGCTAAATGTGTTTATGTTAATTAACGGTCAATTACCACGAGACCGACAGTTATTTGCTTGACAATCACTGGCTGACGAAATTTCGTGACTGCCACTGCCCTAGTCATAAAGAGTTTAATTAAAGTGATAACATTCGCCTAGGAACTCACTTGGTTAAGGCCACAGGACTGAAAATGAATTAATTCAACAACCATGTCTGTCACTAACAAATGCAGTCATGGGTGGTAACTCTACAATTAACTCGAAAAGGCAAGGCACACTGTGAAATTATATTGGAGGCGTGGCTTAGTCGGGGCTTTAATAAAAAAATGTCAAGCTGATAAAACTCAAATCTGGAACCCCTACAGTGTCACAGTGACTATATCGGTTTGGGTAATGACTACAAAATCACATTATGTAACTGTACTCAGATACAGTATAATTAGTGCAACAGGTTTCCTCAAAAGTTTTGAGTAATGACAGCACATTGGGTTTTACAGTGAGAGAGGAAGGGAGAAGGGAGAGAGGGCGGGGGGCACTGCTGTCTTGGGCCAAACAACTACATAAACGTGTCTCGTATCTGAAACTGTCACGCCCTGGCTCTGGGGACTCTTTAATGTTGAGCCAGTGTGTTAGTTTCTATGTTTAGTTTTCTAGGTTTCTGTTCTAGATCGTTGTTTTCTATGTTGGCCAGGGTGGTTCCCAATCAGAGGCAGCTGATTCTCGTTGTCTCTGATTGGGAACCATACTTAGGCAGCCTGTTGGCACTTTTGTATTGTGGGATCTTGATCCGTAAGGTTTGTGTTTAACCCTAGGACTTCACGTATCGTTTATTGTTTTGTTCGTGTGTGTACTCATTAAAAGAATGTACGCTTATCACGCTGCGCCTTGGTCCGCTTATTATGACGATCGTGACAGAAGATCCCACCTCGACTGGATCAAGCAGCGTGACGAGGAGAGAGGATGGACTTGGGAGGAGATGAGTGCGAGTCTGGCAAGAGGGATGGAGGCCTTGAGCACGGGGGAGAGACAAGCCCAATAAATTTTTAGGGGGGGGGCTCACACCGTGGACGGCGAGGCAGCGGGAGGCCGCGATAGAGCGGTTCAGCAGGTTAGCAGAGGAGGCCGCCAGGTTACGGGGGCCACTGGTCACGAGGGAGAAGGGTAGTGTAGAGGCACGGCGAGAGGTACTGGGGTGTGTTACCAGTCCGGTCCGGCCCGTTCCTGATTCCCGCACAAGGCCAGTGGTGTGTGTTCCCAGTACGGTCAGGCCCGTTCCTGCTCCCCGCACCAAGCCAGTGGTGCGCGTCGTCAGCCCGGTCCGGCCCGTTCCTGCTCCCCGCACCAAGCCAGTGGTGCGCGTCGTCAGCCCGGTCCGGCCCGTTCCCCGCACCAAGCCAGTGGTGCGCGTCGTCAGTCCGGCACGGTCTGTGCCTGTTCCACCTGTGCCTGGTCCGGCACCGGTCAGCTGCTCCACGCCGGAGCCAGAGCAATCCGCTCCACCGGTGTTCAGTCCAGCTCCGGCCAGCAGGGCCAGACCACGAGGGCGAGAGAGAGAGTGGTGGTCGCGCCTGGAGCCGGATCCGCCTCCGAGGCGGATCTTGATCCGTAAGGTTTGTGTTTAACCCTAGGACTTCACGTATCGTTTATTGTTTTGTTCGTGTGTGTACTCATTAAAAGAATGTACGCTTATCACGCTGCGCCTTGGTCCGCTTATTATGACGATCGTGACACAAACACTCTCTGCTCTCTCTGAGCTCAAGGCTAAAGCCAACACAGAGGAAGATAGAATGCTTCAGAATCCAAATAACTACGTTTATTTACGTGAAAAGTATACCTTACTCAAAAAACTGCATTTGTATTACTCATATGAAGGTAGTACTTCACACTTCAGCTTTCTTAGCTTAATTTCTTTTAGGTAAACACTGATTTTACAGTGTAGCAGCAGCGCATGTGATAAGTAAAAAGAGTTACTGCAAAGAGGGTCAATGCAGATAGTCAGGGTAGCTATTTGGTTAACTATTTAGTAGTCTTATGGCTTGGGGGTAGAAGCTGTTCAGGGTCCTGTTGGTTCCAGACTTGGTGCATCAGTACTGCTTGCCGTGCGGTAGCAGAGAGAACAGTCTGTGACTTGGGTGGCTGGAGTCTTTGAAAATGTTTAGGGCCTTCCCCTGACACTGCCTGGTATAGAGGTCCTGGATGACAGGAAGATCGGCCCCAGTGATGTACTGGGCCGTACGCACTACCCTCTGTAGCGCCTTGCGGTCGGATGCCAAGCAGTTGCCATACCAAGCGGTGATGAAGCCAGTCAAGATGCTCTCAATAGTGCAGCTGCATAACTTTTTGAGGATCTGAGGGCCCTTGCCAAATATTTTCAGGAAGAGGGGTTGCCATGCCTTCTTCACAACTGTGTTGGTGTGTGTGGACCATGTTAATTCCTTAGTGTTGTGGACACCGAGGAAGTTGAAGCTCTCGACCCACTCCACTACAGCCTCGTCGATGTGGATGGGGCCGTGCTCGGCCCTCCCTTTCCTGTAGTCCACGATCAGTTACTTTGTCTTGCTGACGTTGAGGGAGAGGTTGTTGTCCTGGCACCACACTGCCAGGTTATTGACCTCCTCTCTATAGGACCATCTGGTTGCACATTTAACATGCTGGTAGAAATTAGGTAAAACAGATTTAAGTTTCCCTGCATTAAAGTCCCCAGCCACTAGGAGCGCCGTCTCTGGATGAGCATTTTCCTGTTTGCTTATGGCCGTATACAGTTCATTGAGTGTGGTCTTAGTGCCAGCATCGGTTTGTGGTGGTAAATAGACAGCAACAAAGAATATAGATGAAAACTCTCTTGGTAGATAGTGTGGTCTACAGCTTATCATGAGAAACTCAGGCGAGCAAAACCTAGAGACTTCCTTAGATATCGTGCACCAGCTGTTGTTTAAAAATATACATAGAACGCCACCCCTTGTCTTACCAGAGGCTGCTCTTCTATCCTGCCAATACAGTGTATAACCCACCTGCTGTATGTTATTCATGTCTTCGTTCAGCCACGACTCGGTGAAACATAAGATATTACAGTTTTTAATGTCCCGTTGGTAGGATATACGTGCTTGTAGTTCGTCCACTTTATTATCAAGCGATTGTAAGTTGGCCAATAGTATCAATGGCAAAGGCAGATTAGCCACTCGTCGCCGGCTCCTTACCAGGCACCCCGATCTCCTTCCGCGATATCTTCAGTCCTTTCTCATGCGAATGACGGGGATGAGGGCCCTGTCGGGTGTCTGGAGCAAATCCCTCTCGTCCGACTCATTAAAGAAAAATGATTAGTCCAGTTCAAGGTGAGTAATCGCTGTTCTGATGTCAATAAGCTCTTTTCGGTCATAAGAGACGGTAGCAGCAACATTATATACAAAATAAGTTACAAACAATGCGAAAAAACACACAAAATAGCACGGTTGGTTTAGAGTCCATAAAACAGCAGCCATCCCCTCCGGCGCGATTGATTGCACTATAACGGTGACAAACGGTGCCCACAAACTGTTAGGGCCTACATAAAACTGTCCCAACAGCAGAGTCCCAACAGCAGTCACAACACCTTACCACTGCTACACCTGTGTGTGTGTGTGTGTGTGTGTGTGTGTGTGTGTGTGTGTGTGTGTGTGTGTGTGTGTGTGTGTGTGTGTGTGTGTGTGTGTGTGTGTGTGTGTGTGTGTGTGTGTGTGTGTGTGTGCGTGCGTGCGTGCGTGTCTGCAGGGGCGTCATGCACCCATTATTTTAAAGGGGACATGAAGTACCGGAGGAACATTACAGAGGCTCCATACAGAGGGATTGATGCAATTGCGGAGCCTCCGGAGGCTAGCAGAGTCCAAATTGAGCTTTGTACCGCAGCGCCATGCGCATCCCACATTTTTTTAACAATGCGGAGGGCTCCATATAGCTCCGTATAGCTCAACATTGACATGATTGGTTGACGGTAGGTGGGTGCAGGAGGCCCTGTATAAACACAAACTAAGTTCCTTGACAACTTCCTTAACAACAGCTCTGCTCAACAGCTCTGCTCTGCAAAGCGCAAGAAGTATGAATGCCCTGACTTCTGCAGAGGCTGTATCACCATAAATGCTGTACGGCCAATGCAGATTCCGGATTGACTATGCAGCGCCTTTAAGCATGCCTCTTTACCTGCTCAATTGTCATTTTAATTAACGATGCACATTGATTCTTAGGAGATTAGTACATCTGCCACACTGGTATTTAGTATCATAATTTTTGTATTTTCTAAAGTCTAGCAAACCTGCCAGCAGCTATGCCTGCTAAGATAGTTAGACAAGCTATATACTTTAACTTCCTTGATAGCCTGAAATGGCTTGGTAGCTAGTTATGAGGTTGGGAGATTGGGAACCTATACTGTAGCTGGCTAGCTAAAGTCAACTTAATAAAATTGCTAGGTGGCTAATATTACAGAGAAACAACAAAACATTCTAGTTGTATTTATTCATTAAGAAGGAATCAATAGGCTACATAGCTTGATCAAATTCACTTACACACATACATTCTGCGAGTCCTGCCCATCACCGGCAGCTAAAATAAAGTCAAACACTGTGTGTGTCACTCCACACTCTCTCTCCTCCTCCACTGATGATACTGTCTGCACGCACTAGAGTAAAATTGTTTTATTAATGCCAATGCTGTTTTCTATGCTTGTTTTCAGTTAATACTTATAGATACTGGTGCACTTGTAGTCAGAAAGGCCCTTTTTTCATGTAGGCAACAGTAGACTACACACGATTTTCTTCATAACACATTTAATACAAGGCTCCACTTTTTCATGTACATTACACCATTTCTTTCATAATGCATTTTATACAAAGCAACATTTTATGAGGGTTGCCAGATTGGAGAAAAAATACATATGTTTTGTCGTATCGATTAAGGTATTTGATTGGGGAATGAGGATACATTTTTATGATGGGAAATTATAATACACACCATAATACACACAGACGCACACACACACTTACACACATGTACACACACTCACTTTGTTTGTACTCATATTATAGCCAACTCTTGACTTTTGTATGAATTATTTTTTATTACATTTACATTTTAGTCATTTAGCAGATGCTCTTATCCAGAGCAACTTACAGTTAGTGAGTGCATACATTTTTCATACTGGCCCCCCGTGGGAAACGAACCCACAACCCTGGCGTTGCAAGTGCCATGCTCTACCAACTGAGCTACACGGGGCCCAAAAAATATTTGTATCTAGTTGTCATGTATTCATTATCTTTAACTGGTTAAATGTTTGTAATTAGCATGTTTCAGTAATGATTAACATGGTTAAATAGTCGTAAATCTCTGCTTGATTTAGCTTTTGGTATATTTGGCATTTTTATACATATTCTCTATTTCCACTGAAGAAAGCAGTAATTATTCGGCACACTACTGTATATAAATGGACACTACCTGTTGTAAAACAGAAATAAATGGTGCTCTCCGTAAATAAATGGTGAGAAATGCTCAGTATGAAGCCATTCGGCTATGGGGTTCACAGCCCTATAAACATGATACAAGTTATATCAGCTTAAAAATGGTTTATTTACATCCTATGGGGTTGGGAATCGTGGCATAGGATAGTCTGACATATAACCCCTAAGTTGAGTTCAGTCTTCGCCAATGAGAACCAAGATGGGCCTAGCTTCGTCGTTCATGACTGAGAAAGGCCTCAATTCTAGGCCTTAGAAAATCCTACATCCATCAAGTGTTTTATGCATGCTCATTTCTTGGGTCTCGGGGGCTGCCAGCGTGGTTCTTTTTATGGGGAAAAGTCCTCAATGCAACTGACATAAAATGTGGAGAATGATACATTTGCGTCTGTTGGCCATCAAGTAGCCTATTAATAATTTGATACAATAAATATGTTGAAATGATGATATCACTGGAGTCATTGCAAATTAATTTGCCACTTGTGTAGCCTACCTGGAGCTGGCAAAGCAAGTTAATAAATAGCCTATAACTTCAGTTTATTGTTGTTGTAGCCTTAGATTGACGGTAACAGTAGTCAGATTAGGCTACAGGTAAAACACATTAAAAAAAATAAACACTGGCTGTTGTTGACCAGTATATTCAGTATATATACATTTTATTAATATTTAATTCAGTAATTGAAATTATAACCCCATCCTCAGTAACCTATTCCAGCAGGCTTTTGGAAAACACATGCACTTCTTACCTGGACATCGCCTCGCTATTCATGTTGAATAAATGTGTCTGTTTGAACTAAGCAAGCTGCTAAATCGTTCAGTTTACATGCGTACATCTTGCATACATCTTGTGTAGGCTACTGTAGACCATCTGAAATGAGATGTAGCCCTATCAGGGGCTATAGGCTACCTGCCTTTATCTAAGCAAACCATGGAAAAGTTGAATTACAATCATAAACCCAGATTTTAGTCTGTAGCCTATGCCTATTGAAATGACAAGTCAATCACGCAAATGGGCCATTTATAACGGTTTGTAGTCTTAACATTTGGCGCATAATAACAGCACAATTGCCAGAAAATAGCCAAACATTAGTTTTTATGTTCGTCCAAGTGTCTCTTGCTCAGAGATTTTTTTATCCAACTTTCATCACTCAAACTCTCCTGTTGGATGTATCTATAGTTAAACACATGCGCAAAGGGAATTTATTTACAATTATAAACTGGATGGTTCGAGCCCTGAATGCTGATTGGCTGACAGCCGTGGTATATCAGACCGTATACCACGGGTATGACAAAACATGTATTTTTACTGCTCTAATTACATTGGTAACCAGTTTATAATAGCAATAAGGCACCCCGGGGGTTTGTGGTATATGGCCAATATACCACGGCTAACGAATGTATCCAGGCACTCCGTGTTGCGTCATGCTTAAGAACAGCCCTTAGCCGTGGTATATTGGCCATATACCATACCCCATTGTGCCTTATTGCTTAATCATAGCAGTCAAACGAGTTAAATCGACATCCATTGATGGAAAATGATCTGGCGAGTTTAATAAGGGAAAATTATATTTTCTCTTGCGACATATTCAAATTCCTTTATTACGTCATGTCATAGCTCACAATAATTATTATTTTGAAGGAAAAGCAAATTTTGCTTCTAACGTCGTTACAAGTTACTACAATATTCCTTCTTAATTGGCTCGATAACGTTATGGAAAAAGGTTTTATTGTATAAATATCCTCTCTTGTTGGAAAAAAAAAATTGGGCTAGTTTTCAGGCCTTTTGGGCGGGTTTTGAATGGTCATTGTGCTATAAATTTTAGCCCGACCTGGCAACCCCGATCAGAAAGATTTGTTAGGTTGGGCTAAAAATGTGTCTCCTCCAGGAAACGGCACCATTTAAGGTAAACTCAATCCAGTTAGTCAATGGACCAAACCCTGGTTAGCCGGTAATTGCTGGTTTACAGTGAAATGCCCAAGCCTATGTATCCAATAATTTCAACACTACACTATTGCGTTAGAACAGTCAAATCTGCATTTGCGGATCAAATGAAGTCTATGGATTTGTTTTCATTTATTTACAGAATTTTGGCACTAACATTTTGCGTTGTTATGGAGAAATTATCCACAAATGCAGGCTTCATCTCCGTTGGCTATCTCCACTGAACTATAACATTTTGGCGGAATTTGTCATCACATCTTAACGACCGGAAGACGTTGAATGATAAGACTCAGAGCAAGATAGCCATGTTATGTAGCACTATATTGGATCACTCCAATACGGTATCCTTCCGCTCGGCAGGATACATTCCAAGTAAGAATTTTAGATTAGTCCTGTGTACCGGGTAGTGCTGCGGCTGACTCCCTTAAATAGCTGCCGCCGCACTACTCGCACCTTTTTCTTTTCTCGGCTCATTGCAGAGAGGATTCGCTTGGTAAGATCTCTATGTTAGAGTGTATAAAAATATACCCGCAGCTATTCAATAACTTGGAGCAGCTAGCTAGCCTCTCCACCTGGGTGCTCTGCTGTCCCCCCACTCAGTTTGTTTTGTGCCATCTTGTTTGGGTTTTGTCCTTGTATTTAATTACTTGTGACAGTGTACCAACCTGGGCAATACTCGGTTTGGTCGACCAGTATTGCGGCGCTGAGGGTTTGTCCTAGTTTTCTGTGTCTTGTCTGTCCACCGGAACCCTCCCAGTTAGCCTTCAGGCTCGGGGGCGCGCCAAATCCAGCAAGATCGGGAGTCTGTGTATGTTTTGCTCCAGCGGGCTTGCAGTTCTCCCCGGAGAGTGAGTCATATGTCGCTAGGCGCACCACGCTTATCTCTTACAGGGCGCATCCATCTTGCCTAGTGTTCCATGGTGAATGAGCTATGCAGTAGCTAGCTTAACGAGAGCAGACCACTGCAGGACTAAGCAAACTCGTTACATCCTGCCAACACCCCCACGTATAGTAGAATAAACTATAACGTGGCGTGAGTTACAGCCGACCCACACGCATAAGCAAAGATTGAGCTAACGTGTGTGAGTTTGTGTGCTCTGCCCCTCCACCCACGATCAGGCAGTTCACACCCTGTTCACGTTTCCTCTCCTTCAGATAGTGTATGAGACTAAGGCTGGTACTGTAGGTCTGTAGTATCTGACTATTACAGTATTGTGCAGTGTATACTATAGACACATACAGTAGTAATATCACACTGTTGGCTTCACTTTCACAGAGAAACTACATAACTATTATGGTGTTTCATTGTGAATGATGCAGGGTACCCCTGCCTATGGGGGATGCACACTCTGCCTGCATGACCTGTCTTGGGTTAGATCACACACGGAAAGTGGTTAGAGAACCCAATAGTTGTTTGGCCTGCGCTGCCTTTGGAGAACGCCTGCACTTAGCACGCCTGGAGGGGATGAGGGCCACAGTACAGTCCTCCCCATCTGACGACTGTATTCCCCCCTCTGGGGTGATGCGTCGTCGCGGCAGCACTGCTTCGGCCACTTTGGGGGCCACCCACTTCCAAATTGGGTATGGCTGAGGAGTTGATCCGCCTTGAACGTCAGGCGGAAAGCCTGCGGGAGGAAGTGGACGCTTTACGGGGGGATGATGACGGCGATGACGCCCTCTCCCTCCATGCTGGAGACGAGTTGGAGTGTTCCGAGCACTTCAGGGACCGACCCAGTCCGCAGCACCATCTGTAGCTGAGAGCACTGCTACGGAGGCACCCCAGGTGATGACAGAAGCAACACAGCAGCTTTTAGCGAGAGTGGCTACCACCCTTGATATCAAGCTGGAAGAAGCACCATCTGAGCAGCTCCTTATCCCCATCTGCCCCAAGTTCGCCTTGGCTCTCCGCGAATACTGGAGCAAGATGGGAGGGCGCTTCCATTGCGACAACCAGACCAGGCCGTGGACTCTCCTAATGGAACAGAGTCCTTGGGGCTAGACCTCTATCCAGTGATGGATGACATGGTGGCTATCATGTCCCAGGGGTATTCTAGTGCTGAACTACATGGACGACTGGCTGGTGTGTGCTCAATCAAGAGAGCAAGCTACAGCAGACACAAGGATAATCTTGAAGCACATTCAAGACCTGGTCCTCACCCTAAACAGGGAGAAGAGCAACCTGACTCCCTCACAGATGCTGGTGTTCCTGGGGATGTTGATCGACTCAACTCTTATGAGAGCACGTCTTCCTCAGGTGAGTTTGGAGAAGATACAGGCCTACCTAGACCATTTCCGGCTCCATGGAGTGGCATCTACACCAGAGACGACACAGACATCGTCAGCTATTGGTGACAAATGCATGTGTGAGGACTCGCCTTGCTGTTGGAGGGAGTGATACTGAACAGAGTCCACGCAGGGAGCTATTGTGCATCGATGCCTCGCTAGCGGGTTGGGGGCAGTGTTCAGAGGCATGACAGCGAGCAGACGCTGGAGCCCTCCATGGAGTGGCAAGCACATCAATGTGCTGGAGCTCAGGGCGGTTCACCTGGCAGTCCAACAGTTCCTGCCCTACTTGGAGGGGAAGCATGTCCTGGTCAGATCAGACAACACCACGGTAGTGGCGTATATCAATCACCAGTGGGGACTGAGATCACGACACCTCCACGGAATGGCTCAGGAGCTCTTGCTGTGGGCTCTGACCCGCTTAGCGTCACTGTGGGCAGGGCACATCCCTGGGGTCTTGAACTAGGCAGCGGACATGCTTTCAAGAAATGGCCCACTGGAGGGGGACTGGAGTCTACACCCTCAGGTGGTGTTACAGCTGTGGGAAAGGTTCGGGAAAATGCAGGTGGACCTGTTTGCATCTCAGGAGAACACTCATTGTCCCAGCTGGTTCTTGATGTCGGACCCTCCAGGCCCTCTGGGTTTGGACGCCCTCGCTCACGATTGGCCGGCAACAAAACTTTGTGCATTCCCACCATTTCCCCTGATCACAGCTACGCTAGACAGGGTCAGTTTGAAGGGCCACCGGCTGCTCCTCATAGCCCCATACTGGCCGAGATGACCATGGTTCAGCCTCCTGTTGTCCCTCCTCTCTGGGACCCCATGGCAGCTTCCGCTGAGACCTGACCTGCTCTCTCAGGCTTGGGAGACGCTGTGGCATCTGGACCCACGCCCCCTCCAGCTTTGGGCTTGGCCCGTGAGAGGCGGAAATGTGCAAGTCTAGGCATTCAGGACAATGTGGTGAACACATTGCAGAACACCAGGGCTTCCTCCACCAACGTGTCATATCAAATTCGGTGGGGCATATTCTGTACTTGGTGTGAGGGTCATAATGTTGCCCCTGAGTCGTGTGATGTACAAACGGTTTTACACTTTTTACAATCACTGCTTGATGCGGGCCGAGCGGCATCTACGCCGGTCGAGAGAATGCAGGAGGACAGCGACAGTGCCACTCTGGTGGCACGAAGGGACAAACCACCTCACGTCGCAGTCAACGTCTCTTGGGTCTGGAGGCGGTAGGCAGGGTACTCACGCATCACCCCAGTTAATGAACACCCAAACATGTTCAGAGCCCTTTGCGGTGCACTATACTTTATCTATCTCCTTTCCCGATCACTTGGTAGGTGGCTCTGTTTACTCAGGTCTTCTGGCACTACGGGGTACCAGAGCATGTAGTGTCCGACCGAGATCCCCAGTTCACGTCTTGAAGGCATTCATGGAACGTCTTGGGGTCTCGGTCAGCCTGACGTCTGGATTTCACCCCGAGAGTAATGGGCAGGTGGAAAGGGTGAATCAAGATGTGGCTAGGTTCCTGCGGACCTACTGTCAGGACCGGCCGGGGGAGTGGTCGGTGTTCCTGCCATGGGCAGAATATGCTCAGAACTCTCTCCGCCACTCCTCCACTAACCTAACACCCTTCCAATGTGTTTTAGGTTACCAACCGGTCCTGGCACCGTGGCACCAGAGCCAGACCGAGGCTCTTGCGGTGGATGACTGGTTTCGGAGCGCGGAGGAGACTTGGGACGCTGCCCACCAGAAGGCCAACGCTGACCGCCACCGCAGGGAGGCCCCAGTGTTCGTACCGGGGGATTGGGTCTGGCTCTCGACCCGGAATCTGCCCCTCCGCCTGCCCTGTAGGAAGCTGAGCCCGTGGTTTGTGGGGCAGTTTAAAGTCCGGAGGAGAATAAACGAGGTGACATACAGGTTGTTACTCCCTCCTGATTACCGTATTAACCCCTCGTTTCATGTGTCTCTCCTCAGGCCGGTGGTAGCTGGTCCGCTCCAGGAGGCTGAGGTGCGGGAGGTTCCTCCACCTCCTCTGGACATTGAGGGGGCCTCTGCGTACTCGGTCCATTCCATCCTGGATTCGAGGCGTCAGGTGGGGGGCCTTCAGTATCTCGTGGAGTGGGAGGGGTACGGTCCGGAGGAACGGTGCTGGGTCCCAAGGCGGGACATCCTCGATCCCTCCCTGTTGAGGGATTTCCACCGTCGCCATCCGACACGCCCTGCTCCGCGTCCTCCTGGCCGTCACCGAGGCCGGGGTCGGCGCACTGCTGGAGCCGCGCGTTGGGTGGGGGGGGGGGGTTACTGTCATAAAAGATTAAGATGGGCAGTCTGAGATATGGCTTTTTCAGCAGGAGTTGTATAGGATGAGCCTAGACTAGAATACAGTATATACAGTTGAAGTCGGAAGTTTACATACACCATAGCCAAATACATTTAAACTCAGTTTTTCACAATTCCTGACATTTAATCCTAGTAAAAAATCCCTGTTTTAGGTCAGTTAGGATCACCACTTTATTATAAGAATTTGAAATGTCAGAATATTAGTAGAGAGAATGATTTATTTCAGCTTTTATTTATTTCATCACATTCCCAGTGGGTCAGAAGTTGACATACACTTAATTAGTATTTGGTAGCATTGCCTTTAAATTGTTTAACTTTGGTTAAACCTTTCAGGTAGCCTTCCACAAGCTTCCCACAATAAGTTGGGTGAATTTTGGCCCATTCCTCCTGACAGAGCTGGTGTAACTGAGTCAGGTTTGTAAGCCTCCTTGCTTGCACAGGCTTTTTCAGTTCTGCCCACAAATGTCCTATAGGATTGAGGTCAGGGCTTTGTGATGGCCACTCCAATACCTTGACTTTGTTGTCCTTATGCTATTTTGCCACAACTTTGGAAGTATGCTTGGGGTCATTTGGAAGACCCATTTGCGACCAAGCTTTAACTTCCTGACTGATGTCTTGAGATGTTGCTTCAATATATCCACAGCTAGATGCTGCCACCCCCGTGCTTCACGGTTGGGATGGTGTTCTTCGGCTTTCAAGCGACCCCCTTTTTCCTCCAAACATAACGTTGGTCATTATGGCCAAACAGTTCTATTTTTGTTTCATAAGATCAGAGGACATTTCTCCAAAAAGTACGATCTTTGTCCCCATGTGCAGTTGCAAACCGTAGTCTGGCTTTTTTATGGCGGTTTTGGAGCAGTGGCTTCTCCCTTGCTGAGCGGCCTTTCAGGTTATGTCGATATAGGACTCGTTTTACTGTGGATATAGATAATTTAGTACCTGTTTCCTCCAGCATCTTCACAAGGTCTTTTGCTGTTGTTCTGGGATTGATTTGCACTTTTCGCACCAAAGTACGTTCATCTCTAGGAGACAAAACGCGTCTCCTTCCTGAGCGGTATGACGGCTGCGTGGTCCCATGCTGTTTATACTTGCGTACTATTGTTTGTACAGATGAACGTGGTACCTTCAGGCGTTTGGAAATTGCTCCCAATGATGAACCAGACTTGTGGAGGTCTACAATTTCTTTCTGAGGTCTTGGCTGATTTCTTTTGATTTTCCCATGATATCAAGCAAAGAGGCACTGAGTTGGCAACGAAATACATCCACAGGTACACCTCCAATTGACTCAAATGATGTCAATTAGCCTATCAGAAGCTTCTAAAGCCATGACATAATTTTCTGGAATTTTCCAAGCTGTTGAAAGGCACAGTCAAACTTCTGACCCACTGGAATTGTGATACAGTGAATTATAAGTGGCATAATCTGTCTGTAAACAATTGTTGGACAAATTACTTGTGTCATGCACAAAGTAGATGTCCTAACCGACTTGCCAAAACTATAGTTTGTTAACAAGAAATGTGTGGAGTGGTTGAAAAACGAGTTTTAATGAATCCAACCTAGGTGTATGTAAACTTCCGACTTCAACTGTACATATGAAGTGGGTAAAACAGTATGTTGGGTAAAACAGTATTGCGGGGTGGGGGCTGACGTTTGGCAACTCGAGCCTTCAGCTCCCTCCACAGATTTTTTATGGGATTAAGGTCTGGACACTGGCTAGGCCACTCCAGGACCTTAATGTGCTTCTTCTTGAGCCACTCCTTTGTTGCCTTGGCCGTGAGTTGTGGGTCATTGTCATGCTGGAATACCCATCCACGACCCATTTTCAATGCCCTGGCTGAGGGAAGGAGGTTCTCACCCAAGATTTGACGGTACATGGCCCCGTCCATCGTCCCTTTGATGTGGTGAAGTTGTCCTGTCCCCTTAGCAGAAAAACACCCCCAAAGCATAATGTTTCCACCTCCATGTTTGACGTGGGGATGGTGTTCTTGGGGTCATAGGCAGTATTCCTCCTCCTCCAAACACGGCGAGTTGAGTTGATGCCAAAGAGCTCGATTTTGGTCTCATCTGACCACAACACTTTCACCCAGTTCTCCTCTGAATCATTCAGATGTTCATTGGCAAACTTCAGACGGGCCTGTATATGTGCTTTTTTGAGCAGGGGGACCTTGCGGGCGCTGCAGGATTTCAGTCCTTCACGGCGCAGTGTGTTACCAATTGTTTTCTTGGTGACTATGGTCCCAGCTGCCTTGAGATCATTGATAAGATCCTCCCGTGTAGTTCTGGGCTGATTCCTCACCGTTCTCATGATCATTGCAACTCCACGAGGTGAGATCTTGCATGGAGCCCCAGGCCGAGGGAGATTGACAGTTCTTTTGTGTTTCTTCCATTTGCGAATAATCGCACCAACTGTTGTCACGTTCTCACCAAGCTGCTTGCCGATGGTTTTGTAGCCCATTCCAGCCTTGTGTAGGTCTACAATCTTGTCCCTGACATCGTTGGAGAGCTCTTTGGTCTTGGCCATGGTGGAGAGTTTGGAATCTGATTGATTGATTGCTTCTGTGGACAGGTGTCTTTTATACAGGTAACAAACTGAGATTAGGAGCACTCTCTTTAAGAGTGTGCTCCTAATCTCAGCATGTTACCTGTATAAAAGACACCTGGGAGCCAGAAATCTTTCTGATTGAGAGGGGGTCAAATACTTATTTCCCTCATTAAAATGCAAATCAATTCATAACATTTTTGACATGCATTTTTCTGGATTTCTTTGTAGTTATTCTGTCTTTCACTGTTCAAATAAACCTACCATTAAAATTATAGACTGATCATTTCTTTGTCAGTGGGCAAACGTACAAAATCAGCAGGGGATCACATTTTTCCCTCACTGTATGTGTTTGGGTAAAAATAACATTTTTGTTTTATTCTATAAACTACTGACAACATTTCTCCCAATTTTTTTTTTTTTGTCATTTAGAGCATTTATTTGCAGAAAATGACAACTGGTCAAAAATAACAAAAAAGATGCAGTGTTGTCAGACCTTGAATAATGCAAAGAAAATAAGTTAATGTTTATTTTTAAAGAACATAATACTAATGTTTTAACTTAGGAAGAGTTCAGAAATCAATATTTGGTGGAATAACCCTGATTTTCAATCACAGCTTTCATGCGTCTTGGCATGCTCTCCACCAGTCTTTCACATTGATATTGGGTGACTTTATGCCACTCCTGGCGCAAAAATTCAAGCAGCTCGGTTTTGTTTGATGGCTTGTGACCATCCATCTTCCTCTTGATCACATTCCAGAAGTTTTCAATGGGGTTCAGGTCTGGAGATTGGGCTGGCCATGACAGGGTCTTGATCTGGTGGTTCTCCATCCACACCTTGATTGACCTGGCTGTGTGGCATGGCGCATTGTCCTGCTGGAAAAACCAATCCTCAGAGTTGGGGAACAATGTCAGAGCAAAAGGAAGCAAGTTTTCTTCCAGGACAACCTTGTACGTGGCTTAAATTCATGCGTCCTTCACAAAGACAAATCTGCCCGATTCCAGCCTTGCTGAAGCACCCTCAGATCATCACAGATCCAAATTTCACAATGGGTGCGAGACACTGTGGCTTGTAGGCCTCTCTAGGTCTCTGTCTAACCATTAGACGACCAGGTGTTGGGGAAAGCTGAAAATTGGACTCATCAGAGAAGATGACCTTACTCCAGTCCTCTACGGTCCAATCCTTATTGTCTTTTGCAACCTCAGCTTGGCTCTTCTTTGCTTCTCATTGATGAAGGGCTTTTTTCTAGCTTTACACGACTTTAGCCCTGCCCTTAGGAGCCTGTTTCGAACCGTCCTCGCCGTGCACTTCACCCCAGCTGCCATTTGCCATTATTTTTGTAGGTCACTTGATGTCATCCTACGGTTGTTGAGTGACATTCGAATGAGTAGGCGATCATCCCGGTCAGTAGAGAGTCGTTTTCGCCCTCTGCCGGTCTGTAACTTTGTTGTCCCCAATGTCTTCTGCTTGACCTTGTTCTTATGAACCACCGTCTTTGAAATGGAAGCAACCTGACGCTCACTGTATCCCTCTGCCAGTAAAGCCAGAATTGTACCCTTCTTTTCCTTACTCAAAACGTTCCTTTTCAACTCTTTTGGCATGGTCAATAGTTATTACTTTTGAGGTACTATTAGCACTGTTTTTGCCATCCAGCTGGTCCTATTGCAAGAGGATAGTGATGACCACAGCAGTGGTTTTTATACTTTTTCTCGTTAAATAAGATTTGGTTCAGGTGATCCCCTAATCAGTACCTAATTCAGTAGAATGAGGTGTGCCTGTGTTGGAATTCAACAGACACTGGAATGGAATGGCTGTCATACATGTAGAGATGCTGATTTAAGAACAATTTGCAGTGGTCTCTTAATTTTTTCCAGAGCTGTATATATATACAGTACCAGTCAAAAGATTGGACACACCTACTCATTCCCAGGTTTTTCTTTATTTTTTACTATTTTTCTACACAGCTTTGCACACTCTTGGCATTCTCTCAACCAGCTTCATGAGGTAGTCACCTGGAATGCATTTCAATTAACAGGTGTGCCTTGTTAAAAGTTAATTTGTGGAATTTCTTTCCTTCTTAATGCGTTTGAGCCAATCAGTTGTGTTGTGACAAGGTAGGGGTGGTATACAGAAGATAGCCCAATTTGGTAAAAGACCAAGTCCATATTGTGGAAAGAACCGCTCAAATAAGCAAAGAGAAACCACAGTCCATCATTACTTTAAGACATGAAGGTCAGTCAATCCGGAAAATGTCAAGAATTTTGAAAGTTTCTTCAAGTGCAGTCGCAAAAACAATCAAGCGCTATGATGAAACTGGCTCACATGAGGACCACCACAGGAAAGGAAGACCCAGAGTTACCTCTGCTGCAGAGGATAAGTTCATTAGAGTTAACTGCACCTCAGATTGCAGCCCAAATAAATGCTTCACAGAGTTCAAGTAACAGACACATCTCAACATCAACTGTTCAGAGGAGACTGTGTGAATCAGGCCTTCATGGTCGAATTGCTGCAAAGAAACCACTACTAAAGGACACCAATAAGAAGAAGAGAGTTGCTTGGGCCAAGAAACACGAGCAATGGACATTAGACCGGTGGAAATATGTCCTTTGGTCTGATGAGTCCAAATGTGAGATTATTGGTTCCAACCGCCGTGTCTTTGTGAGACACAGAGTAGGTGAAAGGATTATCTCTGCATGTGTGGTTCCCACCGTGAAGCATGGAGGAGGAGGTGTGATGGTGTGGGGGTGCTTTGCTGGTGACACTGTCAGTGATTTATTTAGAATTCAAGGCACACATAACCAGCATGGCTACCACAGCATTCTGCAGCGATACACCATCCCATCTGGTTTGCGCAGAGTGGGACTATCATTTGTTTTCAAACAGGACAGTGAACCAACACACATCCAGGCAGTGTAAGGGCTATTTGACCAAGAAGGAGAGTGATGGAGTGCTGCATCAGATGACCTGGCCTCCACAATCACCTGACCTCAACCCAATCGAGTTGGTGAAGGAAAAGCAGCCAACAAGTGCTCAGCATATGTGGGCACTCCATCAAGACTGTTGGAAAAGCATTCCAGGTGAAGCTGGTTGAGAGAATACCAAGAGTGTGCAAAGCTGTCATCAAGGCAAAGGGTGGTTACTTTAAAGAATCTAAAATCTAAAATACATTTTGATTTGTTTAACACTTTTTTGGTTACTTCATGATTCCATAGGTGTTATTTCATAGATTTTATGTTTTCACTATTATTATACAATGTAGAAAATAGTAAAAATAAAGAAAAAACCTTGAATGAGTAGGTGTGTCCAAACTTTTGATTGGTACAGTATATACAAAAAAGATATGATAAAAAATTGAATTTGGCCTTTACTACTATAGCCCATAGAAACACATTGAATATCACATTCATAAATGGCAAAAAAGACAGTCAAAAAATAAATCATAAGGAATAAGGTTTTGAAGTGTCGGTCCTATATCTCGGATATATAAGAAATCTCAGGAAATATTTTAGTTTTTTGGACACATTGAACAAAAAAAATAATAGAGGGAAAATGGAGAACACAATCGTGTTCGAGAGTCTCATCTTTCCATGGAGTGGTCGTAATAGTTACAATTTAAGGACTGTTCAGACGCTACAGATGTTTTCGTGAGAATACAGATTTTCGGGATGTCCCTTGGTCTGAAAAACAGCGCTGTAGCTCGGCCACCTTCCACTGCAGATGCGGAAGGCCGACATAGGCGGATGCGATGGATTGAGATGCAGCCCATGCAAAAAAACAGATATCTCTAGCTTAAACTGACAGATTTTGATCGGGATGTTTTATTATGTTAATTAGATTGATGCACAGGTAGTGACCAGTAGTGATAGTGGGTAGTGATAGTGACCAGTGTTAAATGACTATGCACATAGAGCAGCAGTCTCTAAGGTGTAAGGCAGAGTACCGGGTGATAGCCGGCTAGTAACAGTGACTAAGGTTCAGGGCAGGGTACTGAGCGGAGGCCAGCTAGTGGTGACTATTTAACAGTCGGATGGCCTGGAGAAGCAGTTTTTCAGTCTCTCGGTCCCAGCTTTGATGCACCTGTACTGTCTCCGCCTTCTAGATGATAGTGGGTGAACAGGCCATGGCTCGGGTGGCTGAGGTCCTCGATGTCATTGTGTGTGTGTGCACGTGCGTGCGTGCGAGAGAGGGGTATGTAAAGCAAAATAATGTGACATGTCATGTATGCCACCTGGTGGATGGTCTATATCACTACAGTGTTATTCTGTAATCTCTTTGCATCTGACTGGAAGTGTGCAGAGACTTTTTCCTGTTTCTCCAGTTTGCATTTTTCCTCCAGTACCTTCACTTTTTTGGTGTGCGGTAGATTGTGACTGATTGGGTGTCCGGTAGATTCAGATTATTATGAGACAGGTTTTCAATAAAGGATCAGATAAGAGCATTCTGATCCAGATACTTCAAGATCAAGATAACAGAATCTAGATTGCCATCTATTGGACAGGTCATGTCACTACTTCTACACTGTCAGAGAGAAACAAATATGTTTTATTTAACTTGGCAAATCAGTTAAGAACAATTTCTTATTTACAATTACTGACTACCCTGGACAACGCTGGGCCAATTGTGCTCCCCCCTATGGGACTCCCAATCCCAGCCGGATTGTGATACATTTACATTTTAGTCATTTAGCAGACACTCTTATCCAGAGCGACTTACAGTTAGTGAGTGCATACATTTTTTCATAAAAAATGTTCATACTGTTGATACAGCATGGAAGCGAACCAGGGTCTGTAGTGACGCCTCTAGCACTGAGATGTAGTGCCTTAGACAGCTGCACCACTTGACACTTCTCAATATAACAACTGACCCCATACCTAAACTGCAGTCAATTTAACACAATGTTTTTCAAACCTCCCCATCTTAGTTACATTGACATTTCTTGGTTAGTGATACAGTATATCCATCCTGAATCCACCCTTCCAGTGAGATCAAGACTATCCTGATTTTCTGCATCAAAACTATCGTAATCAGTTCCTTTGAGTTTTGAAATATTCAAAAACAACATTTAATCCTGATTACTGTTTGTTTTATAACTTTGGTGCAATATTCACAAGCATGTGGTACATTTTCAAAACTGTAGCAGATGTCGCAGCAGGTGCAGTGAAATGCATTGTTTTACTGCTCCTACAGTGCACAAATACAATATTGTCATGACTTGCCCTCATGGGCTGAGGATCAAAAATACCGGCTAGACAAAGTTTTGAACTCCCCTCTCCTGGGGGTCAGTTTTATGACCGGTCGTAAATATCGGGCAGACTTTCTCTTCCTTGCCATGAAGTATTGGTAGAAAGGACCCCTTTGTTAACACAGAGATTCTTTCCACCAAAACTCCAACATTCAAAAGTGGATAATGAAACAATATTTCTACCACAAAGAATGTGGGAAATGGTGGGTGGGGACTTACAGAACAAATGTAAAATTCGTTACTATGTTGTGATGTCATTAAAGACGGTGAAACAGCATAACTGTATCTCTGGGGGTGTACACTTCCCAGTTATGAGGTTTGTTGTATAAAACAAAATATTAAGTCTAATAAAACTTTTGTGAAGATAACAATGTGATTTTAGCATTCTAGATGAGATTATTGTTTTCCATATTGATTTGTTCTCAGTCAGTGGCCACGCCCAGATGAGCACAAACATTATGAAATTACGTAAATGTAAATGTAAAATGTAAACGCCCCCTTTTCTACTCAAGTATAAAACCCCTACTGACGATATTCACCTCAGACCAGCAGACGTGAAGCGTTAAGCTTACCTTTACAAAATGGTTTAAAACTACAACTCCATTAGAAAAGGAAGACCAAGCATACTACGGTATAAGCCGGATGTTGCAAATGATTGAATTTCTACAAGTCCAGCAGACGTGAAGCGTGAGCTAAACGGTTACAAAATGGTTCAACTCTACAGACCAGCCGACATGCAGCGCGAGCTGAATATGGCAAAATGAGAAACTCTGAAACTCTTAACCTCTACACGAGTTGAAGAAGAAGACAACGCACTAGACCTTATCATCTCAGTCTGCAGCTGGCATGTATAGTCTTCTAGAGAACTTTCACTAAAGACACGAGTTGGGAAGGACAATCCCTCTCAGACAACCGTTGGTACATCTGAAGTATCTATTCTAACAGATCAACTCTATGAACTACAGGGTACACTGAAGTGTCCATTCTAACCACCACTATGACCAGAAACTCTACCAAGGACATTGGGATCTCTGGTGGGCAAACCAGAGTCCTACATCATCAACTCAACTATCGAAGACAGCTACACTTAAATACATGTTGCATTTCTAATCCGAATGAGCGGTTATTAGGGTGCATAGGTATTATGATTACTGTGAGCGTAGTCTCCAAAGTAACAACGATAGTTTGAATCTCTGTCTCTCCCTTCCACTCTGACCCTCCTTCTACCCAAGCATTCAGGCTATTGTTAGTCCAGTCCACTAGGGACCTGTTTTCATTGTATTACGTTAGTAATCAATATCCTGTGTGTGTGTGTGTGTGTGTGTGTGTGTGTGTGTGTGTGTGTGTGTGTTTGTATTGTGTTGTTATTTAGTTAGTTAGTAAATAAATAATTAAGCCCATTTGTGTATTGCTGATTCATCAATAAGGTTAGGGTTCTTGCAGGTTCAAGCATTATGCGACGTTCAGAATGAGACTGATAAGAGGTAATTATTTGATAAGTGACTGTTATCGATATATAACACATATATATCTAAGAGTTTAATTCAGGAGATGGTAACTCGTTAAACAACTTCTTCCGTGGTGCCCCAAATTCCTAATGAGTTAATTGTTACATGATTAATTTAATCGAGTGACAATTAAATATAGTTAGGTGATTCGATAAATAACAGTCATACATTAAAGTAAGTCACGTCACAACAATATCAATACAATACCAATACGCAAATAATCCAGAAAGTCCAAAACAATAAAGAAATGCATAAACAATAAACATTAATTTGCTGTGGTATTTTTGATGGGGGGAGGGGGAGTGTATGTGAGTATGTGACCCCAGCGGGAATCAAACCCACAACTCTGGTGTTGCTAGTGCAGTGCTCTTATGAACTGAGCCATGTATAGGACTACTACAATACATAAGTACAATGCTATACAATTTTTTTTTTCTCGCATTGGTAAAATTTTCAGAAGTAGGTGGTTCATTTTCACAACTCTTAGTACAAAATTCAAAACAGATTATCAAAAAAGCAGTTGTTTCAAAACTCTAAGCACATTTTCAACACACAAAATCATAGTCACTTTTTCACCAAGTTACCCAGTGTTTCGTCTAGAAATACACACATTGCAACACATGTTCATATAAAGTAATTGCCTTTCACAATGCAATGATCACATTACTTTTGAAATTATTCTCTTCTCTTTTATTCAAATGCATTTTACTATGACTTAATCCGACTGCTCTTAATTGATGATCACTTAAACATTTGGTAAACCTATAGATTTTACATGTTAACTGGTTTGTCTATTACAGATTTTGAGAACTACATAATGAAAATGTATGTCTCTAAAGTAGAAACATAAAAAGTATGATATAAACTCAAATGTACTACTATGATGATGACTATTATGATTTTACTTCACAGTAAGAAAAAAAATAAGGATATTGACTAGATCAGAGATATGGTATGTAACAAATCAAATTAAAGTTGATTGGTCGCATACACAGATTAGCAGATGTTAAAGCAGGTCCCACAAAATGCTTATTTCTAGCTCCTACAGTGCAGTAATACAATATCAATAAAATATCAATAAGCAAATAATCCAGAAAGTCCAAAAATAATGAAATGCATCCTCTATACAGTAAACATGTATCCAAAATGAAGTTGCTGGGGTCTTTTTGCTTTACTAAAATTGTATAGGCCAATACAGTCCTGCTATACTGTAACATATGCAATTTATGTAGCAGATACTTTTATCCAAAGTGACAACAGTCCACACATTTTAGTATGTGACCCCAGTGGGAATCGAACCCACAACGCTGGTGTTGCTAGTGCCATGCTCTTAACTGAGCCACGTAGATGAACACTACAATATTTAAGTACAATGCAATACTGTAAAATACAATACACGATTACAATACAGATGGAAGATTTATAATTGTCACTCCCCTGAGCATACCACGCTCCTTAAGGCCATGGATGAGGCATGCAATGATTTCAATTCAGAACTATGTCAGGTTGGATTCGCCATGCCAAAAGGTTTTTCCCCAGGTGCATGAACAATGAGGATATTTACTGACTAAACTGCTTGGAGTACCGAGCTGTCTGTTTAAAATACTAGCACACAGCTCAGACACCCATGCATACTCCACAAGACATGCCACCAGAGGTCTCTTCACAGTCCCCAAGTTCAGAACAGACTATGCAGGGCACACAGTACTACATAGAGCCATGACTACATGTAACACTATTCCACATCAGGTAACTGATGCAGTAGAATCAGATTTAAAAAAACAGGTAAAAATACACCTTATGGAACATCGGGGACTGTGAAGAGACACACACAAAGGTACAGACACATGCCTTGGCAGCAGCTAATGGGGATCCCTAATAAATACAAATACAAATACTGCGATTTCGATGAGAACCTATGGCCAAATGCTTGATGCAAACTAGTGCCTGCTAAACATTTCTTTCTTTCATTTGATTACATTTTGAAAGATGTCTTCAATGATCACACATGGGATAGAAATTATGGAAATGTGATGTTCAGTCAATTTTAATGGGTAGTGCAAGTGTACTGCCTAATTTGAAAACAGTGTGGTTGTGTGGTGAAAGATGTCTACAAACAAAATTAATGCACAATGAAAGGTATTGAATGTAAGACTGGCTCCATTACAAGTGTTACAAGTTTGGAGTTTTGTTCTAAGAGTTTTGAAAATTCACCACATACTTGTGAAAATAGTACCAATGCGATAAAAAAAACGGTAAAATACAATACACGATTACAATATATGTGGAAGATGTATGATTGCCATCCTCATGAATGTACCACCCTCCTTCAGACCATGGATGAGGCATGCAATGATTTCAATTCAGACCTGTCAGGCTTGGAATCGCCAGGCCAAAAGGTTTTGGCGCGCCACCAAATTGGATGACTTCCGACTAGCTTAGAAAGACAGTACCGTGCAATATAGAAAAGCCCTCACTGCTGCTCGATCAGCCTACTGTTCCAACCTGATTAAAGAGAATAAAAACAATCCTAAATGTATTTTTTATACTGGTGCAAAGCTAACTAAAAGGTAACATTCCTTAAGTGAGGATGGCATTCACTTCAGCAGTGATGAATTCACAAACTTCTTAGACAAAAATATCATGATCATTAGAAAGCAAATTATGGACTCCTCTTTGAACATGCGTATTTCTCCAAAACTCAGTTGTCCTGAGTCTGCACAGAACTGCCAGGACCTCGGATCAATGGAGACACTCAAGTTTTTTAATCCTGTATCTCTCGACACATTCACAAAAAAGTAATGGCCTCTAAACCTTCCAGCTGCCTACTGGACCCTGCATGGTTTGTCCTCTGAAAAATCAATGGTAAGTTTCAGTGTTCCTCAAGGTTCCGTTTTAGAACCACTATTGTTTTTGCTATATATTCTTCCTCTTGGGAATGTCATTCAGAAACACAATGTCAACTTTCACTGCTATGCAGACGACACACAGCTGTACATTTCGATGAAACATGGTGAAGCCCCAAAATCGCCTACCCTGGAAGTCTGAGTTTTAGAGGTGGATGGCGGTAAATTGTTTACTTTTAAACTCGGACAAAACAGAGATGCTAGTTCTAGGTCCCAAAAAACAAAGATATCTGCTATTTGATCTGACAAATAATCTCGATGGTTGTACAGTCGTCTCAATTAAAACTGTGAAGGACCTCGGTGTTCCTCTGGACCCTGAACTCTTTTGACGAACATATCAAAAATATTTCAAGAGCAGCTTCTTTCATTGCAAAAATCAGAAACTTTTTGTCCAACAATTATGCTAAAAACCTAATCCATGTTTTTGTCACTTCAAGATTAAACTACTGCAATGCTCTACTCTTCGGCTACCCGGATAAAGCACTAAATAAACTTCAGCTAGTGCTAAATACGGCTGCTAGAATCTTGCCAAGAACCAAAAAAATCAATAATATTACTCCAGTGCTAGCCTGGCTTCCTGTTAAGGCTAGGGCTGATTTCAAGGTTTTACTGCTAACCTATAGTGCATTACACGGACTTGCTCCTACCTATCTCTCCGATTTGGTCCTGCCGTACATACCGACACGTACGCTACTATCACAAGACGCAGGCCTCATTATTGTTCCTAGAATTTCTAAGCAAACAGCTGGAGGCAGGGCGTTCTCCTATAGAGCTTAATTTTTATGGAATGGTCTGCCGATCCATGTGAGAGATGTAGACTCAGTCTCGACCTTTAAGTCTTTACTCAAGACTCATCTCTTCAGTAGGTCCTATGATTGAATGTAGTCTGGCCCAGGGGTGCGAAGGTGAACACCAAGGCACTGGAGTGACGAACCACCCTTGCTGTCTCTGCCTCACCTCTCTCCACTGGGATTCTCTGCCTCTGAGGAGTGCATCACGTCATGCTAGGCTTTTTTCGCTATATTAAACTTGAGTGGGTTGAGTCACTGACTTGATATTCCTGTCCGGTTTTGCGCCCCCTCGGGCTAGTGGGGTGGGGGAGATCTTTGTGGGCTTGCCTCAGGATAGTACGTTGGTGGTCTGTTGACATCCCTCTGGTGGTGTGGGGGCTGTGCATTGGCAAAGTGGGTGGGGTTATATCCTGCCTGGTTGGCCCAGTCTGGGGGCATCGCCGGGCGTAGCCACAGTGTCCCCGACCCCCCCTCCCCGTCTCAGTCTCCAGTATCTATGCTGCAATAGTCTGTGTGCCGTGGGGCAAAGGTCAGTCTGTCCTATCTGGTGTAATTCTCCTGTCTTATCCTGTGTGATCTTAAGTATGCTCCCTCTAATCCTCCCATCTCTCTCTTGCTCTTTCTATCTCCCCTTCTGGAGGACCTGAGCTGGCCTGACGACTCCTGGCTGTCCTCGTCCACAGTCCACCTGGTCGTTCTGCTGATCCAGTTTCTGCTGTTCTCCCTGCAGCTATGGAACCCTGACCTGTTCACCGGACGTGCTACCTTGTCTTGAACCTGCTGTTTCGACCCTCTCTCTCTCTCTCGCTCGCTCTCTCTCTACCGCACCTGCTGTCTCGCCATGCCAAAAAGGTTTTCCTCAGGTGCATGAACAATGAGGATATTTACTGTGATTTCGATGAGAACCTATGCTTGCTAAACATGTTTATTTCATTTCATTCATTCTATTACATTGTGAAATATGTCTTCAATGATCACACCTTTGATCACACATGGGATAGAAATTATGGAAATGTGATGTTCAGTCAATTTTAATGGGTTATGCACATGTATTGCCTAATGTGAAAACAGTGTAATTTACTGTAATTTACAGTACAATGAAAGGTATTGAATGTAAAACTGTCTGCATTGCAAGTGTTACCAGTTTTGCATTTCGTACTAAGAGTTTAGAAAATTCACCACATACTTGTGAAAAAAGTACCAAAGCAATTTAAAAAACTGTACAGGTCAGATTTGATTACCAGATCAGAATCCCTATCCGGAGGATCAGAATCAAATTGTTCCGTTTTTAAATACCCAGTTGTAACGTTTAGGGCTAGATTCAATCTGTATCGCGGAAGATTTGCGTTATAGCTTGATTTAAATGTAAAGGTAATTTACGATTGAGCCGACAGGTGCAGCGTTTATCATGAATGCAGTCTCTGCGAACGCGGGAACATTGCCTTTAAACTTAAATCGCGCTCTAGCGTTCATCTTCTGCGATACTGATTGAATCTAGGCCTTAATCCAATCCGACTGCAGAAATCCAATCAGAAAAGTTTGAAAAACTGGGCCCAGATGGACACAAATTGGAAAGCGCAAGCAAGGCAGGCACAAAGCGACATGGCGACGGACAGGTGGCTGAGCTGGAAGAGATGGGTCTCTCATGGGACAGGACACAAGCTGCAGGACGAAGAGGACTTAAGAAGTAATTATCTTTAGGCCTACTTCTTCTCAATATATTCATTGATTTCACCCCAATAAAGTATGTGGTGTCATTCTACTGCAAAATTGCAGTCACACATGCGAGAGTCAAGGCAAGAGCAGGCTGCAGTGCACCTGGTGAAGGACATACACACTCTTGAACACCCACTGCACGACCTGCTCCCTCCAAAAAAAGGTGACTGCACCACTAGGCTCCTGAGAAACAGCCACGAACTGTCCTGTATTCCTGCCCGTACGAACCGGCTGAGAAACGCCACTCTACTGCTGTCAGACGGTACAATAACTCTAGCTTTTAAATGTTTATAATGTGATCTCTTTTAAAAATACATTTTTAACAATTCAGTTTTCCAACATGAAAATAATGTCCTGATATATGTATCTAAGTGTCCTGTATTCTATTTATGCCATGTATTATGTGTTTTGTAAGTGAGTGTTTTCTTATGCTTTTTTTCTTATGTACATTTTTCTGTAAACTGTGAGCAAGAATTAACAAAGTCAAAGTGAAATTACACAATGCAATCTTCTCTGGTGAAGAGTTTCCCAGAAGCAGCTTTATAAACGAATTAATTACCCCACCCCCCAAGTTAGTACAGTTTGCATCTCCTGCTGAACCTTCTATGAACACACCACAAGGGGGTAGTATAACCTCATTCTTCAACTGGCGGGGTTCAATGTGTTGTATTGAGAATGCAATATAATACTGTACTTTGAGGAATTCATTCGAGGAACATTTTTGTCTTGGACTGGACTGCCTGAGTAACATATCTTTTTTTACATATCTTATGTGAGTGACACCGACAGGATTCTGAATGCATAGAGGTGGATGGTGTCACTATAGTCTGGTAAAATAAATGTTTTTATGTCAGCACCTCAACTATACATTTTACTCTTATATGAATTGCAAGAGCAGAAGTGAACATGCACTATATATGTTTTTGTTACATAAAAAAATGGCATAGAATATAATTGTTTTTCAAAATTACTAGCACCTTGGGGTAGCCTATAGCCTTTCCATAATGACCATAGATGATGACAATATCACCAAAAAGAAACTCTACAGAACCTGGATGTAGTGTTACTTCATACACCTACTTCACATCATTTTTGAGACCGAATCAATGAGCACTCCTTTCATTACGCATGACAATAACAGTAGGCCTAACAGTTTGTTGTTTTTTGAGTTTTAAATCGATTTTGGAAAACACACACACACAACAAAAGAATTCCCCCAAAGGCATTCAATGGAATGGGTTTCTTATCATTTCAATCTCTTTCACCCCAAGCTCACTGTCCTAGGACACTTCTGAATTTTGAATTAGAATGAATAGGCTAGGGGCACAGTTTGGCGACCTTTGAATAAGTGAATAAGTTGCCTTAACTCTGTATCTTAGCTCTTCTCAAGAATAAGGACAAGGAATGAGACAGACGTCTTGGCTACAGTGGGATAAGTAGTAGGCCATAAGAGTGTCAGTACGCTGAGCTCCATTTCAAACAAAGCACAGGATGACTGGAGAAGCCATGCAAAGTTTGCTAATAGTTATATGCTTTTGAGTGATGCTGTCAACAGCTAAATTACACTAAATTGTATCTAAAAGACCAGCCTGGTCTCATAGACTAGACATAACATAGTAAATGTAAATCCAGGATATTCAAATTAATATGATTTGTTACGTTTGGTAAGGTTATATATGACAGAAGGTTACTTAAAGCAAAAACAAAAGTATGGGTGGGCATATAACGCAAAGATCTACAGTTGAAGCCGGAAGTTTACATACGCTTAGGTTGGAGTCATTAAAACTCGTTTTTCAACCACTGCACAAATTTCTTGTTAACAAACTATAGTTTTGGCAAGTCGGTTAGGACATCTACTTTGTGCATGACACAAGTAATTTTTCAAACAATTGTTTACAGACAGATTATTTCACTTATAATTCACTGTACCACAATTCCAGTGGGTCAGAAGTTTACATACACTATGTTGACTGTGCCTTTAAACAGCATGGAAAATTCCAGAAAATGATGTCATGTCTTTAGAAGCTTCTGATAGGCTAATTGACATCATTTGAGTCAATTGGAGGTGTAGCTGTGGATGTATTTCAAGGCCTACCTTCAAACTCAGTGCCTCTTTGCTTGACATCATAGGAAAATCAAAAGAAATCAGCCAAGACCTCAGAAAAAAATGGTAGACCTCCACAAGTCTGGTTCATCCTTGGGAGCAATATCCAAACGCCTGAAGGTACCACGTTCATCTGTACAAACAATATTACACAAGTATAAACACCATGGCACCACACAGCCGTCATACCGCTCAGGAAGGAGACGCGTTCTATCTCCTAGAGATAAATGTACTTTGGTGCGAAAAGTGCAAATCAATCCCAGAACAACAGCAAAGGACCTTGTGAAGATGCTGGAGGAAATGGGTACAAAAGTATCTATATCCACAGTAAAATGAGCCCTATATCGACATAACCTGCAAGGAAGAAGCCACTGCTCCAAAACCGCCATAAAAAAGCCAGGCTACGGTTTGCAACTGCACATGGGGACAAAGATCGTACTTTTTGGAGAAATGTCCTCTGGTCTGATGAAACAAATATTGAACTGTTTGGCCATAATGACCATCGTTATGTTTGGAGGAAAAAGGGGAAGGCTTGCAAGCCGAAGAACACCATCCCAACCATGAAGCACGGGGTGGCAGCATCATGCTGTGGAGGTGCTTTGCTGCAGGAGGGTCTGGTGCACTTCACAAAATAGATGGCATCATGAGGAAGGAAAATGATGTGGATATATTGAAGCAACATCTCAAGACATCAGTCAGGAAGTTAAAGCTTGGTCGCAAATGGGTCTTCCAAATGAACAATGACCCCAAGCATACTTCCAAAGTTGTGGCAAAATGGCTTAAGGACAACAAAGTAAAGGTATTGGAGTGACCATCACAAAGCCCTTACCTCAAACCTATAGAAAATGTGTGGGCAGAACTGAAAAAGCATGTGCTTGCAAGGAGGCCTACATACCTGACTCAGTTACACCAGCTCTGTCAGGAGGAATGGGCCAAAATTCACCCAACTTATTGTGGGAAGCTTGTGGAAGGCTACCCGAAACGTTTGACCCAAGTTAAACAATTTAAAGGCAACGCTACCAAATACTAATTGAGTGTATGTAAACTTCTGACCCACTGGGAATGTGATAAAAGAAATAAAAGCTGAAATAAATAATTGTCTCTACTATTATTCTGACATTTCACATTCTTAAAATAAAGTGGTGATCCTAACTGACCTAAGACAGGGCATTTTTATTAGGATTAAATGTCAGGATTTGTGAAAAACTGAGTTTAAATATATTTGGCTAAGGTGTATGTAAACTTCCAAGTTCAACTGTAGCATCCAAAAGGTTGCATTTTCAAATCTCATTACGGACAACATTAGCATTTGAGCTCAGTAGCATCTTTGCAACTACTTACTACTTTTTATCTACTTTGCAACTACTTAGCATGTTAGCTTATCCTTCACCTAACACTAACCTTAACCCTTTAACCTAACTCCTAACCCTAAACCTAAATTGTAATTCGTATTATATCATACGAAATGGCTGATGGCCATCCACAAATGAATACATACCATAGGAAAGGTAACATATCATACTAATTGAAGTGTTGTGGATTTACATTTACTATGTTACGTCTATCCCTCAATCCAGGTTGAAAAGACAGACCTGAAATGCCAAAAGACATGCGTGTTTAGGCACTTTAGTCTAAGGGTAGGGTTTATTGAGTGCCACCATTTCGCCTTGAGGGCAAGAGGGAGAGAAAAAAAAAGTATTGACTGGAGCCAATGAGAACGTAGCATCCATCCCAGAACTCTATAATTCAGTTTCACTGGGGTAGAGTGCTACCACAATCGAGTTACTACAGCTAGGAGCGTTTGAGAAGGACTTGCTCTCCAAGGACTTGCGTTTAGGGCGCACTACTGACTACATCTCTTCACTGCGATTTATTTTAACACTACTGCACAAACGTCCTGTGTTTAAGAATTATCGTGGACTCTATTTTCTCTGGAGGGCTGCGACCCATGATGAGCGGACAGACTTATGAGAAGAAGATAGCGAGCATTTTGACCGATCTCCCCGGATCTATGAGTTGCCATCCGAGCTCCAAGGACTCTCCGACTCTTCCCGAGTCCTCAGTCACGGACATGGGCTACTACAGTGGACAAACGGCTCACAGCCATCACGAATATTACCAGAGTCAAACCTACGGGCAACAAATGAATGCATACCATCACCAATTTAATCTGAATGGAATGGGTGGTGCGGGAGTTTATCCCACCAAGTCTGAATACCCTTACACAAATTCCTACAGACAATATGGAAATTACAACAGAGATCATCTGCAGGCTTCACCTCAAAGCTCAGGTAAATACTTAAACATATTTGAATTATTTCTGTGTTACATTTTGTCTCATTTCGAAGTTAACGCTCTGAATGTTTGCCTGTTTCCGTGTATGCGTAAAGAGAGAGAGGAAGAGAGAGAGACGAATAGGCTACATGCATACTATGAAAAAAACATTAGGGTAGTCTCTTGGGTAGTTTTATATTATATAGGCCTGCTCAATTGAGAAATATTTTCATTGGTGTAACCTATATTGGTTGACTATTACAGCTGAAATAAATAGAAGGAGATAGCAAAAACATTGTAAGGGTGAAAAGTAATATTTGTGTTTCAGACATATAATTCATTTCAATTGTTAAATTAATATTTTGTAAAGGTGGGATTTATTACAAGTTCCTAGTAAAACTACAATACTGAAGTTGGAACCATGCTGCTAATTGATGGCCTTTGATGAAGAATAGACAGCTATTGACAGCTAGTCATAAAACGAGTATGGTTAGTAATTGCACTGATAGCAACTGTCTGCGAATCACTGGGCAGATATTTAGGGTTATTATACAAAACATTACATTTACATTTTAGTCATTTAGCAGACGCTCTTATCCAGAGCGACTTACTGTTAGTGAGTGCATATATATTGAGGTTATTATTGCAGGTTGAGCATGATCATTACTTTTTCCATATATTTTTGCATTGCACCACTCATGAAAATATTGCTATTGCCACTTCAGCTAGCCTATAACAATGTAATAAAGATTATAATAATATATTAATTAACACAATAATAACATGACGTTTATCATGATGATGACTTATTATCATTATTATTATTACATTGTTTTGACATTGTTAAATGTTTTTCATAACTGATACTGAGAACTAATGAAACAATTGTTGGTTCTTTCTTTATAGTGAAAGAAGAACCCGAGCCTGAAGTTCGTATGGTGAATGGAAAACCAAAGAAAATCCGCAAGCCGAGAACAATTTACTCCAGCTACCAACTCGCAGCGTTGCAGAGACGTTTTCAGAAAGCGCAGTACCTCGCCCTCCCCGAGAGAGCCGAACTTGCTGCTCAAATGGGACTGACGCAGACACAGGTAAATATCCAGACGATTACACACATTTTAAGTGCAGTCACTCTTAATTCATAATAACTTGCTTTGACTTCCGTAGGTGGTCCTCAAATAGTGAAATGTCTCATATCTGGCATACCTCGCCAAATTAATAATAGGAAGCCGATATGCTGTTTTTCATTGACAAATGTTTGTATTGTCAAAAAGCATTGCTTATTATATTGCATTTGAATATTGGCCACATTTGTTCACACAAAAATGTTGTTGATGTGTGTTCTTGGGCCAGATGTCCTTATAATGTAGGCCTATAAGCCTCAACTTTATATTTAGGCCTAGGCCTACTGATGTAGGCCACCATGATTATTTGACTATTTTAAATGCAGATGTTTCATTGAAAAAATATTTTCCTCTTTTGACATGAAATTTTGACTAACAACGTTAATCTTTTCCCTAACAGGTCAAGATTTGGTTCCAAAACCGGAGGTCCAAATTCAAGAAGCTCTACAAAAACGGCGAGGTTCCCCTTGACCACAGCCCAAACGCCAGCGACTCCATGGCGTGCAACTCCCCGCCATCACCGACGGTCTGGGACAATAACTCTCTCACTACCCCGGCCAGCAGGCCCCAAATCCCGCAGCCACCCCTCAGCTCGTCGCCCCCCTACCTGGAGGATTATAACAACCACTGGTACCAACAGGGATCGCATCTACAGCACCCGGGCGCAGTGCATCACCCAGTAGTACCACAGCAAAGCGTTGGGGCTGCTTATTAACAAAGACTATAAAGTTTTAATACGAGGCCCTTCCAAATCAACTGAACTTTATAGAGCTCTAAAATTATAAACTGGCCGGTTTTGGACGTAGACCTGACAGAGGTGAAACATTGGTTATTTTGGATAATGTTGAGCGCAGTAGGTATTTCCCTGAAACGCTGGGTAAACCAATTTTACTGTAGGCTACCTACCACGGGAATATTTCAAAACTCAGTTTCAAATTCACAAGCACATAAGAGATGTCGAATCACTTGTACCCTATTTAAAGGAAGTCTGGCGTGGTTTTAAATTATTTATCACTTCCATTGTATTTCTTTTTTTCTTTTTGTAAATGACTATGCAAAATCATATTTTAACAAGATCCAAAACACAATCATGAAAAACTGTGCAGTTAATCCATATCATGGTTATGGGTTTGCAGAGCGCACGTCAGAAACTCAGGTCATAATTTATATCGATTTGTAGCCTACAAAATGTCGAAGGCTGTACATAGCTGTTAATAGAAAGCAGAACCACTAAGATCATATTTGTTTGGAATGGAAATACTGCACTGTGGTGCTGCAAACCTTTTTATATTAATGTTGTAATTAGTATGTTTTTATTGTCTTTCTGTCAAAACAAATAAAGGTATCAATTGAAGATTGTTTTTCACTTGTGTAAATTTTCTCCAACGTTTTTACTCACTTTTAATCACATACATGATTTGTTTCCTCTGTATTTGGCTTGTCCAGTCGACAGGAAATATTAGAACAAACATGGCAGCTTAATTCTACATGTATTTGAGATTTGTTGATTGGCTATATCTCGTAAATGTTTCATTTAAATAACAATTTTCTTCATTGCTAAGTGTTGCACCAAATGGCCAACACCAGGAAAGGGTTAAATCTGTCTGTGTGACAGCTTGCCTGCCTCCCTGAAGGTTGATGCAGTCATTATCAGTCCTGGTTTGGTTTTTAGAGCTGCGTGCAAAGAGGCCATAGGAGGCGACAGGCGAGCAGACATGTTTGAGTCGCTTAATTTTATTAGTATTCTGTTGCCAGATAACAAGAAAGAATACAGCCGAGTGATGGGGGGAGTAGCAGAGTTGGGACGTCACTATTATTCGAGTCACAAGCAAGTCTCACAAGGTCCAAGTATCAAGTCGAGTCCCAAGTACAACCGGTCTAGTCTTGAGTCAAGTCCAAGTCGTGCATTCTAAGAGCAAGTCGAGTCGAGTCACAAGTTTTTTCAAGTCAAGTCTCAAGTCAAGTAAAAAAATAAATCTATAAGCTACAGGCAATGACTTGTTCAACTACAAATATTTGTCTATTTATTGAGGAACCAGACAGTCCTTTTCATTATTTATACAACACATTTTGATTATGTAATAATTCATTTTAACAACAAATTCAAAATGCAATCTTCATAATTAAATTATCAATTTCAAGCAATTTTGACATAGCAAAAGACCGGAAGACCTATGCTAGGGTTAGGGCTAGGGATAGGCCACATTGCTGGTGAGCTTGCAAAGTAAACGGTTCATATTCTTGATCACCAAACCATTTTTGGAGCTGCATATTTATTATTATGGCAATCGTCTCTCCCTACAATTTGACATTTGCGCTGCACCCGTTCCTATAGCTGTACAGCAAATCAGCAATCTGTTCACTAGCTCAGTGGTTTTTACACTTTTTGACCCGCAACCACCAAAAAGGAGTGGTTCAAAGCTTGCGTCCCCCGTGCACGCACACGCACGCGCACACAGGGCGAACACGCGCGCACAATCGCTGCTCAAATATAGCCTGTCCTGACAGCCATAAACGATCAAGCATTTTCAAAACACAAGATACAGAAACATAAACTGCGTTTTACACCTGCATTTTGAGCTGAAAGTCATTCGTGTTTGCAGTCAATATCAACTAGGGATATTATGTCACATTGTCACTTCTCTGGAGTTCAGAGCAAGCAGGATCATATAGCCTACCTGTCTGTAGCCTTTTCCTTCCTCACAAATATCGTAATTAATTCGCCAGAATATGTTACATCTTCATCCCATAAGTATTGAAGGTAGTGCGATGTTACAGCTATCTTTAGACATATAGCCAGTACCACCACTGACGTAGGCCTATATAACCCACCCAAACTATCTGAAATATGAAAATGATCAATGAAATCAACAGGAGCCTCATTTATAAACGTTGCATATGCAAAAAAAACATGCGTGAACCAATTTTCATGCAAAAGTTGGCATTTATAAAAACTGAACTTGACGTGAGGATGTGCTTATCCTCTCGCAAACCTTAAACCATGAGTACTCACAGTTTCTAGTGATTGAAGTATTGCATTGCAAGAAGGCGAACAAAAGTAGCCTAGTAGCCTTGTGCAAATGGGGAATATATGATGACACTCTTATTCATAAAAAAAAAAAAACAGGTAGGTCTAGCTAAATGTAATTACAAGGTGCAGTCATCTGCCATTAGTGCATTCTTTGCGTTCTAAAATGATTTGAAATAGGCATATATTTCCTATTATTTATTTCATTTCCATGATCATTGCATAATACAGTCCTCACCTTTTCTGACTGTGATGGTTTCATAGGCTACTCGCAAAATAGCCTATAAGCCTACAACAGGTTTGGATAGACTACCATTCGTCCCATCCCTCATTTAATTGGACCCACTATTTCAAGTAGTCTATTTTGCTCTATGCGATCCTATCCTAAGCGCAGTTTAACCGTAGAACAGACGGTTCACCTTTTCCATTGACGTTTGTAGGCTACGTCTGAGTACTGTAATGTGACATTTCTAGCGTAGGCAATATTTAATTTATGAACATAATACATAATACATATATAATAACCATTGCAGAATAAATTCCTCTCTTATTCTGGCCATGATGAGTTTATAGTAGCCATACACCAAATTACGATGCGCATCTCTCATTTAATTGGGACTGTTAGTTAGGCTATTATAATTTCAAGTTTTTTGCTGTATGCATCTGATAGGGTGCGCGGTTTTTTAAAACATATTTTGCATTGAAGTGTGTAGGCTACCGCTGTAAGTAGGCCCACTGTACATTATTGCATTCAAACGATCTGTTTACAGGTCCACAACAATTTGCAATTGTTTTTGTCTTTCAGAAACGGTCAGATACAGCAAATGTCACTGCAAAAGAAAACATTCTGCCAACACCTCCAAAGACATTTGATCAAGTTCGGCACTGCTATTTCCTTTAGATAGCCTACTGTCTTGGCCTAATTCCAATAATTCCAAACTACACAGCAGCAAATAAGGGCGTTATTGTCACCATAAAGGGTAAAATGATGGGCGTTTTTCAGGCGGAGTTATAATGCTCTTTCACATGTGCACAGTTAGAGGACAGGTCTGATTTATAACGGGAAACATGCCTTTGTATGGAATGTGCCAATTTGAAAAATCTCTATATTTGTGTGTGTGTGCAGTGTTTTCAAAAATGGCGCACACAGATATTTAGTGTTAAGTTTATGCAGCGGTTGTAAATGAGGCCCCAGGTATTGTTGTGGCAATGATGCATCTATAGCAGATTGCTAAATGGTAGGTCTACTTTATATGGATAATATTAACATAGGTAGGCTACTGTTTTTGCCAGGCGAAACCCGAGAAAATTAAACAAGGGCTTTCTGGTTGCTAGTCTGGAGATGTGTGCCCGCCTTTGCGCACCAAAGCTGATGACTGGTCACTGGTCAACAGTCAAGACACGCAATTGTTTGGTTCTGAAGCACAGATTAGATGTTTTTGAAAGAAGAATTTGGTTCAATGCCATAAGCTTATGTTATTGACCAGATCGAACACGCAAAGGTATAAATATAAAATACAAATGGTATATGTAGCCTATAAAATATGTTTTGTGTTCTTTTTCCCCATTCAGTTTCACACTAGCAACCCGCCCAAACCTTCTCAATGCTCTAGCTCACCCAACCTGTGTTGATTGACAGTTTGCTGGTCCAATCAGAGGGCCGAGTGTGCGTTTCACTAGTCAATCTGTTTTTTTTTTGCAAATGCGATACTGTCTCTGGCTGTGTGGAGAGTAATCCACGGAGACTGTGCCACAAAATGAGTGACAAAACGCTACAAAACCTGTCCAGATCATTTCAAGGCATCAGTCTCAAGTCAAAGTCGAGTCCCGAGTCTTGAGGCTACAAGTCCAAGTCAAGTCTCAAGTTATTTTATTTTATATCAAGTCAAATTTGTGACTCAAATCAGACTCGAGTCCAAGTCATGTGACTCGAGTACACAGCGCTGGGGAGTAGTACGGAAGTAAGCCTGTTGCTTCAGGGAATTCAATAAACAGGCACAGTGATTTATTAGACATACAGTGATGATTAAAAACATACAATTACTAAAGGCTGCATACTTCATTATACATTCCAGGCGTGTGTGTGTGTTTGCATTGAATCAGTGCATCAACACAGACCTATAGGCTAATCAACCAATTACATCTTGAATTGTAACATTTTATTTTGAATAAAAAAGTTGAGGACTTTAAATAGTTTACAGTGATGATAATCTCATAAGCAAAATTCAACATCAATCATCACATTTTAAAACATTCACCAATGTAATATATTGATGAGATGTCAAAGGCATTTCCTAACAACTTTTGTGCATTGGGTGAGCTGAAAAGATTAAGTATTTTCCATAAGAAGAATTTGGCTTCATATCATAAACAACGATCATTGGTGCATATATGTTACTCCCAATCGATTTAGGCCTACCTTTCTCCTTCTCTAGACTATTTATTAGTGTTCCTGGCTCTGTTTTTCTTTTCATTTAAATTCGGACACAACCTGCATACCCTTAACACTGGCCACATAACCCCAAGATTATGAAGTATCTTGATAAAATCATACGATATACAAACCACTAATGCTGACCATGGACCACCAACTACATCTAAAAAGTAAAGGTTCCTGGAGGATCCTTTAGGGGTTCTTCAAATTGAAACTGTGCGGGAACCCCTATAAGTTCTTTGAATAACTTTTTTAAAGGGTTCTTCAAAGAACCCCTTTCAATGGATCCTCAAATAACCTTTTGAAGAACCTTTTGGGGTTAATTTTTGAACTATTCCCCCCTCCCCTATTATTATTATTAGTAGTAGTAATACGCTTAACAATAACACAATATTTTAGTTGTCAGTGTTTATTAGATTTTAGTGACAAAGCAGAATAAAAAAATCTAAATATAAGGTAAACTCCCAGCAGAGCCCCAAGTCCAATGGGTATATCCTCTGGCATGTTGATGTTAATGTGTTGATGTTCTCCGTATCCATAGCCAGAATTATTTTGCAGTGCATGGTGATCGAACAGGTTTCCTGTTATATTCATCAGAGGTGTAGGGAGGGTGAAGTCTGTGAATCCAAAAAATAGTAAAAATTATACAGATGATTAACAAAACATGCACACGACAGTATTCATACCTTGGCTTTTGTGGTAAATGTGGATGAATTAAACTATTTTGATGATGGTTTTCAAACACATACCTTGTCCATAATGTAGAGGCCTATGGGATTTCCCTTGAAGAGGTAAGGGAGGAGGATTGTACATGTGATCTGCATAACATACCAATACCAATTGACATACCTTTGTATGCCTCCTCGTCTGTAAACCTGCAGACACAGACACAAAATTGAGCAGTTCAGTCATTTGCACCCAATACAGCTAGACTTCAACATATTCTTATAGCATACATATTCGTACCTCTTTGTTGATTGATATCCATTGAATTGTATCCATTTTCTGTTTTAGAAAGATTTGCACAAATATGAAAAGATAGATGGTATCATCATGAAACAATATCAATTTACATCATACAAGGGACAAACCTTACCTTCAATTGTGGAGATCTTTACATTCTTCAGTTAAGTGCCTGCACCTGCTGTCCTTTCAAATCAAATCCACATGTTTTGTTGGGCAGTTAGGTTCCTGCAAGAACCCCCACCATCTAATGAGGTTCCTCGATGAACCCCACCTCCTATGGGGTTCTTGGAAGAACCTTTTGAGGGCAATTTTCAGCGCCAAGAACCCTAAGGTTCTTCAAAGAACTTTGAGGATCTTAGAAGAACCCTTGTTGAAGCCCACATTTTTTAGAGTGTATCCATTACTGCAATGCATGGGCGCCATTGGGCACAGATATAATTTACGCGTTGATCAAACTCACCCTGTGGAATCCAAAGGGCATAATATAATATTGACTATTCGGAGATTAGACTAAATGTATTTGAATTATGTATTTTATGTAACCTAAGACATCTTGAATGATAGGTTAGGGATATTTTCTCTGCAAGCGACCGCAACAGATGACTATTCAAAGAAATTCAACCTATACATATCTCTGCTATCTTTGACAGCTCAGATATACACATATGACATTCCCTCTGTGCCTCCCTCACCGTGTGTGGCCCATGGTAACGGCTAGCTGCTTACATGTCATCAGGGGATCCATTTCTGCTGAAGACAAATGCACCGGGTGGCTATGGGCTCTGGGCTGGTGTGTGTGGGCTGTAGAGGTCACAAAGGTCTCTATATCATCTCCAAACTTTAGCAAGTGTAAGTGCCCTGGCTGGTCGTGAACTGTTGAACTTGAATGTGATACGGCATGGCAACACATCAGAACAGCCCTAAATAGAGATTGTGCCAAAGATCCTGCGCTCTTCTCCTCCCCTAGCACAGTAACAGTCAACAGCATGGTGTCACAGAGGTCTCTGAGGTTCCGGGGTATGGGTTGAACTGGGGGTTGACATGTAATCAGGATAGCAAATGTAGCCATGGAAAGACTGTTTGCAGCTGTCCCACACGTATTCAAAGCCTCATGCCTCCCCCTTGCATTGGAATCACTCATCAGCGCCATTTTGCTACAAACGTAAATGAAATGAAATGAGAAAGGCATTCTTGACAGCTGTGGACTTGTGAGCCACAGTTCAAATCAAATCAAATCAAATTTTATTGGCCACATGCAACAGGTGTAGACATTACAGTGAAATGCTTACTTACAGCCCTTAACCAACAATGCATTTATTTTTTAATAAAAAAAGTAAAATAAAACAACAAAAAAGTGTTGAGAAAAAAAGAGCAGAGGTAAAATAAAACAGAACAGTCTATGATTAGGGTGGCTGGAGTCTTTGACAATTTTGAGGGCCTTCCTCTGACACCGCCTGGTATAGAGGTCCTGGATGGCAGGAAGCTTGGCCCCAGTGATGTACTGGGCCGTACGCACTATCCTCTGTAGTGCCTTGCGGTCGGAGGCCGAGCAGTTGCCATACCAGGCGGAGATGCAACCAGTCAGGATGCTCTCGATGGTGCAGCTGTATTATTTTTTGAGGATCTGAGGACCTATGCCAAATCTTTTCAGTCTCCTGAGGGGGAATAGACTTTGTCATGCCCTCTTCACGACTGTCTTGGTGTGTTTGGACCATGATAGTTCGTTGGTGATGTAGACACCAAGGAACTTGAAGCTTTCAACCTGTTCCACTACAGCCCCGTCGATGAGAATGGGTGCGTTCTCAGTCCTCTTTTTTTTTCCTGTAGTCCACAATCATCTCCTTTGTCTTGGTCACGTTGAGGGAGAGGTTGTTATCCTGGCACCACACGGCCAGGTCTCTGACCTCCTCCCTATAGGCTGTCTCATCGTTGTCAGTGATCAGGCCTACCACTGTTGTGTCATCGGCAAACTTAATGATTGTGTTGGAATCATGCCTGGCCATGCAGTCATGAGTGAACAGGGAGTACAGAAGGGGACTGAGCACGCACCCCTGAGGGGCCCCCGTGTTGAGGATCAGTGTGGCAGATGTGTTGTTACCTACCCTTACCACCTGGGGGAGGCCCGTCAGGAAGTCCAGGATCCAGTTGCAGAGGGAGGTGTTTAGTCCCAGGATCCTTAGCTTAGTGATGAGCTTTGAGGGCACTATGGTGTTGAATGCTGAGCTGTAGTCAGTGAATAGCATTCTCACGTAGGTGTTCCTCTTGTCCAGGTGGGAAAGGGCAGTGTGGAGTGCAATAGAGATTGCATCATCTGGGGATCTGTTGGGGCGGTGTGAAAATTGGAGTGGGTCTAGGGTTTCTGGGATAATGGTGTTGATGTGAGCCATGACCAGTCTTTCAAAGCACTTCATGGCTACAGACGTCAGTGCTACGGGTCAGTAGTCATTTAGGCAGGTTATCTTAGTGTCCTTGGGCCTTGCTTGAAACATGTTGGTATTACAGACTCAGTCAGGGACATGTTGAAAATGTCAGTGAAGACACTTGCCAGTTGGTCAGCACATGCTCGGAGTACACGTCCTGGTAATCCGTCTGGCCCTGCGGCCTTGTGAATGTTGACCTGCTTAAAAGTCTTACTCACATTGGCTATGGAGAGCGTGATTACATAGTCATCCGAACAGCTGGTGCTCTCATGCATGCTTCAGTGTTGCTTGCCTCGAAGTGAGCATAGAAGTGGTTTATCTCATCTGGAGGTCTTGTGTCACTGGGCAGCTCGCGGCTGTGCTTCCCTTTGTAGTCTGTAATAGTTTTCAAGCCCTGCCACATCCGACGAGCATCAGAGCCGGTGTAGTACGATTCAATCTTAGTCCTGTACTGACTCTTTGCCTGTTTGATGGTTCGTCGGAGGGCATAGCGGGATTTCTTATAAGTGTCCAGGTTAGCGTCCCGCTCCTTGAAAGCGGCAGCTCTACCCTTTAGCTCAGTGCGGATGTTGCCTGTAATCCATTTCTTCTGGTTGGGGTATGTACGTACGGTCACTGTGGGGACGACGTCATCGATGCACTTATTGATGAAGCCAGTGACTGATGTGGTGTACTCCTCAATGCTATCTGGAGAATCCCGGAACATGTTCCAGTCTGTGCTAGCAAAACAGTCCTGTAGCTTAGCATCTGCGTCATCTGACCACTTTTTTATTATCCGAGTCACTGGTGCTTCCTGCTTTAGTTTGTGCTTATAAGCAGGAATCAGGAGGATAGAGTCATGGTCAGATTTGCCAAATGGAGGGCGAGGGAGAGCTTTGTATGCATCTATGTGTGTGGAGTAAAGGTGGTCTAGAGTTTTTTTCCCTCTGCTTGCACATTTAACATGCTGGTAGAAATTAGGTAGAACTGATTTAAGTTTCCCTGCATTAATATACAGCTCATTCAGTGAAATCTTAATGCCAACATTGGTTTGTGGTGGTAAATAGACAGCTATGAAAAATATAGATGAAAAATATCTTGGTAAATAGTGTGGTCTACAGCTTATCATAAGATACTCTACCTCAGGCGAGCAAAACCTCGGGACTTCCTTAGTATTTGATTTTGTGCACCAGCTGTTGTTTACAAATATACACAGACCGCCACCCCTTGTCTTACCAGAGTCAGCCGTTCTATCCTGCCGATGTAGCGTATAGCCCGCTAGCTGTATGTTGTCCATGTCGTCGTTCAGCCACGACTCGGTGAAACATAATATATTACAGTTTTTAATGTCCCGTTGGTAGGATAACCGTAATCTTAGGTCATCTAATTTATTTTCAAATGATTGAACATTGGCTAATAGGATTGATGGAAGAGGCAGTTTACTCGCTCGCCGTCGGATCCTTACAAGGCACCCCGACCTACGTCCACAATATCTCTGTCTCTTTCTCATGCGAATGACGGGGATTTGGGCCTTGTCGGGTGTCTGTAGGATATCCTTCGCGTCCGACTTGTTGAAGAAAAAATCTTCATCCAATACGAGGTGAGTAATCACTGTCCTGATATCCAGAAGCTCTTTTTGGTTATAAGAGACGATGGCAGAAACATTATGTACAGAATAAATTACAAATAATGCGGAAAAACACACATAATAGTACAATTGGTTAGAGGGCTGTAAAACGGCAGCCATCTTCTCCGGCGCCATTCTACCTCAGGGCTATGGAGGTTGGTGGTACCCAAGCCAGTTGGATCCTGACTGCTGGTGGATTTAATAGAGCGTGATCGTGGAATTTACTTGGTAGGCTGCCAGCATACACATTGATGGAAGTGTTATCATATTTCTTACTTTTCGCTGTGTGCAAGCCTGTTGAAGTCTGCCTCTGTTTCTCTCTCTCTCTGTGTGTGTGTGTGTGTGTGTGTGTGTGTCATAACTCTGATCCCTCCAAAGTATAGCATTGTGCCCAGGAGTCAACCATTCCCTCAAATGAAACTGGGGCATTCTCTCCAAATGGGAAGCTGCACACAATTACACTAGATGTCAGATCACTCAAGTTAATAACAATAATCACCATAGAGCAGCATTGCTATTCGCCCACCACCGAAGCAACTGCAATAACATCCCCATTTTCCCTCTCACTGCAATTAAAATCCAAAAGACACCTCTGATGCTGATAAACCAGGAAAGCCTCCATAGCATTGTTCCATTAGAACGTATTTTATCCATATCATAACCCATATTGCACTCTCCCTTCCCCTTCTGCAGCCTACTCGGTCTGTCACAGGAACGGTCTTTTGAGTTTCCCTTGAATATTCCTGACTGCACTGTTTGAAAGACCCTACTCTGTCTGTCCAACTTGATTGCCCATTATTCTAATCTTGAGATGTGAAATTGCCTATAATTTTATCTGATGCCTTGATACTTCATTCAGCAACACCTCCCTCCTCTTCTTCTTCCCAGGGCCTGCATGTTAACAAGGCCCATTATCATAGCACATGGAGAAAGGGAAAGTGCAGACCCCTTGACTTTTCCCACATTTGGTTACATTACAGCCTTATTCTGAAATGGATGAAATAGTTTTTTTCCCCTCATCAATCTACACACAATACCCCCTTTTTTTTTAGTTGAAGCACCTTTTGCAGTGATTACAGCCTCAAGTCTTCTCGGGTATGATACTACAAGCTTGGCACACATGTATTTGGGGAGTTTCTCCCATTCTTCTCTGCAGATCCTCTCAATCTCTGTCAGGTTGGATGGGGAGCGTTGCTGCACAGCTATTTTCAGGTCTCTCCAGAGATGTTAGATCGGGTTCAAGTACGGACTCTAGCTGGGCCACTCAAGGACATTCGGAGACTTGTCCCGAAGCCACTCCTGCATTGTCTTGGCTGTGTGCTTAGGGTTGTTGTCCTGTTGGAAGGTGAACATTCACCCCAGTCTGAGGTCCTGAGCGCTCTGGAACAGGTTTTCATCAAGGATCTCTCTGTACTTTGCTCCGTTCATCTTTCCCTCGATCCTGACCAGTCTCCCAGTCTCTGCCGCTGAACAACATCCCCACAGCCAGATGCTGCCACCACCATGCTTCACCGTGGGGATGGTTCCACGTTTCCTCCAGATGTGACGCTTAGCATTCAGGCCAAAGAGCTCAATCTTGGTTTCATCAGACCAGAGAATCTTGTTTCTCAAGGTCTGAGAGTCTTTAGGTGCCTTTTGGCAAACTCCAAGCGGGCTGTCATGTGCCTTTTACTAAAGAGTGGCTTCCGTCTGGCCACTCTACCATAAAGACCTGATTGGTGGAGTGCTGCAGAGATGGTTGTCCTAACATTAATTTCTCTGGCAACAGCTCTGGTGGACATTCCTGCAGTCAGCACACCAATTGCACAAACCCTCAAAACTTGAGACATCTGTGCATTGTGTTGTGTGACAGAACAGCTCATTTTAAAGTGATTTTATTGTCCCCAGAACAAGGTGCACCTGTGTAATGATCATGCTGTTTAATCAGCTTCTTGATATGTCACACCTGTCAGGTGGATTAATTATCTTGGCAAAGGAGAAATGCTCACTAACAGGGATGTAAACAAATTTGTGCACAAAATCTGAGAGAAATAAGATTTTAGTGCTTATGGAAAATGTATGGGATTTTTTATTTTAGCTCATGAAAGATGGGACCAACACTTTACATGTTGCGTTTATAATTTTGTTCAGTGTATAAAAAAGAAAGCAGGGTGAGGACATGTAAAAAATGTTTTTTATTTAACCTTTATTTAACCAGGTAAGCCAGTTGAGAACAAGTTCTCATTTACAACTGCGACCTGGCCAGGATAGAGCAAAGCAGTGCGATAAGAAAAAATAACAACACAGAGTTACATATGGAATAAACAAAAACGTACAGTCAATAACACAATAGAAAATAGAATATCTGTGTGTGCAAATGTAGTAAGTTAAGGAGGTAAGGCAATAAATAGGCCATAGTGCAAAATAATTACAATTTAGTATTAACACTGGAGTGATAGATGTGCAGAAGATTAGAGATGCAAATAGAGATACTGGGGTGCAAATGAGCAAAATAAATAAGAACGTAAATAACAAGTCTAGCTCAGTTGGTAGAGCATGGCATTTGCAACGCCAGGGTTGTGGGTTCGATTCCCACGGGGGGCCAGTATGAAAATGTATGCACTCACTAACTGTATGTTGCTCTGGATAAGAGTGTCTGCTAAATGACTAAAATGTAAATGTAACAAAATGGGGATGAGGTAGTTGGGTGGGCTAATTACAGATGGGCTGTGTACAGGTACAGTGATCGGTAAACTGCTCTGACAACTGATGCTTAAAGTTAATGAGGGAGATAAGTGTCTCCAGCTTCAGAGATGTTTGTAGTTCGTTCCAGTCATTTGCAGCAGAGAACTGGAAGGAATGGTGGCCAAAGGAGGTGTTGGCTTTGGGGATGACCAGTGAGATATACCTGCTGGAGCGCATACTACGGGTGGGTGTTGCTATGGTGACCAATGAGCTAAGATAAGGCGGGGATTTGCCTAGAAGTGATTTATAGATGACCCGGAGCCAGTGGGTTTGGCGACGAATATGTAGCTAGTGAGGGCCAGCCAACGAGAGCGTACAGGTCACAATGGTGAGTAGTATATGGGGCTTTGGTGACAAATCGGATGCCACTGTGATAGACTACATCCAATTTGCTGAGTTGAGTGTTGGAAGTTATTTTGTAAATGACATCACCGAAGTCAAGGATCGGTAGGATAGTCAGTTTTACGAGGGCATGTTTAGCAGCATGAGTGAAGGAGGCTTTGTTGCGAAACCGGAAGCCGATTCTAGATTTAACTTTGGATTGGAGATGCTTAATGTGAGTCTGGAAGGAGAGTTTACGGTCTAACCAGACACCTAGGTATTTGTAGTTGTCCACATATTCTAAGTCAGTGCAAGGCGGGTGCAAGCAGCTTTCGATTGAAGAGCATGCATTTAGTTTTACTAGCGTTTAAGAGCAGTTGGAGGCCACAGGAGTGTTGTATGCCATTGAAGCTCGTTTGGAGGTTTGTTAACACAGTGTCCAATGAAGGGCCAGATGTATACAAAATGGTGTCGTCTGACTACCAAAAACGCTCAAATACAACGACCATATGATATTCTTTAAATGATTTATAACAAAAACAACTCTGAATTTAATTGTTAATTCAAGTAAAATAATTTGATATTTCGCCTACAAGTAAAGTCTAAAACGAATTCCTTATGGCAAAAATGCAAATGTTCATAATGGATTTTACATAACTGACATATTTTTGCCAAGACACGTTTTCATCTAAAACGCATGCATTAGATGTCATTAAGCAAGCTCACTACAAAGCAACTTGCACCATACTGAATTAACATCAGCTCGCTCCAATGGATACTGTTCAAGGTAATATAAATAGCTTGTTCACGATATTTAAATAGTTTAAACGCCAGAATGTGCAAATCAGTAGGAAGTACTATTAATCAGAAACTGCTTCGTGATCGAATAATGCACTCATTTATCATTTTATTATGACAACAGACAGTTTTATTCCTGGATTTACTTAAAGAGAGGGAGAGGTGGGGAAATACCGTTAGAAATGTGTCAATGCCCGCTCGCTCCCTTCTACTCACGTCTTGAAAAAGGCAAACAACGCAAAAAAAAAAGTGAATGAAAAATTGAATGAAAACCTCATATCCTTCCTTTATACGTCCCTTGCAAAATGCAAAACAGAAAGTGTGCTCTTAAAATTCCACGTTGAAAATATTCAGTAAAATATTCCTCGTCCATTGCAATTAAATGAACATGCTTTAATTGTGTTTTCTAATAGGCTGCTACACGAAAATGTCGACTCCTTATTGGAAAAGCTTTATTTACCGGTGTCATAACTATGTAATGGCTAGTCATAAACAATGAAAAAAACATATAATGTGACATGTTAGCACTAAACCTGCTGGTATAGCCGAACACCTGTTCCATGTCCCCCCAATAGGACTATTTCTCCTCTCATGGACATTCGTCCTTTCTTCCACTTATGAGGAGGGATATTTAGTAGACTTTGACTAGCTTTATCCCGCACGAATAAAAGCTTTATTCAACAAACACTGTCGAAATTACCTTAATAGGTGGGCCCATTAAACGAAGCACCGACGATTTCTCACTCGTCCAAATATTCTGAGAGTAGGGCTTTGACCTCCTTAGTTGTAGGCCTATCGAGATGGGATAGCTCGCAATTGGAATTCCGTGCAAGCAAAACAAGCATACTCTGTACATTAATAAGCAACACAAATACAAATGTTTGATGTTTCAAAACGAATATTTGATTGTTTGGATAGAACCAAAAAGGTTATATGCTTGCTTCATATATAGCACCCCTTAAGGTTCTATATAGGACCTAAATTGATTCCATATAGAACCCTATATGGATCTCAAGGGTTCTATATAGAACCTTATATATATAGTTCTGATCAAAGAACCCTACAAAGGGTTCTATATAGAACCTTTAGGGGTGCCATAATATATGAAGCAAGCAATAGAACCGTTTTGGGTTCTTTTTTTCTAAGAGTATAGATTCGAATTGTTGATAGAAGTCATTTTGCAATTCAGATTTAAGATCAATAGCACGGATCTTGTCATATTCATAATGTCAATAAAATACAAATCTAACGAAATGCAATATTCTGAACAATGATGGGTTCCAATATTGTAGGTTTAACTAATCTGAAAGAATCCCTATATCTTTAATGACGAGATAGGCCTATCATAGGCCTACCCACGCGCGTAAACATACTTGTTTAATCATAGACCTCACCTGCATATGAATTGTTTGGAAATCTGACTATCACTCACTGTCACAGGCCTTTAAACTAAATTACAATTGCTCTAGAAGAATGCTTCACTGGTAGGCCATACAGCATAGGCTATATATAGCATATAGGATGGTAGACTGTATAGCATATATGCCTACTATAGTGTTAAGAATGATATGCTACTATGAAGACAATAGAATATCAAGACAGAATCATTTGAACTTAGACTCGAACAGCTGCCGATATTTGCATGCGTGTCGACGTCACTGCAGGCTCGAGTTAAATTCCCAGTATCTCTCAACTAGGATCCACCTCTAGTAGCTCGCCGTGATCTTATAGTGTTTAGTGCTCTGCGTTGTGGCCGCAGCAACCTCGGTTCGAATCCGGGTCACGGCATTGCGAATACAATGTTACGGCAAAAGGGTTTCTTTTGACTTAATAGTGTAAACTATTAAATACAGTATTACCCCACCTTGGCTTGCGGTTGATGTATTTTAATTGAAATAAGTGATTATAGGCCTACTAACGCATTTCATGCATTGATTAAATGACATTTTCATACAGGTTTGCATTATCATATTTTCACCATGCAGAAAGTATTCATACCCCTTGATTTATTCCACATTTTGTTGTATTACAGCCTGAATTCAAAAAATCCCACCCATCTACACACAATACCCTATAATGACAAAGTGAAAACATGTTTTTAGACATTATTGAACATGTATTGAAAATTAAACACAGAAATATCTAATTCACATAGGCCTAAGTATTGACACCCCTGAGTCAATACATCGTATAATCACTTTTGGCAGTGATTAAAGCTGTGAGTCTTTCTGGGTAAATCTCTAGGAGCTTTGCACACCTGGATTGCACCATATTTGCACATTATCCTTTTAAAAATTCTTCAAGCTCTGTCAAGTTGGTTGTTGACCATTGCTAGACAGCCATAGATTTTCAAGCCGATTTAAGTCAAAACTGTAACAAAGCCACTCAGGAACATTCAATGTTGTTTTGGTAAGCAACTCCAGTGTATATTTTAGGTTATTGACCTGCTGAAAGGTGAATTTGTCTCCCAGTCTGTTGGTAAGCTGACTGAACCAGGTTTTCATCTAGGATTTTGCCTGTGCTTAGCTCTATTACATTTAATTTTATATTTAAAAAAACCTCCCTAGACCTTGCCGATGACAAGCATACCCATAACATGATGCAGCCATCACCATTCTTGAAAATATGAAGAGAGGTACTTAGGACATAAAGTTAATTTCTTTGCCACATTTTTTTGTTGCAGTTTTACTTTAGTGCCTTATTGCAAACAGGATGCATGTTTTGGAATATTTTTATTCTGTACAAACTTCCTTCTTTTCACTCTGTCAGTTAGGTTAGTATTATGGAGTAACTACAATGTTATTTTCTATCACAGCCATTAAACTCTGTAACTGCTTTAAAGTCACCATTGGCCTCATGGTGAAATCCCTGAGCGGTTTCCTTCCTCTCTGGCAACTGAGTTAGGAAGGACGCCTGTATCTTTGTAGTGAGTGGGTGTATTGATACACCATCCAAAGCCTAATTAATAACTTCAACATGCTCAAATTGATATTTAGCGTCTGATTATTTATTTGTTTGCCAATCTACCAATAGGTGTCCTTCTTTGCGAGGCATTGAATAACCTCCCTGGTCTTTGTGGTTGAATCTGTGCTTGAAATTCACTACTCGATTAAGGGACCTTACAGATAATTGTATGTTTGGGGTACAGAGATGGGGTAGTTATTCATAAATCATGTTAACCACTATTATTTAGCACAGAATGTGTCCCTGCAACTTATTATGCAATTTGTTATGCACATTTTTACTCCTGAACTTATTTAGGCTTACCATAACAAAGGAGTTGAATACTTATTGAGTCAAGCCATTTCAGCTTTAAATGTTTAATTAATTTCTGAATGTTTCTACAAACAAAATTCCACTTTGACATTATGGGGTATTGTGTGTAGGCCAGTTACAAAAAATCCCAATTTAATCCATTTTAAATTCAGGCTGTAACACAACAAAATGTGGAAAAAGTAAAGGGGTGTGAATACTTTCTGAAGGCACTGTATGTCAAACAAATCACTTTAAAATTATCAAAAACTATTGACACCTTCACAATAATTGATGCTGAAATCCATCAGATTATATCAAACAATTCTGACATGTATTTGCACAATAAATTCATAATTGCTGAGACGAGGCTATCCAAACATGAACTGTCTGGGACACTCCTGTTAATCACATCAATAAAACGGTCATAACGAATTGACACACATATTCAGGTGCATGTACCTTGCTGGAATCAAACCATAAGCATGTTGCCACCTGCCAGCACAATTATCACCAAAGCCGTTCCAAACTAAAGAACATTGCGTAAAGTGGACACAAGACATAGGCTAACCATACATACAAATCGTCATCCAAAAACATAGGCTACATTGCAATGAAAGAAAAAATACACAATTTACATTTAACACACGTTTACACACAATTCAAACTTGATAAGCTAGATGAAACGCGTTCGGGTGTGGGGTAGGCAGCTATAGCCTTAAGGCCCTTGAAAAGTTTGAAATGGCCGGGTGAGTTTTACAGCACCCTGCAGTGTGTTGAGATGGTCCGCTCACATCATTTGAGGTCTGGACATAGGATCCTGGAGATGGTTTGGGTACCAGTGACCAAAATTGTTCATGTAATTGTTGGGGTGCATAGGGGTCCCTTTGTTTGCCATTGACACCTCCCAATGTTGGGGCATCCCGGGTGAACAGGGAGAAATAGACGTACTGTGGAGATGTTCCCCCTCAGGTCCGCTGCCATGCTTCATTATCTTCTTATATTTTGAGCGCTTGTTTTGAAACCATATTTTAATCTAAAAAGATAAAATAGATGTTTAGAAAGGGAAAATGTGAGGGGAAAGCAACACATTACAGAGTATGCTATCACATTCCTCTCTCCACCACCACCACAATCATTAAACAATTATCTCCCACACAATAGAAATGATTTACATTCGTAATGGCTTGCAAGCTCGTAATGGCTTGTCATATTCACATTTATAATTTCGAAATTACATTGAAAATTGGGACAATTTTATACGTTTAAAGGAAAATGGCCCGGAAAATGGCATTCGTTCTTAAACTTCTTGTAATTTTAACACATTTCTTTGACTTTGCCAGTCAGTGCATGGATCCAGAACCATTAGGCCTTTTGCAATTAAGCAAAATGGATGAGCGACACTTCACTAGTTCATTAAATGCTAGTTCCCCCATTGTTCAACATTTTATGAGGCCAATGATGCATGAGTCTGACAACAACAATCCCATGCTAAAAATATGGTAAAAGAAAATAGCCCCGGCGAGCTTGAATATAACACTGTAAACAAGGAGGGAAGTCAGATACATTTCTATGTATGATGTATTCTGCTTAGTCAGAACAAGATGCTATTCTGATCGATTTTAGGACTGAATAAAATATTCATAAAAAGCCACAGAGCCCGACGTGGTCATGGTCAAACCGTTCTCATACATTGCAACAGGACACAAAGCCAAATCAGACTCAGATAGGATGGTCAAACCGTTCTCATACATTGCAACAGGACACAAAGCCAAATCAGACTCAGATAGGATGGTGTGCTTCAGAGATTTTGCCAGGGAGTGTTTTAAATGACAATTTAACTCAGTTAACCAGGGATTGCCTATCATTTAAAAACATATTAATGTTATTGATTTTAGATCTTGAATAGAAGTGCTGCATATACAATATAACTAAACTATATTGAGAAAAACAATGTTTAAAGGCTTGAAAATGTATTCCATAAAAGACAGATGTGCATGGTGAGATGTTAGCCCCAAACATTATGCTCACCACCTGTTTAAGTGCTTTCCATTATGTTTACAGATCCAAGGGAAATTGTTGCCATAATCTCTATTTCACCCTTAGATTTCATAATTTTACCTGACATAAATGAATAATGCCAACAAAGACTTAGGATGGCCTACTTGTCCAATTTTTTTCCAGTTATAATCTGTAAACTGTGTGTGTGTGTGTGTGTGTGTGTGTGTGTGTGTGTGTGTGTGTGTGTGTGTGTGTGTGTGTGTGTGTGTGTGTGTGTGTGTGTGTGTGTGTGTGTGTGCGTGCCTGTGCCCACAGCCTTCATTGTATTGTTCTATGCCCATTTCTGCGGTAATGTATAAGTCTGCTTTAACATTACTTTGACCAAAAGATTGTTGGTAATTAGGCACTGTTGTTTATAAAGACAACACATAGGCCCATACATTAGAGTGGCAGCATGTATTTCTGTCCAATTTGTACTTGCAATATTGCAATTGAGCTATGTTTGCTTTAAGTCACAGAGAGCTCTCAGAGAATGTTTTAGCCACAATGGACAATAAGACTGAGAATAAAGCTGCATTAAGAAATTGACTTAACAAAGCTCTCAATTAGCCTTTTCATTTGGTCTTGAGCAGTGCAGAAAGCCACAATAATACCCACAGATCTGTGATCTATGTAAACCCTCCCCATACAACCAAGGGGGAAGGTTGTTTTGTGTTTTTCTTCAATCAACCACAAACAGCTTTGCATAATATTTAATTCTCTGTCACTTCTGTCAACAAGACTAGTAATTTGATCTGTGCACAAATTCACAAATAGTCCAGTCTCGCAGTAAGGTATGTGAGGCCTTTGGATCTTTAATTATACTTGAAGCAAATTTGACCTAATTTGATATTACAAGATTGAAATTAATAGGGAAAAAGTGAAATAAATACAATGTATATTTAAAACCATTAATGAGGTGTTTTGTACCTATGTAACTTGTCTGCACTCCACTCGAATTGTTATAAACTATTTGGTTTCTTAGGCCTACTTAATCTAATGTAAATTAGGCTGACTATATAACACAGAAATAAAACACTGCGCAAATAATTTACTATAATTTGGTAATTAGATATAGTTTGAAATCAGATATAGTTTTAAAATCACATTTCCTACTGTTGATGGCTATTATGTCCAATTTAATTTAGCCCACCTGTGTTTGGGTCAGCCCTAATTTTGCTGCCAAATCCGCGCGCTCGGGTAAGGCCAGGTACTGGGTCTGCTGAAACCTCTGCTGAAGCGCCTGTAGTTGAAGACTGGAGTAGATGGTCCGAGGTTTACGTATTTTCTTTCCTTTACCATTCAGACGAATTTCCCCGTTCTCAATCACTGTAGACTTATCATGGTCTGTGGATAGAATAGAGAATTTCAATCAAACTGCGCTGAACAGTAGCCTAATCTGGTGTAGCCTAATCTGTCGTAGCCTACATTCACTTTGATTTACAACTTTCCACTTTACATCAGGGCAGAAGATAATATACGATTTAGGCCTACATGAGAGTTGATATCGCATGCTTGAACTTGGATAGGCAACTCGTATTATCGTAAAATTAGATCATAGGCTATTTCAAACATATCATGAGGACTCAAGTGAGGAAGACGGATTTTATATCCCAGGGACTCTGAAGTTAATTGTTTATATAGTCTAGTCTGAAATGGTCCATTTTAAATGCAAGCAAAACCCATTGCCTATAGCCTACGAAACAAATTCACGAGAAGGCCTAGTATCTATGTAAGATATAAAAGCCCACCTGCACAACAGGTATGTGGTTTCAGACCGATTCAATTTCATAATATAGGCTATTCTTCTTTTGTTCAAAGCCTATGCGCTGCACTTATTCATCTTGAGAGTTCTAGGCTACTTGAAATTCACGGCCTGGAATTCAGGCTGCATGTCCAAATGTCAGGCTATCTCCTATGAAAATGCCACAATAAATAGACACACCCATAGTGCTGTGCATGGATGACATGGTTCTTATTTTCTGGAATTGTTTTGTTAATCTGGACTAATAATTGGAGTAAACGACTGTTTCTGAGGTACTCTTGCATAATCGCGCTAACCCACAGAAAATTATGGTTAATAAAGTGAATGACACCATCTGTGTTCATTATGGAACATGAGTAGTAAAGATAACCCCAAAATGCCTGACATGCATTCCAAGTTGGAAAACATTTTGATTACCGTAGCACTGACTGTAAATTGCTTTTGAATGTATTGCCTTTAAGCCCAAATTTGATTAGGACAATCTTTTGTCATTTTTTAAAATCAACAAAGATGTACAGACTCACAGCTATTATGCATGTACATCTGAGGTATAGGCCCACCGTAGCCTACAAAGAACTGTCTGATAATGCAGCCTACATCTGATAATATATAGCCTACAATTGCAATAGGCCTACATTTTAAAGCACAGTTCCATACAATCCATACTCCTTTTATGCTCAATTTGCCCATTGCACACTTTAAAAAAATAGTATGATAGGCTTAGAGCTGTGAGGAACAGCCAGATATTGATATTACACGTACCTGTCTCCTCTAATCTGGAGTGCGCCAAACTGTGATTGTTGTGCTGGTAGGACATGTAGGCACTTGGTTGATGAGTGTTCACCGCTCTGGGGTAGGCGTAGCCCAGGGAGCGGCCATAGGAGGAAGCGCTGCGGGAGAAGGGAAGACAGTGTTGAGAGTGTCCGGCAGATTGTAAGCCATTAACAGGGTAGATGTGAGAGAGTCCTTGGGAATGTTGCTGGTGCGCAGGGTGCCCGTGCCCAAACTCGAAAAAGGCCGATTTGGAGGGGTCTGAAGCATTCAAACTATCAGGCATGAAACCCATAGACATCATTAGCTAATACAGAAGTCCATAAAATCGTCGGTCTAAAAAAGGATGCATTGAGCAATGTCGGATAGCGAGGAAAAGTTTAACTGGATCCACCATCAAGTCAATAACATTGCCTGTATAAAAAAGGTACTCCAAGCGAATAAAATGTATATACAGAGCTCTGTGAAACAAAACAAAAATAACGAAATAAAAGGCAATCCTTCTTTACATCATTGGTAAACCTCACAATATCCTCCAGACACCCATGTAGATCCGGTGTGCCTCAAACCCCACTGCCTTCCATCAGCGCGCGCTCTGATTGGTCTTGAATACCTACGATGTCACTCGAGCGTGCGGGAAAGACTCATGAAGTTAATTAACATATGTTTTGTGAATGCACTCCTTCAGCCACTAATATAATGTCACTCAAACGATTTGATAAACAATAATTTGCGCACAGTGCGCCGCTCAATTTAGGTAACCTAATAAATAACTGATTTTGAAACAGAAGGTCCAGAATGACATTACTGAATAATTAAAATATAACCTAATGGCATTTAGAACTATTTTTGCAGAAGACGTTTAGTTCTATAAACTCATAGTGGAAATAACATTGATTAATCACATACTTTTAATAAAACATTTTTTTGCAATATAAATCAAAGCAAATCAATTAGGTGGTCTAGAAGTATACGTAATTGGCCATTCTTTATATGATTGATTTAGATTAGGCTACCAAAACTGTTTGATCCACAAAACAGCACAACATTTTAGAAGCATTCATAATAGACACCTAATGAAGTTGGTGCATGGGCCCTGAGACAAGCAGTATTTTGGGGTTTGAGCGGTCACTTGGTGACAATAGGCTTATAGCCCGCTAACTCCAAAGGATCAGATACCAAACACAAGTAGTACTAGGCCTAGGGCTATTTCTATTTCACTCTCATTTGAGTAGATGCAGAGAGATAGGTTATTTGTTTTTTTATGTTGACAACACATGCCTACAATGGAAATTGGCCAAATACTGGCATAATCAATGTAAAGACTTCATTGAATTAAAAACGTTGACGGTCAATTTATAAACCTCAGCCATGGGCTATTTAAAAAGCGTATAGACATGGACAACATGGCAGGTGGATTGTTGATCTTAATTGGACTAACACAATAATATAGAATGACACATGCGTTTTCAACCATGTTGCACACTAGCTTATGGTTCGTTATCCAGTATTTTATAATCAACAATAGACCATAATTAACCATCAATAATAAACGTTATAACTGTAATATTCACTAATGGAAATATTTTCCAGATAGGGTAGACCTGTAGGCCTCCTTGGTTTATTATAAAGGATCAAATTCCCATCAGAACGGCCAATTCTAACTCAATCGAATGAACGATATAAATATCTGATCCTGGTGAATTAACTGCCCCCTATGCAAAACAGTTTCTTAATCACATCTCAGCAGTTTGACAGCTATTTGAATGTCAGTGTCTGTAAATCTCACCTTGGCGCCAGTTAAAGTATGAAAGCAACTCAAGCACTAGCAAAGCCTTTCTTGCACATCAAGGTGACACTTAATCGCATGTGTAAGGTCTAGTTTTTGAATGGCATACAATCACTTACTGTTTTCTATTGATTTACCTATCTTTTGTCATTCTATTAATTATGTTGTCAACATGATAGTATCAGGAACAATAAAATAGCCCAGAACGTCCCTCTGTCATCTCTCGCGGCAAGTGTGAAGAAAAAAAGGAACTAAAGGGGCGCAACTTGACAGTGATGTTTACATGCGTGCACTAATTCTATCATTAGATATGAACCTACATATAACAGTTTGGCTCAGTAGGCCTATGTAGAATACAAGGTAAAGGTTCACTCGTTGCTAACCGGTAACTGCTGCAGAGCCCGCTTTAATGAGGGGCAACCTGTCAAGGATAAGTTTTGCCCTTTTATCAAGTGCCAAGAGTCAGCCAACATTTATTGAGCCTAAACTTTAATCCATTGTTGGAAATGTGCTTATTGGTTATTTTCACAATGTAAAAAATATAATGGAATTACTTTAATAAGATAGGGAATAAAATAATTATGTCTGAAAAATATATATATTTTATCCTTAGATCGTTAAACTATAACAAAATAAAAAATAAAAATTCGAACACACATGATCTAAAACATGGCAGGGACTATTGGCTTGTTGCATAGGCATAATCAGTGCACAATCAGCAAAACACATTCACGTACACTATATATACAAAAGTATGTGGACACCCCTTCAAATAAGTGGCTTCGGCTATTTCAGCCACACCCGTTGCTGACAGGTGTATAAAATCAAACACACAGCCATGCAATCTCCATAGACAAACATTAGCAGTAGAATGGCCTTACTGAAGAGCTCATTGACTTTCAACGTGGCACCGTCATAGGATGCCACCTTTCCAATAAGTCAGTTCGTCAAGTTTATGCCCTGCTAGAGCTGCCCCGGTCAACTGTAAGTGCTGTTATTGTGAAGTGGAAAGGTCTAGAAGGAACAACGGCTCAGCCGCAAAGTGGTAGACCACACAAGGTCTTACAGAACAGGACCGCCGAGTGCTGAAGCATGTAACGCGTAAAAATCATCTGTCCTCCGTTGCAATACTCACTACAGAAAGAATTCATACCCCTTGACTTTTTCCACAATTTGTTGTGTTACAGCCTGAATATAAAATGGAGTAAATCATTTTTTTTTCTCTCACCCATCTACAAACAATCACCCATAATGAAAACGTTTTTAAAAATAACATTTTTGCTAATTTATTTTAAATGAAATACATAAATATCTAATTTACATAACCATTCACACCCCTGAGTCAATACTTCTATTCTATTCAAAATTCTTCAAGCTCTGTCAAATTGGTTGCTGATCATTGCTAGACAACCATTTTCAGGTCTTGCCATAGATTTTCAAGTAGATTTAAGTCAAAACTGTAACTCGGCAGGAACATTCACTGTCTTCTTGGTAAAAAACAGCTGTAGGTTAATGTCCTGCTGAAAGGTGAATTCATCTCCCAGTGTCTGTTGGAAGGCAGACTGAACCAGATTTTCCTCTAGGATTTTGCCTGTGCTTAGCTCTATTCCATTAATTTTTTTCCTGAAAAACTCCCCCAGTCCTTAACGATTACAAGCATACATAACATGATGACGCCAGCACTATGCTTGAAAATATGGAGAATGGTACTCAGTAATGTGTTGTATTGGTATTGGCCCAAAAATAAGACTTTGTATTCCCGTTTAGCTCAGTTGGTAGAGCATGGCGTTTGCAACGCCAGGGTTGTGGGTTTGTTTCCCATGGGGGACCAGTATGAAAATAAAAATGTATGCAGTCACTAACTGTAAGTCGCTCTGGATAAGAGCGTCTGCTAAATGACTAAAATGTAAATGTAAAATGTATTCATGACTAAAAGTGAATTGCTTTGCCACATTTTTTTGCAGTATTACTTTAGTGGCTTGTTGCAAACAGGATGCATGTTTTGGAAAAAAATGTATTCTGTACAGGCTTCCTTCTTTTCACTCTGTCAATTAGGTTAGTATTGTGGAGTAACTACAATGTTGTTGATCCATCCTCAGTTTTCTCCTATCACAGCCATTAAACTCTGTCACCATTGGTAAAATCCCTGAGCGGTTTCCTTCCTCTCCGGCAACTGAGTTAGGAAGGACGCCTGTATTTTTGTAGTGACTGGTTGTATTGATACACCATCCAAAGTGTAATTAATAACTTCACCATGCTCAAAGGGATATTCAATGTCTGCTTATCTACCAATAGGTGCCCTTCTTTGCGAGGAATTGGAAAACTTCCCTGGTCTTTGTAGTTGAATCTGTGTTTGAAATTCACTGCTCGACTGAGGGACCTTACAGATAATTGTATGTGTGGGGTACAGAGATGAGGTAGTGATTCAAAAATCATGTTAAACACTATTATTTTTCACAGAGTGAGTCCATGCAACTTATTGTGTGACTTGTTAAGCACATGTTTACTTCTGAACTTATTTAGGTTTGCCATGACAAAGGAGTTGAATACTTATTGACTCAAGACATTTCAGCTTTTCATTTTTAATACATTTGTACATTTGGTGTGTAGGCCAGTAACAAAAAATCTAAATTTAATCCATTTTAAATTCAGGCTGTAACACAACAAAATGTGGAAAAAGTCAAGGGGTGTGAATACTTTCTGAAGGCTCTGTAAAAGCAAATATAAGGATGCTTTTGGAAACATAGTTTACCCTGCTTATTTTGTCAAATTTCAACACGTTTCATCAATATTCAAGAAAAATCTGTGCTGATGAGAAGTGTAATCTATTTATGTTTATAGCAAAACAAAAACTGCACATTTGTCTTGAACCTGAACTCAATCATATAGTCAAAATGTACACAGACGGTGTTGGTAAAATGTAGTGTCAAGCTGGTGTACAACCCACTAATTTTGGTCATGTTTGAACTGATGTTACACACATTTTATTTTATTTCAGATACCTATTTTTAGCCACCATGAGAGATATTTATTTTTAGCCACCACAAGGTGCAATTTTGAAATTTGTTTGTGCATCAGCAGTTTTTCTCTTGTTTTGTCAGTCACTGATAGTCAGTCAATCAGCCCATGTCAGCGTAAATTTTTTAGATTGCTAAACTAGTTTAGCGGCCAGCTATTTAGAACTTGTTATCATGGTCGAATTACCGGCCGGGGGGGTCCACATTGATTTTGTTAGTCAGTCTCACTCAGATATCATATTAAAAACTGCAAACATTTCTTTCCACTCTATAGCAAAATGTGTAGAATTGCAGGAAATTCGCTGTAAAACATGGATGTGGGCACGCAGGCCCACGGGCAACTGCGGCCCCTCATGATTTCAGTTTTTTTGTGGCCCCCACCCCCATCAAAGTTGCTCGTCACTGTTAATAAAAAATGAAGGAAAATTGAATTTGTAGTATGTAAACCATGATTTTTTCTGGATCAAAAAGGGTCTTAGGTGTTGGGTATGGCAATGGGTGTGGTCGGCCTGTCAGTGCAGCTGAATTCGGTCTGGGACCTTGGCAATAACATTTTAGAGCCCCCATCTTGGCAGGGGAGAGCAACATTAGCTGTTTTAAATCTAATTTCCTGCACATTTTGCCATGGAGCTGAGAGAATTTTGCGGTTTTAAAGGGTAACTCTCAACCCCAATTTCAGCCTTTGCCCAACCACTTCAAAGAAAATAAATGCATTCAGTTGAGAAGCCTACTTACCAGAAGTCCACTGGCACGCTCTGATAATTGCTCTGATAATAATGTTATGTGCATCGCTCACAAGTATGGCTCTGTTAGCTCACCTTGGCATGGCACCGAGTTCCTGCGTTAGTTCGAATCTCCCATTGGACGCAAAACATATCTTTGAAATGTGGACTCACAGTATTTTGTTGGGATAAAAGTGCAATCATCACCTTGAAAATGAAGATTAGGGGCTTAATTGAATCCAACCCGCATGGAAATATTTATGCAGTAGCTCTTTTTCCAATGACCAAATTAACTCACAGATTGGGTTTGGGTACTGTATAAAAACCTACAACTACCACCAGGGTGAACCCTCTCCCAGGTATGCTTTCACTTTTCAGAATTAGAAATGTGTGGGAACGAGATGAATGTTGTAAATTAAGGATTTGCAGGAAAAAAAGATATCTGCCCCATGTGGGATTAGAATTCACAACCATTGAACTATGAGCCAGCTATTATAGCGCACTGCACAACCAATCAGTCATAGTGGTTGGGAGAAAACACAACGATTTGACATTACCACCAGTGTCATCTATTTCTTGTTACGACGGACGGATCTACGAATATAATTGTCTAATCTTCATAGCCTTCATGTTTTTTTTTCTTTGTGAAAACGATAAGCAAAAACGTTGAATTTGGGCATATGCAGAAATGTGCCTGATGCCGCCTTCAAAACAACTGGGAACTCGGAAATCTCAGACTTCCAACTTCAGTGCGTTCAAGACAACTGGGAACTCTGAAAAAAACTAGCTCTGACTGGGAAAAATCCTTTTGAACGGTCATCCAACTATGAATTCCAAGTCAGAAACTCTGGCATCTTTCTAGAGCTCCGACTTTCCGACCTGAAGATCACTGACGTCATGATTTGACCTAGTTTTTTCAGAGTTCCCAGTTGTCTTGAAAGCACCATCACTGCCTTTTGAATTTTGTGTAATGTCAATGGTCTAGTCAAGGAAGCATCATGCACAATATATTGGCACCATTCCACTTAGCAAGACCATTGCCAAATAAGGCGCACTCTCACCTGCTTTTATAATAAGTCTTGAGGTGTTACCACCCAGCACATCTTTAAGGGAGCATATTTCATACTGAACCCATCCCTTGAGATGACGTAGAGGACTCTACATAATGATTTCAATGATAGAGTTGAACCGCTACGGGCAAAAAGAGCTAGTTTTACTACTAGAAGACGAACTGTCAAAATGAAGACCAGAATTGGCGTGTTTCACTATAACTAAGCCTAAAACATCTGGTGTTCAATGAAAAAAATGCAAAGTTAGTCTTTAAAGCTGATTTCCTGCAATTCTACACATTTTGCCATGGCGCTGAGAAAAATTTGCAGTGCTTATGCTGTGTTCTTATGCTCAAACATGATAAGAAAATCAATGGAGTTACTCCTGAATGCATCATTTTTGTCATTTTTGATTCTCCCTGACAGTCTAGCTTTTATTTTGGTGATTTCTAGTTCTCAAAGGTTATCTTATAAAAAAATACATATGGGTCCAATATCTTTCGACATGCTTTCTATCTGGTTTTAGTCATGTAGACTTGCAGTCAACTGACCAAATCACCCTCTAGTGGCCTCATGGGTGGAATGTTATTAATATTTTTAATATTTTCATAATTCATAAACATTATTTTTAAAAACCAGTTGAAAATCCGGTGTTAATATGGCAAATGTTTTTTTAAAAATATTTCAGTCTTCTGTGATGTATATAAAGTGTAATGCAAACTCAAAAATGAATACATTTCAACTCTATATCTGACATGGTACAGGTGTCTTCTTTTTTAAAGTCCATAACCATGTGTGTGAGGTGTATACTTGTGTTTCAAAGTAGATTTGTTTAAGACTACCAAGAAACACTCTGTGTGACCCTTATTTAGCCCATTGCAGTAAAAGTTGAAGTCGGAAGTTTACATACACTTCGGTTAGAGCCATTAAAACTAGTTTTTCAACCACTCCACAAATTTCTTGTTAACAAACTATAGTTTTGGCAAGTCGGTTAGGACATCTACTTTGTGGATGACACAAGTAATTTTTCTAACAATTGTTTACAGACAGATTATTTCACTTATAATTCACTGTATCACAATTCCAGTGGGTCATAAGTTTACATACACCAAGTTGGCTGTGCCTTTAAACAGCTTGGAAAATTCCAGAAAAGGATGTCATTGCTTTAGAAGCTTCTGATAGGCTAATTTACATCATTTGAGTCAATTGCAGGTGTACCTGTGGATGTATTTCAAGGCCTACCTTCAAACTCAGTGCCTCTTTGCTTGACATCATGGGAAAATCAAAAGAAATCAGCTAAGATTTGTAGACCTCCACAACCTGGTTCATCCTTGGGAGCAATTTCCAAACGCCTGAAAGTACCACGTTCATCTGTACAAACAATAGTACGCAAGTATAAACACGATGGAACCACGCAGCCGTCATACCGCTCAGGAGAGAGACGCATTCTGACTCCTAGAGATGAACGTACTTTGGTGCAAATCAATCCCAGTAAAACAGCAAATGACCTTGTGAAGATGCTGGAGGAAACAGGTTCATAAGTATCTATATCCACAGTAAGACGAGTCCTATATCGACATAACCTGAAAGGCCGCTCAGCAAGGAAGAAGCCACTGCTCCAAGACCGCCATAAAAAAGCCAGGCTACGGTTTGCAACTGCACTTGGGGACAAAGATCGTACTTTTTGGCTAAATGTCCTCTGGTCTGATGAAACAAAAATAGAACTGTTTGGCCATAATGACCATCGTTATGTTTGGAGGAAAAAGGGGAAGCTTGCAAGCCGAAGAACACCATCCCAACCGTGAAGCACGGGGGTGGCAGCATCATGCTGTGGGGGTGCTTTGCTGCAGGAGGGACTGGTGCACTTCACAAAACAGATGGCATCATGAGGAAGGAAAATTGTGGATATATTGAAGCAACATCTCAAGACATCAGTCAGGAAGTTAAAGCTTGGTCGCAAATGGGTCTTCCAAATGGACAATGACCCCAAGCATACTTCCACATTTGTGGGCAGAACTGAAAAAGTGTGTGCGAGCAAGGAGGCCTACAAACCTGACTCAGTTACACGAGCTCTGTCAGGATGAATGGGCCAAAATTCACCCAACTTATTTTGGGAAGTTTGTGGAAAGCTACCTGAAACGTTTGACCCAAGTTAAACAATTTAAAGGCAATGCTACCAAATACTAATTGAGTGTATGTAAACTTCTGACCCACTGGGAATGTGATGAAAGAAATAAAGCTGAAATAAATCATTCTATCTACTATTATTCTGACATTTCACATTCTTAAAATAAAGTGGTGATCCTAACTGACCTAAGACAGGGAATTTTTACTAGGATAAAATGTCAGGAATTGTGAAAAACTGAGTTTAAATGTATTTGGCTAAGGTGTATGTAAACTTTCGACTTCAACTGTATATACGCACATAAACAGTGCATTCGGAAAGTATTCAGAACCCTTGACTTTTTCCACATTATGTTACGTTACAGCCTTATTCTAAAATCTATTAAATTGTTTTTTTCCCCCTCATCAATGTACACACAATGCCCCATAATGACAAAGCAAAAACAGGTTTTTAGAATTTTTTGCAAATGTATTTACATTTTTTAACTGAAATATGACATTTACATAAGTGTTCAGACCCTTTACTCAGTACTTTGTTGAAGCCCCTTTGGCAGCTATTACAGCCTTGAGTCTTCTTGGGTATGACGCTACAAGCTTGGCATACCTGTAATTGGGGAGTTTCTCCCATTCTTCTCTGCAGATCCTCTCAAGCTCTGTCAGGTTGGATTGAGAGCGTAGCTGCACAGCTATTTTCAGGTCTCTCCAGAAATGTTTGATCGGGTTCAAATCGGGGCTCTGGTTGGGTCACTCAAGGACATTCAGAGACTTGTCCCGAAGCAACTCCTGTGTTGTCTTGGCTGTGTGCTTAGAGTTGTTGTCCTGTTGGAAGGTGAACCTTCGCCCCAGTCTGAGGTCCTGAGAGCTCTGGAGCAGGTTATCATCAAGGATCTCTCTGTACTTTGCTCCGATCATCTTTCCCTCGATCCTGACTAGTCTCCCAGTCCCTGCTGCTGAAAAACATCCCCACAGCATGATGCTGCCACCACCATGCTTCACCATAGGGATGGTGCCAGGTTTCCTCCAGACTTGACACTTGGCATTCAGGCCAATTTTCTTTCTTCTAAAAACCTGTTTTCGCTTTGTCATTATAGGGAATTCTGTGTTGATTGATGAATTTTAAAATAAGGCTGTAACGTAACAAAATGTGGAAAAAGGGTAGGGGTCTGAATACTTTCAGAATGCGCTGTATATATGTACACTACCAGTCAAAAGTTTGCACACACCTACTCATTCAAGGGTGTTCCTTTATTTTGTAAAATGTTTTACATTGTAGAATAATAGTGAAGACATAAAAACGATGAAATAACACATATGGAATCATGTAGTAACCAAAAAAAGGGTTAAACAAATCAAAATATATTTTATATTTGAGATTCTTCAAATAGCCACCCTTTGTCTTGATGACAGCTTTGCACACTCCTGGCATTCTCTCAACCAGCTTCATGAGGTAGTCACCTGGAATGCATTTCAATTAACAGGTGTGCCTTCTTAAAAGTTAGTTTGTGGAATTTCTTTCCTTCTTAATGTGTTTGAGCCAATCAGTTGTGTTGTGACAAGGTAGTGGGGGTATACAGAAGACAGCCCTATTTGGTAAAAGACCAAGTCCATATTATGGCAAGAACAGCTCAAATAAGCAAAGAGAAACGACAGTCCATCATTACTTTAAGACATGAAGGTCAGTCAATACTGAACATTTCAAGAACTTTGAAAGTTTCTTCAAGTGCAGTCGCAAAAACCATTAAGCGCTATGATGAAACTGGCTCTCATGAGGACCGCCACAGGAATGGAAGACCCGGAGTTACTTCTGCTGCAGAGGATAAGTTCATTAGAGTTACCAGCCTCAGAAATTGCGGCCAAAATAAATGCTTCACATAGTTCAAGTAACAGACACATCTCAACATCAACTGTTCAGAAGGGACTGTGTGAATCAGGCCTTCATGGTCGAATTGCTGCCATTAAACCACTACTAAAGGACACCAATAATAGGAAGAGACCTGCTTGGGCCAAGAAACACAAGCAATGGACATTAGACCGGTGGAAATGTGTCCTTTGGTCTGGAGTCCAAATTGGAGATTTCTGGTTCCAACCGCTGTGTATTTGTGAGACACCGTGCGGGTGAACGGATGATCTCGGCATGTGTAGTTCCCACTGTAAAGCATGGAGGAGAAGGTGTTATGGTGTGGGGGTGCTTTGCTGGTGACACTGTCTGTGATTTATTTATAATTCAAGGCACACTTAACCAGCATGGCTACCACAGCATTCTGCAGCGATACGCCTGCCATCTGGTTTGCGCTTAGTGGGACTATCATTTTTTTTTCAACAGGACGATGACCCAAAAGACACCTCCAGGCTGTGTAAAGACTATTTGACCAAGAAGGAGAATGATGGAGTGCTGCATCAGATGACCTGGCCTCCACAATCACCCGACCTCAACCCAATTGAGATGGTTTGGGATGAGTTTGACCGCAGAGTGAAGGAAAAGCAGCCAACAAGTGCTCAGCATATGTGGGAACTCCTTCAAGACTTTTGGAAAAGCATTCCTCATGAAGCTGGTTGAGAGAATGCCAAGAGTGTGCAAAGCTGTCATCAAGGCAAAGGGTGGCTACTTTGAAAAATCTCAAATCTCAAATATATTTTGATTTGTTTAACACTTTTTTGGTTACTACATGATTCCATATGTGTTATTTCATAGTTTTGATGTCTTCACTATTATTCTACTGTCACGATCGTCTGAAGAAGCGGACCAATACGCAGCGCGTGGAGTGAACATGATGACTTTATTTAATAAAGCAACCACGAAAAACAACAAATGACGATAGTGAAGTCCTCTGTAACACTGACAGAAACATGGAACAAAAACCCACAAACCAAGGAGAAACCACACAGTTTAAATATGGCTCCCAATCAGAGATAACGAGCCGACAGCTGACACTCGTTACCTCCGATTGGGAGTCATATGACTAATCCTAGAAATAAACGTGACAGAAATGCAACCATAGAAAATCACCCAAAACCCAACATAGAAATACACCCAAACAATGAAAATGAACAACCCTGGCTCAAATAATCAAAGTCCATGGAGCCAGAGTATCACAGTACCCCCCCCTAAAGGTGCGCACTCCGGGCGCACCAGCATACAGTCTAGGGGAGGGTCTGGGTGGGCGTCTGTCCATGGTGGCGGCTCTGGCCCAGGTCGTGGTCCCCACCCCACCTTAGTCACTATCCGCTTCCGTAGGCCCCTCCACCTGACCACCCCCCAATTAAACCCCACTGGATTAAGGGGCGGCACCGGACTAAGGGGCAGCACCGGACTAAGGGGCAGCACCGGACTAAGGGACAGTACCTGACTAAGGGGCAGCACCGGACTGAATGGCGGATCCTGGCTTGACGGCTCTGGCGGATCCTGGCTGGCGGAAGGCTCTGGCTGATCCTGTCTGGCGGAAGGCTCTGGCTGATCCTGTCTGGCGGAAGGCTCTGGCTGATCCTGTCTGGCGGAAGGCTCTGGCTGATCCTGTCTGGCGGAAGGCTCTGGCTGATCCTGTCTGGCGGAAGGCTCTGGCTGCTCCTGTCTGGCGGAAGGCTCCGGCTGCTCCTGTCTGGCGGAGAGCTCTAGCGGCTCCGGTCTGGCGGACGGCTCTGAAGGCTCATGGCAGACGGGCGGCTTTGCAGGCTCAGTACAGACGGGCAGTTCCTGCGGCGCTTGGCAGACGGACAGTTCAGACGGCGTTGGGCAGACGGGCAGTTCAGACGGCGTTGGGCAGACGGACAGTTCAGGCCCCGTTGGGCAGACGGCAGACTCTGGCCGTCTGAGGCGCATCGTAGGCCTGGTGCGTGGTGCCGGAACAGGAGGTACCGGGCTGAGGACACGCATCTCAGGGCTAGTGCGGGGAGAAGCAACAGGGCATGCTGGACCCTGGGGACGCACCGTAGGCCTGATGCGTGGTGCCGGAACTGGAGGTACCGGGCTGAGGACACGCATCTCAGGGCTAGTGCGGGAAGCAGCAACAGGGCATGCTGGACCCTGGGAACGCACATAAGGGCTAGTGCGGAGAGCCGGAACAGGGCATGCTGGACCCTGGGGACTCACATTAAGCCTAGTGCGGAGAGCAGCAACAGGACGCACAGGACTCGGGAGACACACAGGAGGCTTGGGGCGTGGTGTAGGCACTGGTGGGAAAGGGCTGGCGACGCGCACCGTATCCCTGGTGCGAGTGGCCGGAACAGGCCGGGCCGGGCTGGCGAAGCGCACCGTATCCCTGGTGCGAGTGGCCGGAACAGGCCGGGCTGGGCTGGCGAAGCGCACCGTATCCCTGGTGCGAGTGGCCGGAACAGGCCGGGCTGGGCTGGCGAAGCGCACCGTATCCCTGGTGCGAGTGGCCGGAACAGGCCGGGCTGGGCTGGCGAAGCGCACCGTATCCCTGGTGCGAGTGGCCGGAACAGGCCGGGCCGGGCTGGCGAAGCGCACCGTATCCCTGGTGCGAGTGGCCGGAACAGGCCGGGCCGGGCTGGCGAAGCGCACCGTATCCTTGGTGCGAGGGGTCGTAACAGGCCGGACCGTACTGGAGGCACACACCACTGGCTCTACCCCGGGAACTGGAACGGGCCGGACCGGACTGGATACACACCTCAGTCTCTCACGCCGTGCCTCTACATCTCCTTTCCCTACTTTGGCCAGTGACCCCCGTAACCTGGTTGCCTCTTGAATTCGCCCCTTCTCTGCCTCCGTTAGCCCCGTCGTCCAAGCCATGTGCCCCCCCCAAAAAACTTTTTGGGGTTGCCTCTCGTCCTTCCAACGATGATGGCCCTGCTGACGCCGTTGCTCCTCTCGCCGTCGTCTCTCCACCGTTTCGCTCCATGGACGGCGATCCATCCCATCCAGGATCTCCTCCCAAGTCCAGGACCCCTTTCCGTCCAAAATCTCCTCCCATGTCCAGGAAGCCTTTGGAGCTGGGTCCTGTTGCCGCTTGACACGCTGCTTGGTCCTTTGATGGTGGGTTTTTCTGTCACGATCGTCTGAAGAAGCGGACCAATACGCAGCGCGTGGAGTGAACATGATGACTTTATTTAATAAAGCAACCACGAAAAACAACAAATGACGATAGTGAAGTCCTCTGTAACACTGACAGAAACATGGAACAAAAACCCACAAACCAAGGAGAAACCACACAGTTTAAATATGGCTCCCAATCAGAGATAACGAGCCGACAGCTGACACTCGTTACCTCCGATTGGGAGTCATATGACTAATCCTAGAAATAAACGTGACAGAAATGCAACCATAGAAAATCACCCAAAACCCAACATAGAAATACACCCAAACAATGAAAATGAACAACCCTGGCTCAAATAATCAAAGTCCATGGAGCCAGAGTATCACATCTACAATGTAGAAAATAGTAAAAATTAAGATAAACCCTAGAATGAGTAGGTGTGTCCAAACTTTTGACTGGTAATGTACATGCATATACACACATATACATGCATGCATGCATGCATACATACATACATGCATGCATACACACACATATACATACACAAATTGTCAAAGACTCCAGTCACCCAAGTCATAGAATGTTCTCTCTGCTAGAGCCAAGTCTAAGTCCAAAAGGCTCCTTAACAGCTTCTACCCCCAAGCCATAAGACTGCTGAACAATTAATCAAATGGCCACCCATACCTACATGTACAAATTACCTCGACTAACCTGTACCCCCGCACATTGACTCGGTACCGGTACCCCCTGTATATAGCCTCGTTATTGTTATTTTATTGTGTTACTTTTTATTAAATTTTGTATTAAAAAAATATATATTAATAATTTGTTACTGTTTGGACTCGGCCTGCCCAATACCTTTCTTTGCAGAAAAAACCCTGTAAACTTAACATGATGAACAGGAATGACATTTACTCTCACGGGTGGCCAATAAGATCTAGCTGAATGCCACGGCCCTAATACGCCACACCTCCTGAAAATAACCGAAGGATTATATTCAAAAAGTCCCAGCTGCTAGGTCAACCCAGCATGAGAGTAAATATTACCTAACTAAAGGTTAAATGACCCATGTTTGGGTAATCCCAACAACCCAACTTCTTGCGTTATTCACGCAACCCAACTGGCTGGGTCTAAATAACTCAGCATGTGTTCTGTCCAATATTTACCCAGCGCTGGGTTACCAAATAACCCAAATTGGGTTGCTTTTAACCTAGCAATTTTTTTGAGTGTATCTGCCTACTGGGAGTACTCAACCACTGGGTTAGGGCTGGAACAACTGTGTACCTCCCTGTACCCACCGACACAGCCAACCAGCCTGAACAAAGCCACAAATTATTGTCAGAGAAATTACAGTTAGAAAAATGACCGCCAAGCTGAAATGCATGTAGGCTTTGATACCGAGCACTGCTATAGCTCCATACAAGGCTTCAGCTGCATAGGCTTTCGAATTGGAAAGCTTGGTGAAATTACCTGAGGCATGATGTAAAATTGAGCAATAATATGGCAAACTATTATACTGTTACCTACAGTATCTGTTCAACCTGTTACTGGAAATTGTGCATTATTTTTGTTGTGACAAAAACAATAGGTAGTCATAAAAAGGAACCTAGACAATGGTAGACTTTGGGATCAGTACACATTGGGTTACTCCTAGACTCTTAATTCATCACAGCAAAACAACCATTATGGAAATCCTGCACATGAAACTGACAGCTTGACAGATGAATGGATCAATAGGTCAAATGAACAGAAACAGAAAATAAAGGCTTTGGGACTGAGGCCTATGGGTGTGTATCTCGCTGCTTATAAGGCACTTGGTTGCTCAATCCATAGGGCTGAGCCCTGATCTGAATGTCTGTCATAACCGTACAGGGTGAGGGCCAGGGTGTGGGGCAGACGTGTGAGTGAGAGGAAAGGAAAGGTTAAGGCTTGTAATTATGTCTGCATTACAGGAGAAGAACAAAGGCGAGCCCTGCAGTCAAAGCACTGGGATGAGTCCTCACTGTGGCTGCCTTAATACACGCAAGGGAAAATGTTCATAACAATACTCCTGAGCAAGGCCCAGACTCATTGGCGTCTCCCTGGTCCACAAGGTGTGCACGAAGATGTGTGTGTGTGTGTGTGTGTCTGTCAGTCCGTTTTGTCCATCACGCTGCACTGATACAGAATGACAGCATTCCCCATGTACAAATCAAATGTACGTTCTCATGTAACTGCTGTGGCTGTGATCTTCCCCATTGGCATATCATGTTTTACAAGCAGGGCTCTGTTAGAATAGTGAGGCCTGGTGTTCGACTGACTGACACTCCACTGCCCCTGAGAGAACATCATGAAGGCATGGGATCAGATCACAACAACAACATAGAAAACTATGCAGATTATGCACATCATGTGTATCAGTTTTCAACATGAAGTTGAAATGCTAATTGTCGTAAATTAAAGCTTTTTAGTTTTTGTAGGCTATTCTCCCCATCCAATGGTTAAATTACACCCAAAATACATTTGCAATTGTATAACATCTATGGTAAATACCCCACTTCATTTTAACAGTTAATATTGTGTTTTTGTAGTTTTACTTGAGGCAAGGATATCAAAGCTTCTATTACGAAACTGGACTATTGTACATACTGTACTGTACAGTGCACACACCACTTAACAGGATTTGCTCTTTTCCATTCATGTTCTCGCCTAGGAGTGAAAACCAAACAGAAGAAGAGTTTATGCCACAGAGGATGAACTCTCTAATCTCTCCTTCAGGCACCATTTGACTGAGCAGAACACTCATGTCTGCCTGCTTAGCCCATCGCTTTCATACAATGCAGCCAAGATGTTTCTGATGGGTCCTTCCTCTGAGGCTGTTTGAGGACTGGGGCTATTCTGTGAACAATAAATAGATCTGGTGTGCATGGTTATTTCTCTCTTAGCTATTCAAAGTCTTAAGCCAATTATAAGTAACACTTAACATACTCATATGACGTTACAAAAATCTACAGTATTGAGAATTGGATACATTAATTGAAAGGACTATTATTTGGCTAATACAATGTGGTCCAAGCTTATGGGAAACAATATTTTCTTTAACTTTTGATTGTCTTTATTAAGACATCCTCTATATCAAATGTCAGCCAGACCGACCAGCCAGCCCGAGCCGCCTGCTTGCCGACCCCTGCCAGTCTAGTCAATAACTCAACTCTCTCCCCAACAACTTCCCTCCCATCTTTTTTTTATGTCTCAAGAGAAAGGTTTGGAAAACAAAAGTTGAATAAAAACACACATACACATACACCTACACATTAACACACAGAAACCGTACATCCTCCATATAATTCATATCATTGGCCTAAAAGTACTGTAGAGCACTTTTTACTTGCACACAATATAGCTGGATCACCCCGTCCAACCCATAAGGGGCCACGGCCCTGCAGCGCTCCAACACACCCCACTCAGCTTTAGTATCTTAGTGAAACATTCATTATTGGTTTTAGGTGTTAGGCCAAGGCCAGAGTGACAACCCACAGTACAGCAGACCCCCAGGGACCGGACTGAGCAGCCCAGCAGCTAGGGATTGCCTTAATAGGTATCTCCTCTGATGTGGGCATGTTTTCAATACAGACTCCTTTTGTCATACAGTATTCCATATAAGGCATCCAGACCTTATGAAAATTGCACAGTATACCCTTAATCTTGTAATAAATCAAATCTAGTGATACATAACTTGACATTTCTGCTATCCATTGTGGGATGATAACCAACCTTCCAATTAATGGCAATTCATTTCTTAGCCGCTATAAATGCTAGGTTACACAGTTTCTTCTGAAAACAGTCTCCAGTATCAACATTTTCAAGCAAACAAAAACAGGGAGAAGGGAGAGTATGTAGACATGCTGAGATAAAAGAACATACTCTTTGCCAGAATTCAGCCAGCCTTCACAAGCCCATAACATGTAAATATGTCCCCTTTTGTGTTTTACACCTCCAGCAGAAGAATTACATTTCTGAGTGCATGATATTAAGTTTCACTGGCATATAGTACATTCTATTGATGGTCTTAAACTGCAGTAATTTATGTCTGAGATTATACGAACATGACTGGGCATTCTAACATATATGTATCCATTCATCATCATCAATAGAGTCTCCCAAGTCTTCCTCACATTTTGTTTTACATGTTTTGTGTCATTGGGAAAAGCCTCTCAACCCTTGATACAGTTTGGCAATCAACTTTAGAGGTTTGTCAGACTGCCTTAAAATAGTTTCAATCTTTGAAGCTTCTGGCTTGTCCAGTGTTTGCTCCACAGAGAGAATAAAGTGTTGCATCTGCAAAAGTTCACCTCTGCGCCGTCACAGACTGGTCTTCCCTGGCTACCTGACCCTGATGTGACCCGTCACCATCTGATCCTGCCCAGGTGAGGCATGACAAATAATTACCTTGGTATACATTTATACATAATAATATCCAAAAATAGAATCAACGGTTCAATAATTGAAATTACCATTATTCCCAGATCCCAGACTGTAGCCTATCAACTCAAGATGGAACTTTGTATCCATTCACTGTTTGTTATAAAAAATTCACCTGACCTCCGTAGACTGGTCTTCCCTGGCTGTCTGGCACTTTAGGGACACCTGTCACCATCTCATCCTGCTAAGACATGATGAGCATTATGTTGTGTACTGACTGTGCACCATGACAGTGAAGCCTGTAGAGCTGTTTATACCATGCCAGTGTGAAAAGTAGGGAATTAGCTAGGGAAACTGACAGATCAATAACGTTACATTGTATACTGACTAATAAAAACTCACATTGCGCCGAAAAAACGTCAGAATATCGGTCTTCAATCGTTTGGCCACTGGTTTCATCATTTGATTCAGGTCTAGTGTGATTGAGACATAAATAATAGCCAAAGCTAGCTAACGTTAGCCAACTTTTGGCTAGCTCTAGCTAATGGTACAGTGGTACATCACCAAATGTATTTATGTTGAAAAAAAACAAAGGCTACAAAACATTTCCATACACACAACAGCTGTTAGATACTGCAACCTGACAGATAGCTAGCTAGAGGCTAGCTAGAAATGAACTGGCTGTGGTAGTTACTAGCTACCTAACTAGCTGCTAGTCGTTCATTCACTTCAGTCGAGAGGGGATGAAACATTAGCTAAAGTAACATGTCAGTTACACTACTAGCTCAGCACTGGGAATAAAAACAATGTTTTCTGTCAAACAACAGTTACCTTGCCAGCTAGATCAGTCAACTAAAGAGTAGCCAGTTTATGCTCTGCTTGCTTTTACAACTCTGAGAAAAAGTGCAACACAAAGACAGCAGCTGCCTCTCCTGTGCTGGTCCTATACGCCAGCCTTTCAGAAGCTTTGCTTTCACACAGCCTGTCCGCACACTCTGTGGTGTCAGTGTGATTTGCATTTTAATGAGGGAAATAAGTATTTGACCCCCTCTCAATCAGAAAGATTTCTGGCTCCCAGTTGTCTTTTATACAGGTAACGAGCTGAGAGTAGGAGCACACTCTTTAAGGGAGTGCTCCTAATCTCAGCTTGTTACCTGTATAAAAGACACCTGTCCACAGAAGCAATCAATCAATCAGATTCCAAACTCTCCACCATGGCCAAGACCAAAGAGCTCTCCAAGGATGTCAGGGACAAGATTGTAGACCTACACAAGGCTGGAATGGGCTACAAGACCATCGTCAAGCAGCTTGGTGAGAAGGTGACAACAGTTGGTGGTCGATTATTCGCAAATGGAAGAAACACAAAATAACTGTCAATCTCCCTCGGCCTGGGGCTCCATGCAAGATCTCACCTCGTGGAGTTGCAATGATCATGAGAACGGTGAGTAATCAGCCCAGAACTACACGGGAGGATCTTGTCAATGATCTCAAGGCAGCTGGGACCATAGTCACCAAGAAAACAATTGGTAACACACTACACCGTGAAGGACTGAAATCTTGCAGCGCCCGCAAGGTCCCCCTGCTCAAGAAAGCACATATACAGGCCCGTCTGAAGTTTGCCAATGAACATCTGAATGATTCAGAGGAGAACTGGGTGAAAGTGTTGTGGTCAGATGAGACCAAAATGGAGCTCTTTGGCATCAACTCAACTCGCCGTGTTTGGAGGAGGAGGAATGCTGCCTATGACCCCAAGAACACCATCCCCACTGTCTAACATGGAGGTGGAAACATTATGCTTTGGGGGTGTTTTTCTGCTAAGTGGACAGGACAACTTCACCGCATCAAAGGGATGATGGACAGGGCCATGTACCGTCAAATCTTGGGTGAGAACCTCCTTCCCTCAGCCAGGGCATTGAAAATGGGTCGTGGATGGTATTCCAGCATGACAATGACCCAAAACACATGGCCAAGGCAACAAAGGAGTGGCTCAAGAAGAAGCACATTAAGGTCCTGGAGTGGCCTAGCCAGTCTCCAGACCTTAATCCCATAGAAAATCTGTGGAGGGAGCTGAAGGTTCGAGTTGCCAAACGTCAGGCTCAAAACCTTAATGACTTGGAGAAGATCTGCAAAGAGGAGTGGGACAAAATCCCTCCTGAGATGTGTGCAAACCTGGTGGCCAACTACAAGAAACATCTGACCTCTGTGATTGCCAACAAGGGTTTTGCCACCAAGTACTAAGTCATGTTTTGCAGAGGGGTCAAATACTTATTTCCCTCATTAAAATGCAAATCAATATATAACATTTTTGACGTGTTTTTCTGGATTTTTTTGTTGTTATTCTGTCTCTCACTGTTCAAATAAACCTACCATTAAAATTATAGACTGAGCATGTCTTTGTCAGTGGGCAAACGTACAAAATCAGCATGGGATCAAATACTTTTTTCCCTCACTGTATATGACCAAAAGGGGTAATGTAACTTTGTTGAAATCAAATAAATCAACCTTCAAATATGAATGACTGACTCCTGCGGCCTGGACCAAATGGACCTAGCATGGCATAATTTTACGCACAGCAATATGACAGATTCGGAGCTCGCTTACCAACAGCAGGACCAACGACCAACACCTGCATCGAGAGGAAGAGGGGGAAATGTACCTATAATTAGCCTCCAAACCTAACTGACTGACGAGTGCCGGAATACCACAATATATGGAAAATACCAGAGTGTGTCTGGTTTTTGGCCAAAGCTTTGAATTCATCATTGGAGTAATTGTTGCCAGAAAGCACCTCGACCTCGCCACTGACAGACTTTATGGTGCTTTAAAGACAAATGAAGTCGGTGATCTTCAGGTCGGAAAGTCGGAGCTCTAGAAAGATGCCAAAGTTTCCGACTTGGAATTCCGAGTTGGATGACCATTCAAACTATTCTTTCCCAGTCGGAGCTCGTTTTTACCCGAGTTCCCAGTTGTATTGAACGCACTGAAGTCGGAGATGTCAAGAGTACAGAGTTCCCATTTCCCAGATGTTTTGAACGAGCCATTACAGCCTACCCGAATATCCGTCTGGATTCCGTTAGGCGCAACGGCTCTCATGCAGAGGCCAAACATTTACAACACACAAGCGCAAATACAAATGCATGCACATAAGCAAATGTATTTATAATCTATTGGAATAGGCGCATGGAAATAACTAATTGCAATAGGCTATAGAATAGCCACAGTATAGATAATCTAGCTGTTTTTAGAAGAGATACTACCCAACGTGACTTAAAATAAGGCTAGAGTAGTTTATTGCAAATTAATTGACATTTTTGGACATATCATACCATGCGTTTGTCATTTGTTTCATGTTATCGTAGGGCCTTCAGAAACCCCACAAATACAAAATAAATGTAAAGTCAAGACAAATTGTTAATCAGAAGCAATAACTCAGAATGTGGGATGTCTGTCTCCATAAATCCAAACAGAGAGAAGGAGGGAGAGATGGAAAGAGAGAGAGAGATAAGAGAGAGAGATAGGTGATGGACTGCCAATGTGACACCCAGTAGCTCTGGATTAGGTTACAGCAGTCTTTTCTCTCCAGTCTCCACGCCTGCATTACATCTGGAACAGAGATTGGGGCTGGGGCTACCCTCAGTGTTTACAACACTATGTTGTTTTCTCACACCCCTCGCAAAACTCCAGTCCCAACAAACATTCCAGACTTTCCAGGTATATTTTAATATAAGGGGAGGGGTGGTGGTCTAGGTGTCTAGCTTGAATCAGCGGGGCATTGGAGGGTGGCATTAGCCTGGAGTGTTCTTAGAGAGACATGTCTGTCTGAGAAACTGAGAATCCATCCCGGCTCTGTGGCGGCAGCGCAGTTTAGCTAAGGTCACGCCAGCAGGAAGGGTGGCATGACTATTAAATGTTTGTTTATAGACATTGAGAACAATGACTGACCGAGGGAACTTGGACTGAGGGAACACATGCAGACCCAATCAACAGACAATACTGCACGGCTTGAGGTTGCTCGGTGTTGCCTGTTAAAGACAGTAGGCTCTGTAAAGGATTATCCTTCTGAAGTTACCTAGCTAGCTACACCTCTGGTAATGTGACTGCCCCCTTTGTGGTCCACAGGGCACAGTAGGTGTTCCATAAGCGTTGATGTAAACGTCTGGCATGATGGGGCCTTGCAGGATGGAGGAAGACATCTGTCTGGATGAAAAGGATAGGTCAACCTGTCTCACATCAAGGGCTGCTGGCTATGGGGATAGATGACAGCACCAGAAAATAGATAATATTTTCCTCAAAATATATGAAGTTCTATAAAGCTATCAAGCACTATTGTATGTGAAATTATGTTTAGTCAAGTTACTTTGGAAATCCCCACTTCCTGTGTTTAGTACTAATGCATGCAGTTGTCTAGCAAGACACAACTCTTTAGATCTCCTAAATGTGATCATCTTTCTTACTGTATATGCAGTATTACCGTGTTTAGAGTCAATGTGATATGAAGACTAACTGCCACAGGGTCAAATCCCTCTCTTTATAGCTCTTCATCTGGAACAAAACAATAGGATCAAGTTCAGCTGCTGACAAGAAACCCCAGCTCTATCAAGTGTTAAGTTCCATTGTGACCTACAATGGCACACAATGGTCCCCACAGCACATGGCCTGTCCCTACTGCCTAATGAATAAAACACAGCGTTGCTCGGCGAGGAGACAAGGAAACATGTCAAACGGATGTCAAAAGGGTTTCTGCATGGTAGTCATGTCATTGTCACGTATATGTTAGGAGTGATAAGCAACAGGAAGGTAAGTTACTGTGAACTCATGAACCAAATGATGTCACTTTGGTCAACATAAAAAATACACCACAATACAATCAGTGTCTCCTGTGTTATAATGATGTGGAATAAAATTATGATAACAGGTGGAATGATATCTGTTGTCTTGCACAACCAGAAATACACTACAGAAATGTTATAATTATCTTTAATTATCTACTGCAGATTAAACATTGAAATGCTGATAGTTATTATGGCTCTATAGATCCATATTATCTGTGCATATATGTGTAAACTGTGTATGAGTGTGCATATGCTTTATAATGAAATGATAATGCCCGAGAAGCCATTGTTTGGAGAATATATTGGCACGGGTGTTGTCTATTCAAATAATGATTTACATATTTTCATTAAAAACTTAATTTTGATTAATTTATTCATACTATTTCATCCTTCCACAAGATGTAGTCCGACACAAATCTAGGGTTGCTACCCAAGCCGGCTGGCCGTTCATTCTATCGGTTCGGTTGCCAGAGACGCGACCCAGTCGTTCAGACTTTTTGTTCTGTATCTATGGACAAGACCCAGTCGTTCGTTCTAAATGTTCCATTGCCATACTGGCTGGCAACGTTCTTATCCCTTGCTTGCTAGCCAACTACTGTTAACTTAATCACGTCAAAAAGTGCAGCCAGAATAACAGCAAGGTAGCTGCATTTGCATAAGCTGTTTTCTAGTGACATTTATTTGGATACAGTACATCCATAACAATGAGCTAATGAGGTGTGATTTCACCTGGCATAGAAAATGTGCTCACTCGTCAGGACACGGTTGTTCAGAGAAGCTAGCCAACAACACAGCTAACACAATCACTTCAAGCTGAAGCTAGAAAGACTGCAAACTATTTTATTTTTTTATTTAACTAGGCAAGTCAGTTAAGAACAAACGGCCTACATGACTGCCTACACCGGCCAAACCCAGACCAATTGTGCGCTGCCCTATGGGACTCCCAATCACAGCCGGTTGTGATACAGCCTGGAATCGAACCAGGGGGTCTGTAGTGACGCTTCAAGCACTGAGATGCAGTGTCTTAGACCACTGCGCCACTCGGGAGCCCTAAACTAGCTGCACTTCGTTTCGTTTGACCTTTTTTCAATTGACATTTCTTTGTATATATCCATTAAAATGATGCCAGCTGATTCATGATTTTGTTCCGACTCCCGACATGTTCATTACTATGGGACAGCTGGAGACCAAATTTGAATATTGAAACAATGTTGCAAATGTCAGAGAGACAGCAGGGTTAATACAAATCTCCACTGTAGAAAACTAAATGTTAGTCTAAAATAAATTAGACACTGTCTAGATGCTTTTTATAGTGGAGACCAAGTTTATACAGTGCCTGACTGGGCTGATGAGACAGTGGGTTGCACAGTCAGATGGAACAGAGTAAATAGGCATTTTAACTTCATAGATTTAGCCGGTGGTAACTTGTGGAATAGACACCGGCTGGAATGCAGTTTTAACCAATCAGCATTCAGGATTAGATCCACCAGTTGTATAATATCAAATATTCCCCACACAGATCAAAAGTAAAACCATTTAGACCCATGCATGACCCTAAAAGGTCCATAACGGGCACAGTGTTACAAGCTGCCCTCCTGACCTCTAACCCCTGCAGCAGCCTTTTTGCTGAACTGCTTCAGGTGTTTAACCTTGTCATATTAAAGTGCTTGTTACTGGAGAGTGAGAGACTACTGGGGCCAGGACGGTAGAGGGATTTAAAAGGGGTGTGGTGCTCCTGATTGTCAGATTGTCTACGGCTGTCTGTCTAAAGGTCTAGCTGCCAGAAGACATCAAAGGCTCAGTCATTCCTTTATACCATCTTTGAACCTAAAACACGCCCTCTTCCCCCCCCCCCCTCCTGCATTCTTGACCTACATCAGTTGTAGTTTTCCTTTCATGATGTTCACTATTGTAGGCCTGTACTATGTTCTTAATTGGCATAGTTTACTTGAAGCAAAGTGTGTCCTTTATAGTCTTTTGAAGAACCTCAAACAAACCCATTTTTGGGGGACAGCCCACAGCAGTCTAAAACATTCCCGTCCACGAAAAGCATGACTAACAGCTAAGTTGCATCTGATTATCATTCTATGAACTTGAGTTAAACACCATTCGCTAGTTCAGAGGAGTCATAACATATGACCTCACTATTTCCTCAAAGAGAGAAGTGGAGGTGTTCTTGGTCTGAGCAAGCCTTCTGACAATAGCCGCCCATCAACTGTCAGTCTAGATTGATGGGTATGAAAAAGTTACCTGAAGGAGAGATCAAAGTCCCGCAGGAGACATACGCCTCACCATTTAACTCTTTCATCTCAGCCCATCTATGTTGAGTCACTACCCTTCACTGTCGATCTGGTTGACTAATAGAGAAGGCACCTGTGCGTTAAAATTCTAACAGTGTTTGATATACCAGCTAGACGTAACAGTGTTACATTCCCACAAGACAAACTCAAAATGTTGCTCACAACAAAGGGAACTAAAAGAAAATAATTGACAACTAAACAAATCAGAAAAGGATTCAAAAGGGGTTCTGAAAGGTACCCATGTGGGTGCCCACTGAAAGTTGGCAAAGCCACTAGTAAGGGGTTCTAAAACACGCCCACTAGGTTTGCCTCCAAAAAGACAACCTTAAAGAAAAACCCACAACAACTTAAGCTTGGTAGTAAAAAGAATATGGAGCAAAACAAACTTAGGAGTGATAAGCAACAGAAAGGTAAGTTACTGTGAACTCATGTACCAAATTATGTTACTTTGGTTAACATAAAAAATACACCACAATACAATCAGTAAACTTTCAAACTTATATACAGTTGAAGTCAGAAGTTTACATACACCTTAGCCAAATACATTTAAACTCAGGTTTTCACAATTCCTGACATTTTATCCTAGTAAAAATTCCCTGTCTTAGGTCAGTTAGGATCACCACTTTATTTTAAGAATGTGAAATGTCAGAATAAGAGCAGAGAGAATTATTTATTTAAGCTTTTATTAATTTCATCACATTCCCAGTGGGTCAGAAGTTTACATACACTCAATTAGTATTTGGTAGCATTGCCTTTCAATTGTTTAACTTGGGTCAAATGTTTTGGGTAGTCTTCCACAAGCTTCCCACAATAAGTTGGGTGATTCCTCCTGACAGAGCTGGTGTAACTGAATCAGGTTTGTTGGCCTCTTTGCTCGCACACACTTTTTCAGTTCTGACCACAAATGTTGTATAGGATTGAGGTCAGGGCTTTGTGATGGCCACTCCAATACCTTGACTTTGATGTCCTTAAGCCATTTTGCCACAACTTTGGAAGTATGCTTGGGGTCATTGTCCATTTGGAAGACCCATTTGCGACCAAGCTTTAACTTCCTGACTGATGTCTTGAGATGTTGTTTCAATATATCCACATAATTTTCCTTCCTCATGATGCTATCTATTTTGTGAAGTGCACCAGTCCCTCCTGCAGCAAAGCACCCCCACAGCATGATGCTGCCACCCCTGTGCTTCACGTTTGGGATGGTGTTCTTCGGCTTGCAAGCGTTCCCCTTTTTCCTCCAAACATAACGATGGTCATTATGGCCAAACAGTTCTATTTTTGTTTAATCAGACCAGAGGACATTTCTCCAAAAAGTACGATCTTTGTCCCCATGTGCAGTTGCAAACCGTAGTCTGGCTTTTTTATGGTGGTTTTGGAGCAGTGGCTTCTTCCTTGCTGAGCAGCCTTTCAGGTTATGTCGATATGGGACTCGTCTTACTGTGGATATAAATACTTTTGTACCCGTTTCCTCCAGCATCTTCACAAGGTCCTTTGCTGTTGTTTTGGGATTGATTTGCACTTTTCGCACCAAAGTATGTTCATCTCTAGGAGACAGAACGCGTCTCCTTCCTGAGCGGTATGACGGCTGCGTGGTCCCATGGTGTTTATACTTGCGTACTATTGTTTGTACAGATGAACGCGGTACCTTCAGGCATTTGGAAATTGCTTCCAAGGATGAACCAGACTTGTGGAGGTCTACAATTCATTTTCTGAGGTCTTGGCTGATTTCTTTTGATTTTCCCATGATGTCAAGCAAAGAGGCACTGAGTTTGAAGGTAGGCCTTGAAATACATACACAGGTACACCTGCAATTGACTCAAATGATGTCAATTAGCCTATCAGAAGCTTCTAAACCCATGGCATTTTCTGGAATTTTCCAAGCTGTTTAAAAGGCACTGTCAACTTAGTGTATGTAAACTTCTGACCCACTGGAATTGTGATACAGTGAATTATAAGTGAAATAATCTGTCTGTAAACAATTACTTGTGTCATACACAAAGTAGATGTCCTAACCGACTTGCCAAAACTATAGTTTGTGAACAAGAAATTTGTGGAGTGGTTGAAAAACGAGTTATATAAACTTCCGACTTCAAATGTAGGTTGAGCTTGAAATTGTACCTCAGCTGACATGAGGTGTAGCTCTCCTAACATCTCTCAAGCTGAACTGGAACACTGGGCCAGCCACTCCTAAATAGAACTTGGGCCAACACAGGTGAAACCCCTTTCTTCTAACGAAATGGCAACCAGCACAGGTATAACACATAATGACTGATGAGGTGACACCAATCTGTGCGCCCTAAGTGCGAAAATGCTCTACGTGCTAAAAGTCCAACCTCAAAACATAAATGGAAAAACCAAAACCTATAACAATAGTAAACTAAAATCCAGGACACTGAAATTAGTATGATATGTTACATTTGGTAAGGTTATATAAGACAGAAGGTTACTTAAGGCAAAAACAAAAGGAGGATTGCTGAGCGTATAATGCGAACGTTGTTTGAATGTCATCATGGACAACTTGCTACTTTTTAGATACTTTGCAACTACTTGGCATGTTATCTAACCGTTCCCCTAACCCTTTAACCTAAATCCTAACCTTAACCCTAACTTTAACCTTAACCCTAACCTTAACCCTTACCCCTAGCCTAGCTAACGTTAGCCACCTAGCTAGCGTTAGCGTTAGCCACCTAGCCAACGTTAGCCAAAACAAATTGGAATTCGTAAAGATATCATATCTACCGCAAATTCGTAACATATATGAATTTCAATTCGTAACATATCATGTTAATTGTAATTTGTAACATATCATACAAATTGTAATTAGTAACATATCATATGAAATGGATGATGGACAACAACAAATTAACTCATACCATACCAATAGTAACATATCATACTAATTTGGGTGTCCCAGATTTTTGTTTATATGTTATCCAGGTAGGATATACAGGGTTAGAAACAGCAACCGTATATATTGAGAATTCACATCATATTAGCAGATTCTACACTCAATTCAATGTAGAGCCAAACCATAAGATAGGACAAGAGGCAGTCTTATACACCACATATTTCACACCTATTGTACCACAACAAATAGGCAATTTCAGGTTATTCGGTGTGGGGCTCTCCTCCTCACATTGGAGGCCTGTATTAGTAGTGGAGGGCTATTTGCATTCCAGCAGTGAGAATGAGGGCAATTAAGCCATTTCCCCTCCAATCTATCTTCTTCCAGCCAACCAGGATCAATGGAGGCTCATGCTGCAGCTGCACAGCCCCATGTGTGCCAGGCACAGGCATACAGAGCAGAGGAGAATATTAGGGTTAAACCCACGACTGGTCCTCAGACTGGCCCCATATCTGAGTCACTGCACAGAGGTTGGGCCAGACCACAGCTAGAGGGGGGTTCTCCCACCCCATCTGTAAAAGCACTACCTGGTCCTGCAGTGCAGCATTTGTTTTCTTAACGATTCGAGTAAGGACGCCTGTGTTTTGTATCAATCGAGATGTATTTGTGACCAGGCCCCTCAGTAAACATCTTAATTGCTGAGAAGGGAAAACACCTGGAGATTCAGACCAGGGCTGTTTTTTCCACCTGTGTTGCCTTTGTTTTTTAATTTTTTTCCCCAAGTCTTTATTTGCTTTGTAATTTTTTGGTTGGATGGCTACATGTACAATATTCATGTCAATTTACACAGTTTATACCACATGTACCCATAGGCTGCCAAAAAAAAGAAAAAAAAAGAAATACATAAAATGATCATATTGATCACACTTGATTTTGCAATAATACACAATTGCTATGTAAAGAAAAGAGAAACAAAAAGAGGTGGGCCTACACCACCAACTCCCCACCCATTCCCCCCAGCCCAACATGTCTCCGTCCAATGTTTTACACCACTTCCCACCCCACCTAGCAACATAGGTTGTTTGTCAGTCCCCACCCCCCATATCGCTAACCCCTCCCCCCCTCTACATCCAGGGTTGCTTATCAACTGAGGATGCTTTTACATCCACCCACCCACCCCCCCTCCCGGCTTTCCACCTGTGTTGCCTTTTGAGAGAAAGCAGTGCTTCCCCACAACCACCACCTTCCATTGCAATCCATCTGAACCTCTCCCCAGGCACTCAGACCAGCCACTCCAAACTCAATTAGCCAAATCAAATTTCACAAAAGTAGCTTGAGTTCACCTTCCACTAGACTGCCTCCTTTGGATGTGAAAGAGCCTGGCTTTTACCTGGAGGCCGTGGGCTCCAGTCTAATAATGGCGTGAGATTAGGCCTAAGAAAGAGCAACAGATATCCTACGACACCTATGCAGCTAGGGTTTGGAGCACCTGCAAATTTGGTCCAATTTGCAGGTGCTAAGAACTTAATCTCCCTGCTTTCGGGCCATGTAGGTATCTGTTTTCTCCCCTCTGTTTGGCGTCGCAAACCTGAACACAACATGTGACAGGTATTAGGGCTTCGCAACCATCCAACCTCCGCAGCCAAATCCAGGTGATCATCAATCATTTACATCTGTAATTAGATGTGAATGTCAAAACAGAAACTGTACACTTGAACAGGGACTGTGTGTTCAGTGGGTCTGGCATCATATTTGGCATGTAGTAGGGGGGGCAAACAGGACAGGTGGGAGAGAGAGTGTTACGAACCCCATGGCTTTAAACGTCTAGGGTGGATGGACAAGAGACCCGTAACATAATTCATGCAAATTAGAATCGTGACATGGAACAGTGAGAACAAAAACTACACGACAACCATAAACTACTGTCAAACATAAAATGTTTATTTTTGAACACACAGTAAATGTTTGGGAAAAAGGGCTGAGCAGGACCCAAGAAATGAAACAATAGTGTAAAAAAACCTAAACTGATCTTGCCTGCCTCAAGAACCGCTAAGCTACTGCTAATCATACAAAAAAAAAATACAGTGGGTGGTCCGCTCAGGTCTAACTAGTGTTTTTAGACAGTTTTCTTCCTACGGGTAATGTATGCCCAAGGGCAACTTGCTTAAATTCCCCTTTTCCCAGAAACACACAACAAAGTTACCAAACAGAGTAACCAGCAAATGAGTGAGTACACAAAACACAGGACACCACAGTATCCATACTCACATACGGAAAATAGTCTCTAACAATATCATCTGACTGTCCGTCCGTTAAATGAATCAGGCTTGACGGGAGAGACAGCAGCATCTCTGAATTTGGCAATCTAGCACACTGCTGCTGAGTATTGCGCAACTCCAAACCATCTCCGTCCACATCATTAACATGACCTCCCACTACAGCCATAGCAGCAATAGAGACAGCCGACTCGGCCAGTTTCTCTGGACTGTCTATCTGAGTGACGGGTCTGGTGTGGTATGTCTTCAACATGTTAACGTGGCACACACGAGATTGGCGTTTTCGATCAGGAGTCTGTATCACGTAATCAGTTTCACTTAGTTTATTTTCAATTACATAAGGACCAGAGAAACGTGCTGACAATGACGCTCATGGCACAGGCAACAATACAAGAACTTGGTCACCTGGCTGCAGTGAACGAGAAACAGCCTGGGTGTCATAGTGCCGTTTCATCCGTCTCTGTGAGGAAGATAGCGCTTCCTTTGCTAGAGCACAGGCACCATGTAGGCGCTCACGAAAGCGACTAACGTAGTCCAACACATTTTCTTTCACACACAACTCTTGTGATAAAAACTGATCCTTAAGGACTTTCATGGGTCCTCTCATGGTGTGTCCAAACACCAGTTCAGCTGGGCTGAACCCTAAGGATTCCTGTACTGTCTCACAGACAGCAAACTAAACTAGAGGAACTCCCTCATCCCAATCCTTCTCAGATTCCAAGCAATATTTACGGAGCATAGACTTCAGTGTCTGATGCCAACGTTCAAGCGCACCCTGAGACTCTGGGTGATATGCGCTTGACACACGGTGTGTAACTGACAAGGATTTTAACACTTGTTTGAAAAGTTTAGAAAGGAAATTCGTACCCTGATCAGTTTGTATCACCTTAGGTAACTCAAAAGTTGAGAAGAATTTGATCAACGCTTTACTCACCACCGGAGCAGTAATCCTTCGCAGAGGAATGGCCTCTGGGCACCTGGTGGCCACACACATAATCGTCAACATAAACTGGTTACCAGATTTTGTCTTTGGTAATGGTCCAACACAATCAACCATCACATGTTCGAATGGTTCACCTATGGCAGGTATGGGACAAAGAGGCGCGGGAGGAATAACCTGGTTCGGTTTCCCAGTTACTTGACAGGTGTGGCAAGTCCGACAGAACTGAGCCACATCTTGTTTTAAACCAGGCCAAAAGAAATGTCGCAAAACTCGATCATAAGTCTTGGTGACTCCCAGATGTCCGGACCACCGGTGATCATGAGCAAGGGATAAAACATTTTGTCGAAAGGCTGTAGGAATCATTATTTGGTAAACAGCATTCCAATCTCCGCCAGCGTCAACATGGGATGTCCATTTACGCATGAGGAGATTACCATCAATGAAGTATGCCATGTTTTTCTTCTTTATCTCCTCCTCTGAGACAACACTAGAAAAACATTTAGCCAGGCTAATGTCAACCTTCTGGTTAGCGATCAGCTGCTCACGAGTGACTGGTAACTGTGATGCCTCAGCAACAAGTTCCACATCCTTCTTCCTTTCTCTGGGCTGTTGGTCAGACTGCACCAGCTTACCAGAGGTAGCACCCAAACTATCCTCTGGGTCACACTCTCTGAATAGAATCGTGTTCGACAAATCTATCACGTCACCCACTTGTCGTGCTTGAGCACGTGTGACAGCACAAGCGGGGAACACATCTGGATAACCCTGTGCCAGCTCCTCGGAGAGAGACTGGTCACTTTTATCCAATACCTCCAATACGGGTATCACCTTTCCTCCGGCAATATCGTTGCCCATTATAAATGTCACACCTTTTACTGGCAACATAGGACGTACTCCAACTCTGAACAATCCACTGACTAACTCAGAGTGTACGTTCACAAAGTGCAATGGCCCTGGAACGAATCCCATTTCAATTCCTTGTACTAACACACTGGAACCACAATATGTATTATTGGACAAGGGCAACACATCAGAATCTGAGGATTCTAACTGGATGCTGAGACGCGTCGTCATCTGATATGGAAACAAACCCCTCAAAAATGAACGGTTCAAAACTGTGATCTGGGACTGGGACAGGGACTTTCAAACCACATTCACTATGAGGCCTCTGTCTTGACTCCGGCCTTGCAACCGTATGAATCAGCCCAACACCCCTTGGCGGCCTGGCGTGCTGAGGCATCCCCTGTTTGCGTTTTAGCAGAAAGCAATCATTAACCATATGTCCCACCTTATGACAATAGAAACAGTGACGCACATCTTTTGAGCGTGCTGGATGTACTGCTGGTCGACTAGGACTAAAAGTAAGCAACTCCGCGGCCCTGCTCTCCGTACGAGCCGAAAACACGCTCTTATGCGTCAACACAAACTCGTCTGCCAATACAGACGCTTCCGACAGTGAGGATACTTTCTGTTCGTTCAGATAAACTACAATGCGTTCGGGTAAGCAATTCTTAAACTCTTCTAACAAGATTAACTCCCGTAGAGAGTTAAAATCAGTTACCTTACTAGCACTGTGCCATTTGTCAAACAGATTTCCTTTGTCTCTAGCAAACTCCACATAAGTCTGAGTAGGATACTTTTTATGAGACCTAAATCTCTGTCGATATGCCTCAGGAACAAGCTCATAGGCACGAAGAACAGTAGCTTTGACCACGTCATAATTCAAGCTGTCTTCAAGAGGTAGCGCTGACAGAACCTCTTGGGCTTTACCGGTTAATTTACACTGAAGTAATAGGCACCATACCTCTTCGGGCCATTTCAATGCTACTGCCATACGTTCAAAAACACTGAAATAGGAATCAACCTCTGACTCCCTAAACACAGGTACCAAGGTGATCTGTCTACTAATATCAAAAGTAGCAGATGACACAGCTGGTGAGGATGGCTCACTAGCAGGCATAGTATGAGCAGAGACTAACCTCGCTGTTTCTGCCTCCAGTTCCATTTTACGCGTCTCCAGTTCTTGATCAAGCCTACGCGTCTCCTGTTCTGCCTCTAGCTTACGCGTCTCCTGTTCTGCCTCTAGCTTACGCGTCTCCTGTTCTGCCTCTAGCTTACGCGTCTCCTGTTCTGCCTCTAGCTTACGCGTCTCCTGTTCTGCCTCTAGCTTACGCATTTCCAGCTTGTCTTGCCTGATTTGTGCCCGCTCTTCCGCCTCCATTTGGAGCCGTGTCGAGCGGACATCCATCCTGGCATCACTGTCAGACAGTGGGGAGAGTGGGTCAAAACGGGGCAATGTGGCTGGAGCCTTAGCCTCGTCCTCAGACACCGACGGGCTTACAGGAGCAGCAACCACATCCCCTACAGGAGCAGCAGGGTCAGGCGGCGGTAACTCAAGCACTCGCTCATTCAATAATATCTCTAACACTGCTTTCCTAACTTCTGCTTTCACTAAAACCCTTGATATGGGTACAGAAAAGTGGTCAGCCAAAGCCTGTAGATCCACTCTACGGCAATTCCAAAAATGCATCCAACTCAAAAGTAGCCATCCTAAACTAACACGAGCCAACGAATACTGAACAAAAAAACAGGTAGTTACAGCTGCCAAGCTCAACACTGAACCAGACACTACACTAATTTGCATGAGTAACACAGGTATCAATGAGAATGATCCCGGACGAACCCCCACATTATGTTACGAACCCCGTGGCTTTAAACGTCTAGGGTGGATGGACAAGAGACCCGTAACATAATTCATGCAAATTAGAATCGTGACATGGAACAGTGAGAACAAAAACTACACGACAACCATAAACTACCATCAAACATAAAATGTTTATTTTTGAACACACGGTAAATGTTTGGGAAAAAGGGCTGAGCAGGACCCAAGAAATGAAACAATAGTGTAAAAAAAAAAAAACTGATCTTGCCTGCCTCAAGAACCGCTAAGCTACTGCTAATCATACAAAAATTACAGTGGGTGGTCTAACTAGTGTTTTTAGACAGTTTTCTTCCTACGGGTAATGTATGCCCAAGGGCAACTTGCTTAAATTCCCCTTTTCCCAGAAACACACAAAGTTACCAAACAGAGTAACCAGCAAATGAGTGAGTACACAAAACACAGGACACCACAGTATCCATACTCACATATGGAAAATAGTCTCTAACAACTGACCGGCTTTTAAACAATGGGATGTGTGATTGAAAAACCAGAAACAGGTGGTGCAATGCAGAGGAATGTCCACTGATTGGTCCACCTCATCAATCAGCACCCAACGACCACCAATCAGGAACATACAGGACACCTGTGATTAGGGCAGAAGGAGAGGAAAAACACAAAAAGACACAGGACACCTGTATCCGTAACAGAGAGAGTGGGAAAGATGAGAAGAAGCTGAAACTTTGGTCTTTCTACGTCTTTCTATCCCCAGGGGTTGAGCAATTATATAAGATATAAAATGATGTAAGAGCATATTTATATTTTCTTGCATAAGTGAATTAATTAAGTGATGTGCCATAGTGAATACATTTAACACAACAGAGGAAAAATGCAAATACGCTTTCTGATTATAAGGACTTTTGAAAATGATCACAGTGAGTGGGTATCAAAGTGACAAGCCAAAACAATTGAGTCTGGAACATGTTGAGAATAAGCTATGTGTCATAGCTCGTCTGTTAATTGAATTCTCACTGATCTTTGCATGCACTCACAAATGATTGACCTTAATTGATTGCTGATTGCCCTTAATTGATTGCATGTGTGCTGTGACTTGCAGATTTGCTGTGCTTAATTGTATGAACTTTTTAAATAACCCTCCTCCTGTGATTGGAGCATCCCCTAACTACGGTCTTTCATTGCGGTTCATGCCCTCTGCCTCCTTTATAACCTGTGGTGCGCATGTGTTTGGGGTCGAGCACCCCTGTTAGGGCAGCGCGGGGAGCAGGAGTGTGGTGTGCAAGCTGTCGGTCCAAACTATAAAGGTCCGAGTTGCGGAGCTCTGGTTGGAGCTAGCTTGTAGTGGCGGCCGTCTTAAATGTAGTTCAGGGTTGTTGTTATTTGTTTTCTGTAGGTCTTGCTCCAAGCGCCACTCCCTCATGATCGCTGTGATGGTGGCTCAGCCAGGTAGATTTGTTATTATGAGGAAATTATGTATGATTTAACTTTTTACTCTTAGAGGGACTGTAATGTGATTGTAGTCCTGGGTGTTATTGTCTTGTAGTGCGCAAGCCACCATCCGGGTATGTAATGATTGTTGCTATTTATGCTGGTAAAATAAATGCAAATTGCCAGTTGGGTTTTAATCTTGTAACTGCAAAGATCTTTGTAATGAAATTGTATAAAGCGTTGCCTAGTCCATTGCATTGCTCATGACCCAATCCAATAGGTGGCGTGTCACGAACCTGTCTTATACTGATTGAGGTGTTCACCCTCACTAAACTGGTGTAGTCTGGTAGTTGAGCCGTTTTAGGCACAGCCATACTCTGCCAGGTTGTGACATTTGCATATCTTAATGACCAACTCTGGTAACAAGTCACTTAACCTCACTGTTGTCTTCCTACCATTAGACAAGTGGGTCAATTGGCTCTCAACCAGCCATACTCTCCACTTGAGGCCAAAACAAGGGATTACATAAATGAACAACAAAGCTTGAGTGTCTGATAAACTGCTTTGAATATAATCCCAATAATTGGTTGCAAGGTTTGCGGTTATGTGACCCATGATATTGCCCATTTTAGTTGAATTACACCTTCTCTGAATAGTTGACAAATGCATCCAGTGATATTTCATATCACTTTTTGCATTTAGTCACATTTTTATGATGTATTTGAATAGGGGCTTGATTGGACATTTTCTGAATTCATTCCAACACTTCATTTGCCTTAAAGAACTTCTGACCTTTGGTAATATACCAGACGGTGCAAACTTTCACACTAATGCCCTAACATTCCCCCCAAGGAGGTGGGCGGGGGAATGCAGACAAGCCAACGAAAAGTAGGGACAGACAGGGTCCAGTAATGAATTTGTGTATTGTCTGCTGGGAGGGAGAAGAAGCCCCTGGGTGGGGCATCACATCAAAGGAGTTTCCACTTTATTGCCTGCACCTTCAGTTCAGGTATTCAACTGGACACTGACCCCTCTGGAGCTGCTCCAGCTTCCAGAGATGGACCAGTTCTGCAATAGTGTTTTGTACACTTGTAATGGCAGAGTTGTTAGAAACAACTTTGAGAAAAACGATCCACTTCATGAGAAATATTGTCACGTCATTGGTGATGTAATGGGCGTCATTAGCAAGGGCACTTGAGCTTCAAAAGTTATGCACTGTTAGACAATGCAAACTACTATATTGCCAACTTCCTCTATATATTAATATTACAGCCTCCAGGACACCTACATTTACATTTTAGTCATTTAGCAGACGCTCTTATCCAGAGCGACTTACAGTTAGTGCATACATTATATATTTTTCCCCCTGTGGGAATCGAACCCACAACCCTGGCGTTGCAAACGCCATGCTCTATCAACTGAGCTACATCCCTGCCGGCCTTTCCCTCCCCTACCCTGGACGACGCTGGGCCAATTGTGCGCCGCCCCATGGGTCTCCCGGTCGCGGCCGGCTATGACAGAGCCTGGATTCGAACCAGGATCTCTAGTGGCACAGCTAGCACTGCGATGCAGTGCCTTAGACCACTGCGCACCCGCTGTCACAGGAAGGCCAAAAAGATCATCAAGGCCTGTTCACCCCTCTATCATCCAGAAGATGAGGTATGTACAGGTGCATCAAAGATGGGACCGAGATTTCTGAAAAACAGCTTCTATCGCAAGGCCATCAGACTGTTAAATAGCCATCACTATCCGGCCTCCTCCCAGTACCCTGCCCTGAACTTAGTCACTGTCACTAGCCGACTACCACCCAGTTACTCAACCCTGCACCTTAGAGGCTGCTGCCGTATGGACATGGAATCACTGGTCACTTTAATAATTGAACACTTGTCACTTTAATAATGTTTACACACTGTTTTACTCATTTTATATGTATCTACTGTATTCTGGTCAATGCCTCTCTGACATTGCTCGTCATAATATTTATATAATTCCATTATTTTACTTGGAGATTTGTGTGTATTGTTGTGAATTGTTAGATACTACCGCACTGTTGGAGCTAGGAACACAAGCATTTAGCTAAACTCGCAATAACATCTGCTAAATATGTCAATTCAGTTTTATTTGATTTGAACTGAGTAATTTACATGGCAGGCTTCTACCATCAGTTGGAGTCCCCCACTAGGCAGACCAAGCTACAGTCCGCAGCTCAGGTGTGATTGGGGGTCAAGCCGTCAGACACGGTCTGTCCAGTCCCTTCCACTGAGGTCGGTTTTTACAGTGGGGACTGGACTGTGGAATGCACTGATTTGAGCACTGCTATCCTCTCAGGCGGCTCTACACTGTCCTAGGGCCAGAGTGGCCTCTCTCAGGGTCATTCTCCCATGACACCCAACCCTGAGTGGGAACACCCCCTGAGCTTTGATGTTAGAGTGGCCAGTTTTGAATGTGGCATTGATGCAGGTAGACGCAAAGGGCTGTACACCTGAGTGGAATTAAAGGGGGGCGGGTCAGAGTGTTCGCACTATAGAATGTCTGGAATGTATTAAACAAAACAATATTATAGTATTACGCACATGGCACATTTTCAACAATCGTTCCTAGTAAAGACCTGTCGTGAGTTTGATGGAGCCTTTGACATGACATCAAAATTAGCCTAGTTAACAGTAACATTACTGCATTTTTGTTATTTTCATGCCATGAAACTGCATCATCAATAACTGGATAGCATCAAGGTAGTCCCCCAAACCCAAAAACACAGAGACACTTTGAGAAAGCCTCCCAACAGATGACTATATTCCGTAATAGTAGTGACAGAGAAATGGAGAGAGGAGATGATAAACAGATGTGAGCCATAGTGTGGTCTGACTAGTCTCTGTGCTGGATCTCTGTGCTGGACTTTTTCCTGTGAGAACAGAGCAGCCTCTCTCTGGTTCCCCTTCCTTTTTTCCAGCCCTGTCTTTCTCACTAGCTGGAATTTCTGCACTGCTCTGCTCAGCCACAGGCTTCTAATGTTATAATCGTCCCTGTGCCACTGTCCGCCACAAGGGAGGACACAATGGGTAGCAGATTGTCAGACTAATGGTGAAAAAGAGGCCAGGTGAACTGGGAGGGCTTCTAGAATCTAGATGACTCCCACACCTGCTGTTCTCACAGAGGCACTATGAATGGCCATCTGTGACTTCCACTGTGGAGGAGGGCAGGTAGGTAAAGACTGTGGGACTGGGCATGTTTTTCACGAACACAATCAAACATGGTAGTGTACTGTAAATATAGACAGAACACAGTTGATCTGTTGAAGGGACTTCTGAATTCAGACTGGGAAGATTTTGAATATGAAAATATATATTATTTCCCTCAAGTTGTATGTGAATATGTAGAGATGTAAATATATCTATCAAAATAACTATTCCAAACGGGAGATATGATGCTAATGCGATTAATGCAACATCCCACAAAGCCACAACACCTAACCACTAGGAAACCACCACTCTATGTAGCTCAATTGGTAGAGCATGGCGCTTATAACGCCAGGGTAGTGGGTTCGATCCCCGGGACCACCCATACTTTAAAATGTATGCACACGTGACTGTAAGTCGCTTTGGATAAAAGCATCTGCTAAATGGCAAATTATATTATTATTATTATTACTATGTCCTAAGAGAGGGAGCGGAGCCAGGCTCCCCAAGTCGCAATTAACCTTGATGACTTACCTAGTGGGAGCAAGTGTTGAAATCACTCACAGAAAGTATTGTCAGGGAAACATAATAATACGGAACCACAAAACAATTACTAATGACTTCGATCATCTGCCTGTCGTGTCAGCTATTACAACAGGGGGTACAATACAGCAAGCAGGAGGGGAAAACAAAATCAGTACACTGGGGGACGTGGCCACAGCTGGAAAGGTGGCTGGTTGTATATTAAACATTGTAGATAAAACATGGAGGCAGGTGTGATTTACCTATAGCAACATTTGTGGCAAATAGAAACCACAAATTGCTGCCTCTCTATTCAATCTGGAGGCTCTTATTAATCACCAATTTGTGGTAAGCATAATGAAATCAACAGCAATGCTGATGAAAAAGGGACTTGGAGTCAGCATGGAAATCCAGTGAACATAACGATCAAAATATATTGTACAAACCCATTTTACACCACCAATTATTCACCAATCCAAATCACATCTCCAACATTTCCATATTTTCCATGTGTGACTAGGCGCTGAGCCTTTGTCGTGGACGTGACCAGGTTCAGTCAGTGATGATGTATTTCCTGTGGGTTTGTCCCTTCTAATCTCCCTAGTCTGTCTCAGGAGAGATTGGCTGATAAAGTATAGGGTCCGACTACTCCTCATCCTCGCCAGCTGCCTACTCTGGTCACGTTAACATGGCCCCATTAGTCATAATCTTGTCCCCAGGGCCGGGCTTGGAAAACCCTGCCTGGCAACGGCAAAATAGTGCTGAATGAAAAACGAACTATGTATTTACCTTTATTTCAACAGGGAAGTCATTTTGAGACTAAAGTCTCTTTTGCAAATGAGCCCTGCACAATACAAAAACGAACACATCAATAGGCAAGTATAGATCAACATAAGTATAGACAATATACATATTAAAATACTAAACACAGTCAATTAAAACAAACACATTCTTCATTATAAAAATCCTCTGTCAGCTGTCTGAATTGCCCTAGGGACACCAAAGCATCCAATCGAAACATATTTTGGAGATTATTCCAAACAGGGTGCAAGGAAGCTAAAGGCTGATTAACCTAACTATATAGACACCAAATTAATCTCCAGAGTTAACCAACCCTTAACAGTGAAGTTAGGTAAGTTGGAATCTTGTGGTGCAGGGCTTTGTAAACAAAAAGAGCCTAATGATGTGATCTACGTGACTTTATGTGCATGACCTAAAGGGAAAAAGAGAACAAAGTTTTATCTGATTGACTGACTTAACTTTGGCAGTTCCCTGCACTGACTGCTGGGCCGGAAAAGAAAGTCACTCTCGCGAAGTTGAGCTTATGGTGTCAGAAATAGCTACTAAAATCTGTGGCGTTAACAAATATTGTAGATTGAAATCAGTGGCTCCCTACAGTACTGTATGTGCAGCACATCATCCAACTCATTAACTTCATAAACGTTTTGTGTGTGTGGTTTTTGTGCTTATGTATGAACAACTACACCTACAATTAGTTGAATAACTGGTATACTATTAACATATTCATTTGCTAGCACACCAGTGCACAGTTATGCATCAGCATTTTCAAGATAGCCAAAGAGCGCAAAAGGCAAGCAATGACCTGAGGATAGCAATCTAGGCAGACTGACTCTGAGCGGAGGAATTCTGCTGAGGTTTGGCAGACATGATGGAATGGGGTTGATAACACTAGCAGACTGACTGATCTCCCTCATACCCCAAACATGTTACCTCTGCGTAGGGGCTAGCTACTTCAAACGGCATCCATATTTCAGTGACCTGTAATATGCTTTAAAAGCCATAAGACTCCTGAACAGCTAATCAAATGGCTACCCGGACTATTTGCATTGTCCCCCCCACCCCCTCTGTTTATTATCTATGCATAGTCCCTTTAACTCTACCTGCATGTACATATTACCTCAATTACCTCAACTAACCTGTGCCCCCGCACATTGACTCTGTACCGGTACCCCCTGTATATAGCCACCCTACTGTTATTTTATTTTACTGCTGCTCTTTAATTATTTGCTATTTTTATTTTTTAGTTATCTATTTTTTTACTTAACACTTATTTTTCTTAAAACTGCATTGTTGGTTAAGCATTTCACTGTAAGGTCTACACCTGTTGTATTCGGCGCATGTGACAAATAACATTTGTTTTGATTTGAAGTATGAGGAAGTGGTCTGGAATAATCAGGTAGCTAGCAGGAGAGACCATGTCAGTGACCAAGAAGAGAAGACAGAAAAAGGGTAATTAATGAACCATAGGTGAACCTTCAATTGACCAGAAGTTGACCTCTTTTGTTTTTGACGAGTCACCTCTCACTAACTGGTGGATTGACTTGAGGACTTTGGAGGAGCCTTGGTTCATTCACACCTGTGTAGTAAAGGTCAGGCTCTGCAGCCTCATGCCTTGGAGATGAACAGAATGGCCCAAGGGGAGTTAACCAAGAGCTGGTGAAGAATGCACAGACAATACCTGGTATTAACATAGCCTGTTTGGTCCCGTAACATCCTCAGGTAGCAGTCAATACATGATCTCCAATTCTAATGCTGGTGAAGCATGTAGCTAAGCATTGGCTCTCATCTGGCATGGGTACAAAGGAAGGGACTTGTTTCTAGAAAGTTATGGTCACAACGACTTGGTAAAAACACTGATTCTCAACTTGACATCTTAAGCTAGGACTGAGGTTGACACTTGAATATGCTGCATTGCAAGTGTACACCTTTGTGCCACTGCACTCATAACAACAGTTTAGACTAGTTCTCTTTTTACGCAGATTATTGTTTCATCATTGTCTGCACTGTCACAATACATTTCAGGACTTGTTGAAGGATAACCTTTACATCAAATAAATCTCTCTGTGGCACACACCTGAGGATACTTTGTCTACTCTGCCTCTCTTGGAACTGACTCATTATCATGCACTGCTCAGCTCGGGGCCCTAAGGACCTCTAAGGGCCCATATGGCTCAGGGAGTCACCCGCTATTGTCTCCCCCAATGCCTCAGAGATTTACAAACCCAACTTCTTCTCCTTCCCCCTACCATCCCACCACCCTGCCAACCCCCTTACAGCTACCTAGCTCCAAGGTACCCTCATAGTGCCGCCAGAATGGAATGTGTATTAAGCCCAGTTGACAATGACAACAAAACACATCGACAAAAGGAATGGACCCAGCCCAATTGAGTGGCCACCCCTCAGCAGACAATGCTACTGGCTAAGCTCAATGCTTCACCCTGCCCTCCATCTCGGCCCAACCCTTGGCCCCCTGCGGACTTCAGAATGCTCGGAGACATTGAGGGAATAGCGACCTTTCCCCCAACCAGCATCCCACCTTGGATTTCTCAGGAAGATTATCAGTTGGAATAGGGGGAGTGTCCCAAGCTGCTAACCGTAGTTCCCTCCCAACACTGTTTGTTTGAGAGGATTTCAGTAACACATCAAGACAGAAGGACCAGATGCTTGGTTTAGCACAGGCACATCTAGAATTTCATGCCAGATTGCAAAAACTTTTCAGGGTTTTAACTTCTCATTGGTCTGTCTATTATTCAAATGTGAAACCAGACGACGTTACAGCATTTTCCTATTGCTTGGGGTTACGTTTCAAAAACTCAACAGAGACTGAGAACTATAAGAAAGTCTGTACTAAACATCAACACCAGGCTGTCAGCAAACAGGAATATGTAATATGGGTTTAGTGACTTTATTAGTTGTACTTAGCAACACCCATCCCTTCTGGTTGACATCCATAACTTATTGCCGTGACGCCCAGAACCAGTATGCCACTCACCTGTGTGTGTCCCAGTGGTTTACACCAGAGCTCTACCCAAGGAGTGCCATCAGGTGTGTTGATCATGGTTAAGTGCCAGTCAGGCGCCCAACGCTCCAAAACAGCTGTACTATGGGTGGTAACAGTGGCCCACCAGCTGGTGACATCACCAATTAGAAAGATAATCAACATTTTATTGGCTCTTGATTGCCAGTGAGCTGGTGACCATCATCTGTTGGGACAACAGAGACCCACGTCAACACAAATAAGACCTGAGCATGTGAATACAATGTACAGAGAGTGAAAAAAGTATTTGAACCCCTGCTGATTTTGTACGTTTGCCCACTGACAAAGAAATGATCCGTCTATAATTTTAATGGTAGGTTTATTTGAACAGTGAGAGACAGAATAACAACAAAAAAATCCAGAAAAACGCATGTCAAAAATGTTATACATTGATTTACATTTTAATGAGGGAAATAAGTATTTGACCCCCTCTCAATCAGAAAGATTTTTGCTCCCAGGTGTCTTTTTATATAGGTAACGAGCTGAGATTAGGAGCACACTCTTAAAGGGAGTGCTCCTAATTTCAGCTTGTTACCTGTATAAAATACACCTGTTCACAGAAGCAATCAATCAATCAGATTACAAACTCTCCACCATGGCCAAGACCAAAGAGCTCTCCAAGGATGTCAGGGACAAGATTGTAGACCTACACAAGGCTAGAATGGGCTACAAGACCATCGCCAAGCAGCTTGGTGAGAAGGTGACAACAGTTGGTGCGATTATTTGCAAATGGAAGAAACACAAAATAACTGTCAATCTCCCTCGGCCTGGGGCTCCATGCAAGATCTCACCTCGTGGAGTTGCAATGATCATGAGAACGGTGAGGAATCAGCCCAGAACGACATGGGAGGATCTTGTCAATGAACTCAAGGCAGCTGGGACCATAGTCACCAAGAAAACAATTGGTAACACACTACGCCGTGAAGGACTGAAATCCTGCAGCGCCCACAAGGTCCCCCTGCTCCAGAAAGCACATATACATGCCCGTCTGAAGTTTGCCAATGAACATCTGAATGATTCAGAGGAGAACTGGGTGAAAGTATTGTGGTCAGATGAGACCAAAATGGAGCTCTTTGGCATCAACTCAACTCGCCGTGTTTGGAGGAGGAGGAATGCTGCCTATGACCCCAAGAACACCATCCCCACCGTCAAACATGGAGGTGGAAACATTATGCTAAGGGTGTGGCCAACTACAAGAAACGTCTGACCTCTGTGATTGCCAACAAGGGTTTTGCCACCAAGTACTAAGTCATATTTTGCAGAGTGGTCAAATACTTACAGTGGGGAAAAAAAGTATTTAGTCAGCCACCAATTGTGCAATTTCTCCCACTTAAAAAGATGAGAGAGGCCTGTAAATTTCATCATAGGTACACGTCAACTATGACAGACAAAATGAGAACACATTTTCCAGAAAATCACATTGTAGGATTTTTTATGAATTTATTTGCAAATTATGATGGAAAATAAGTATTTGGTCAATAACAAAAGTTTCTCAATACTTTGTTATATACCCTTTGTTGGCAATGACACAGGTCAAACGTTTTCAGTAAGTCTTCACAAGGTTTTCACACATTGTTGCTGGTATTTTGGCCCATTCCTCCATGCAGATCTCCTCTAGACCAGTGGTGTTTTGGGGCTGTTGCTCGGCAACACGGACTTTCAACTCCCTCCAAAGATTTTATATGGGGTTGAGATCTGGAGACTGGCTAGGCCACTCCAGGACCTTGAAATGCTTCTTACGAAGCCACTCCTTCGTTGCCCGGGCGGTGTGTTTGGGATCATTGTCATGCTGAAAGACCCAGCCACGTTTCGTCTTCAATGCCCTTGCTGATGGAAGGAGGTTTTCACTAAAAATCTCACGATACATGGCCCCATTCATTCTTTCCTTTACACGGATCAGTTGTCCAGGTCCCTTTGCAGAAAAACAGCCCCAAAGTATGATGTTTCCACCCCCATGCTTCACAGTAGGTATGGTGTTCTTTGGATGCAACTCAGCATTCTTTGTCCTCCAAACACGACGAGTTGAGTTTTTACCAAAAAGTTCTATTTTGGTTTCATCTGACCATATGACATTCTCCCAATCCTCTTCTGGATCATCCAAATGCACTCTAGCAAACTTCAGACAGGCCTGGACATGTACTGGCTTAAGCAGGGGGACACGTCTGGCACTGCAGGATTTGAGTCCCTGGCGGCGTAGTGTGTTACTGATGGTAGGCTTTGTTACTTTGGTCCCAGCTCTCTGCAGGTCATTCACTAGGTCCCCCCGTGTGGTTCTGGGATTTTTGCTCACCGTTCTTGTGATCATTTTGACCCCACGGGGTGAGATCTTGCGTGGAGCCCCAGATCGAGGGAGATTATCAGTGGTCTTGTATGTCTTCCATTTCCTAATAATTGCTCCCACAGTTGATTTCTTCAAACCAAGCTGCTTACCTGTTGCAGATTCAGTCTTCCCAGCCTGGTGCAGGTCTACAATTTTGTTTCTGGTGTCCTTTGACAGCTCTTTGGTCTTGGCCATAGTGGAGTTTGGAGTGTGACTGTTTGAGGTTGTGGACAGGTGTCTTTTATACTGATAACAAGTTCAAACAGGTGCCATTAATACAGGTAACGAGTGGAGGACAGAGGAGCCTCTTAAAGAAGAAGTTACAGGTCTGTGAGAGCCAGAAATCTTGCTTGTTTGTAGGTGACCAAATACTTATTTTCCACCATAATTTGCAAATAAATTCATTAAAAATCCTACAATGTGATTTTCTGGAATTTTTTTCAATTTCAATTTGTCTGTCATAGTTGACGTGTACCTATGATGAAAATTACAGGCCTCTCTCATCTTTTTAAGTGGGAGAACTTGCACAATTGGTGGCTGACTAAATACTTTTTTTCCCCACTGTATTTCCCTCAGTAAAATGCAAATAAATTGTAACATTTTTTACATGCATTTTTCTGGACTTTTTTGTTGTCATTATAATATAATAATAATAATATGCCATTTAGCAGACGCTTTTATCCAAAGCGACTTACAGTCATGTGTGCATACATTTTTACGTATGGGTGGTCCCGGGGATCGAACCCACTACCCTGGCGTTACAAGCGCCATGCTCTACCAATTGAGCTACAGAGGACCACAAAATCTCTCACAGGGGATCAAATACTTTTTTCCTTCACTGTATGTCATATTTACACAAACACATTAATTTATAGGCAATTGGCATAACACCACTACATTAATAGTTTTGGGAAATTGTCAATATGTTCAATAAAAAAACACATTTGGATAGCAATACTGAATTTTGGCAGAGGTGAGTTGATTTTAATGTGCTAATAATATTGCATGTATCCATTTCCCATTAATTTTATATGCTCATAAAATATTTTCTTGAATACTCTTGCCAAGACATCTCTTTAACTGTATTGAGAGAATATCTGATTATGAATGGTACACACATTGAGGGGCTACTTAATATCCAACAAAACTATTTGTATATTGCAAATATGAACAAATTCGTCTTAGGAGAACATGAGACCCATTTAGCAAATTAAAGTCTTTGAGCTACAAACTGTGCTAGAGCCTGGAGCACTGTACCATGCTGTACGTACATGTGCACAACATATTCTAAGGACTACTCTAACCATTAACCATCATAAAGTCTGACCACGTCACAAAGGGAAAAACAAAAACCAACAACAAAAGTGACAACAAAGAATGCCAGCCGCACAAACACACAGGAAATTAAACACGTCTGCGTGTACAGCGTTTGGGAGCTACTCCAACAGAACAGACCAAAAAAAAAGAAAAAACTCTGAATTTTCCACAATTAAGGGTTTTAAATGGCAGAAAGTTTGAAATTCCAAGCCAAAGATAAAAGAGGAATATACGGAAAACACACTCCTGATAACCAGGGTGAACAGCCATTATTCTAAAATGTTACCAGATGGTTCAATAGCATGGTCACAGAGAGGTTATCGTATCTTTACGCTTTATTTTCCACATATCACATCTACCTCATGCTCCATTGCCTTCAATGGGCAAGTAAATCATTATTAAACCCAAAATATTTTAGGCAACTCATTTTAGCCTTACTTTCATACTTTTCATACTTTAATTAAAATTCTGACTATTGTGGATGCTATGCATTTTGCTGGTGGACGAATCCTAGACTCTCATTTAACCTTTGCATAGCTCTAGTTCTATATTTGAGAAGAGTAATCTCTGATCCCATTTCACTCTATTTATATTGTAAACAGACCGGCAATGTGGCTGAGGCTCTCTACCTGCCTATCAGTTTCCCTATAGGGAGCATTTATTGTACCTCCCTTTGTTTACGTGCCTAACAAATGGATCCTCAATATGACAATCATATAGAGACTTTGCAAGAGGATCTTCCTTCTGATCTTTCCCATTATTTGCATTATGCATATAGCAAACTGACAGCGGTGAAAAGATTTAAACAACTCAAGTAAAGACATGGTTGTGACAGGGTTGTTTTAAGTATGACTATCTATGCTCTTCCCATGGGAGATGTTGGTCACACTCTGTTGAATGGGGCCCACATGTGACTGACCAATCGGGGGATATTGTTTGTATCAAGCTGACTGACAGTTGGGTAGGGGCACAGCCCAGGGGAAGGGGAATGACAAGGTAATAACAGGGTAATAACAGGGTAATAACAGAGTAATAATAGGGTAATAACAGAGTAATAATAGGGTAATAACAGGGGAATTACAGGGGAATTACAGGGTAATAGGGCAATAACAGGGGAATGACAAGGTAATAACAGGGTAATAACAGAGTAATAACAGGGGAATGACAGAGTAATAACAGGGTAATAACAGAGTAATAACAGGGGAATGACAGAGTAATAACAGGGTAATAACAAGGCAATAACTGGCCTAAAGCCCCCCCGTCCTCTATCGCAAAAAAAAAAAAAAAAAATCACTCCAAGGCATCTAGAGGCCTCATGTCTTAAGCTGTCAGGAAAGAGGACTGATGAATGAACAAGGGAAGGGTTTGGGATCACAACAAGTTATTTTTTAGGCAACCAAGCATGAGAGGGGGATAGTGCCTTCTACCTCCAATGAAGAAAGGGTACATAATCTAAAGCTGAATTTAGAAGATTACATTTGACCAATGTCGATATAGAATGTTGGAAACAAAAGGATTCCTGTAGTTTAAGTGGTCAGTTAGCTGTCAATGCCACGATCCTGTTTAAAAACATTTCAATTAGTCATGTGGACTCTACAGACTTGGCCAGGTTATTTAATAGCTTGTCCATTGGAGAACCGTGCTCATGAACCAATGCTGTTATACTTAATTAAGTATCTAGACAGGGCCATACAGGAACAACACCATACACTTTCTCTCCTTACACATGAGCTACAGCTGTAGATGGATAACATTACACTGTGGACAGGGATCTGGATTTCAAGGTGTATGGATAGGGTATTTTCCTGTGATGTGGTAGCTGTTCTGAAGCTATGTTTATATGCAAACAATGGTTAGAGAATAACTCAGCATATCCTTTGATGAAATATTAAGACTTGTAGCGCATAGTATGTTTTTCCAGTATCTCTCAGAAGCATTACACAAAGAAGCTAATGAAAAACATGATTTTCAAACCTTTCTTGGAGAGCAGGTTCCAAGCCAGTGATATGACCACCATGGCCTTTCATAAAGATATTGATCAAGAACAAGGTTGTCAAATACATTTTGCCAAAGGGGGCATACTGTGCAAATGTCCGTTTTTGCCATAGGAGGCTGCTGAGGGAAGGATGGCTCATAATAATTGCCAGAACGGAGCGAATGGAATGGCATCAAACACATGGAAACCATGTGTTTGATGTATTTGATACCATTCCACTTATTCCGCACCAGCCAATACCACGAGCCCGTCCTCCCCAATTAAGGTGTCACCAACCTCCTGTGGTTTTTGCATATATATATTTTTTATATGTACTGAGTGTACAAAACAGACTGACCAGGTGAATCCAGTTGAAAGCTATGATCCCTTATTTATGTTACCTGTTAAATCCACTTCAATCAGTGTAGATGAAGGGTAGGAGAGAGGTTAAAGAAGGATTTCTAAGCCTTGAGACTATTGAGACATGGATTGTGTATTTGTGCCATTCAGAGCGTGAATGGGCAAGACAAAATATTTAAGTGCCTTTGAATGGGGTATGGTAGTAGGTGTCAGGCACACCGGTTTGAGTGTGTCAAGAATTGCAACGCTGCTGGGTTTTTCATGCTCAACAGTTTCCCGTGTGTATCAAGAATGTTCCACCACCCAAAGGACATCCAGCCAACTTGAAACAACTGTGGGAAGCATTGGAGTCAACATGGGCCAACATCCCTGTGGAACGCTTTCGACACCCTGTGATCCATGCCCCGACGAATTTAGGCTGTTCTGAGGGCAAAAAGGGGTGCAACTCAATATTAGGAATGTGGTCCTAATGTTTTGTACACTCAGTGTACATAGAACGTTTTTTTCTTACAACCTTTTTGCGTTAATTCATTGCTGTCTAGTGTCTATTTTCTTCAAAGCTAGTGATTCATGAAGTTGGAGGAACTAGTGAGGAAGCTGCAGGATGGTTGCTGCTCTGCTAGGTGGGGAGGGAGGAAACCCAATCCATCAGGTCAGTATTAGCTGCTAGCTAGGCGGGTGGGCCCGAGGTGTCTGAAGATAACCAGAAGCCTGCCTGACAGATGACATTGCTTACACACACACACACACACACAAGATGTACTTTACCACCCAGAAAACGGCCATCAATACTATGCAAATGAAAGATGGACACCTAAGCCACATATATTCTCCAGCATCCTGGCTGGTGCAGTGAGTGGGAGATCTCTAATTGTCCCGATCAAATGTCTATAACACCTCTAACACTTTGTAAAACTAAACAGAGCCATGCATACGTTCAACACAGACTCTAACCGTTAATCCTCAAGCGGCTTCCTACTCCAATCAAACCACTGTAAACCAGACAAACATGGCCACCACCACCTCGCTGCTTTTTCCAAGCCCCTCGTCTCTGACCACAAATGGTTCCAAATAGACCCAATTACTTACTGCTTTCTTAAGCGCTCTAACCAGATTCTCACTGATACTCCCCAGCAATGGTCCAGTGATAACTGCTCGTTTGGTTTGTTTGTTTATCTACTGGTCTTCCTGTGTAGCCACATCCACATGTGACCTGCAAAGATTTCAATGACTTTTGAAGACACTATTTTTGGACGTTTCGTATTGGATTTTGAGACGTTTATGAAAATCGTCAGAGCTCTCCCTCATTCTCCTATGGGCCTTATCATTTGTAAAAGAGACATGTTTAAAATTTCAAAGACAGTGACTGTATATGCATTTTTTATTTTCAGTTAGCAAACTGATAAACATGACAACAGAAGTGTCTATTAATAAAAACTAACTTCTCTTCCAAGAGATACCCCAGATAGTGAGTAGAGTCCAAAAGACACAAGTGGGAGACAGTGGAGGTGATAGGGGAGACAGGGTAGACTCTCTCTGATAGCATGTGTTAACAATCAGAGGGAAAGAGAGGGGTCTGCCTGGCCAGTGGTAATTAGACGGCAGTCCTCATGTTCATGTTTCTTTTAATAGCTACACATGGCCCCGTTTGGACTAAAAATAAACAGGCAATTAGGGGGCGGCGAGGAAGCCCGTCATTTTACTGGTCCGACCTTTGACCTTTCGGTCAGAACCCCATAGAGGTGTCCGTGTGGGCCACCTGCCCCCAACTAGGACCCAGTCACAGGGGAATGGATCCATGTTGTGTTTACGTTAGGGGTCATGGCATAGACTGGGGCATTGTAAGGAAAGATTTCGCAAGTGTCAATTAATGTCTAAAGATCGAAACGGGAGTATACTTTGAAATAATTTACCCAAGGTGCATTGCTGGGACCTTCACAGTTTTCAGGAGACCTTGGTGATTGGCTGGGAAGGAATACAAGTGCCTTGGTGGTTTCCCATCATATTTCATCCTCCAAATAAGAAATGTGTTTCCTCAACTTTTTGGTGGGTCTCCAACAGCATATCAAGTTGTATGAAAAAGGAAAAAAAATATGGAAGGAAAATATGAGACGTGTTTCAGATAGTGAGGTTGAATTGGGAACCGAAAACCTTCAATTCATAACACTGGGCCATTCAAGTCCCCAATCCACCTCCCCACCCAAAAAATCTTACTTTTGCTAAATTACTCTCCTTGTTTGACTGGAATTTGCAGCCAGATTCAGCTTGAATCCATTCCACTGAGCTGGCTAGCGGTCCGGCGCAGATGTTCAAATAAGCCCAAGAACAACAAGGAGACCCTTTCACACCTGGCAACTCTCAACACAGAACTTGGCACCAAAGGACCTGCAAGGTTGTCCTAGATCGACCTCTCACCCCTGGTGATGTCAATGTATCTGCCAGCCAATCACGGGGCTCGAAGCTGCCCTTGGATTTGCCTGGTCCAGACACAAAGACAAATGATTCGTTGAGATTATTACATGTTTTTTAATGGCAGGCACAGAGACCAAATGTGGGCCTTGCTGGAAGAGAAGCCATATGTGCATTTCTCTGAGTATTATTCCATATTAGACTAATTTATAGCCAATCTGTGAATGGAGGGTTAAGCTCCGGCTGAGCTGGGCCAATATGAGGCATAGTTGTTAGTTGGTCCAGGAACAACACATACACAGACCCACAACATAGAAAATATTATTGTCAATGTTGCATGACCATAAACTAAATGGAGCCAAAGCATGTAAAATAATTGTTAATTTAAAACGTGAATTCCCCAGATAAGCTAGAAGGACTATGAATTATATAATGTCATGTAGCACACGTGAAGCGGATTATGAGCAATATGTTCTGACCTCAATCCTCTAGAAGAAACAGCAAACCAACAGCGACCAAAACTACATATCCAAACTGCATTGCTATTTTCAACTCAACTTGGACTTGGAGAGCTTGGCACTAGCCACAGCAAAGGCCGCTGAAGCCTTCATCCAACCACACACAAAGAGATATTCATGTAGCTGAGGTTAGCTGAGGCTTCAAAGGACCACCAAGGTCAAGTTCTGTATTTATAGTTCTGGGTGAACTAAATCTAGTAGACGCCGTCTAGCCAGACTGGTATCGTTAGGACTACGCACTCAACAAGCAATGACTGGTGTGTCTTCATTAAAAAAGCTCACGTAGCTGTCTCTCTCACTCTCTCATGCCCTCACTCTCGCACACACGCACAAGCACGCACCCATGGCTGGCTTGTTGTGGCTTTTTAATTGGACATTTCTGTCAGTATTACAAAAGTATTGTAGCCTCACGAAGGATGGGAGTTTTTAGCCGCACACACACACACACACACACCTATCTTACCTATGATCACCCAGGCATAGCTCAACTATTTGGGGAAGGGGCTGGGGGTTACAGGGGGCACCTGCACCCTGGCCATTAGTTGACTTGGTCACTCATCCGTCCCTATGTGTGGACCCTGTCCCTGGCAAGCAGACCCCCATGCCACTTATTAAATGTTTGTTCTTCCTGGCAGGCCCCAATTGAGGATAATTGTCTCCTTCAGATGCTAGGGCTCTGTGATCTCCCATCCATTGAACATGAAGGAGGTAACAAGTCTCTTTGGGGAAGGGCCTGAGGGGGTTTGGATTGTGTAAAATTTTAAAAAAAAATAACGTACAGATTAAAAACTGTCCATTTAGACTTGATATAGCAATGTCAATATGTGGATCTAATGTCATAGATAACGCTTAACCTTGAGAGTTTACAGTTGAAATGTTGTCACGATCGTCGTAAGAACCGGACCAAGGCGCAGCGCAATATGCATACATCTTTTAATGAGTACTTAAACACGAACAACAAAACAACAAAACGATACGTGAAGTCCTAAGGTTAACAAACACAAACCTCTCCGGAACAAGATCCCACAAATGACAAGTGCAAAACAGGCTGCCTAAGTATGGTTCCCAATCAGAGACAACAAGCCACAGCTGCCTCTGATTGGGAACCACCCCGGCCAACATAGAAACACATGAACTAGAACATGAACATGAACATAGAACACTAAACATAGAAACTAACACCCTGGCTCAACATATAAGAGTCCCCAGAGCCAGGGCGTGACAGTACCCCCCCCCCAAAGGCGCGGACTGTGACCGCGCCAACTAAACCCAACAGGGGAGCGGCCGGGTGGGCATTCTGCCTCGGAGGCGGATCCGGCTCCGGGCGTGACCATCACTCTCTAGCTACCCCGCCCCCCCCCCCCCCCGTAGCGCCCCTGGTCTGGTCCCGCTGGCTGGAGCTGGACTGGACATCGGTGGAGCGGATTGCTTAGGCTCCGGTGTGGAGCAGCTGACCGGTACCTGACCAGGCACCGGTGGAACAGGCACGGGCTGTGCCGGACTGACGACGGGCACCACTGGCTTGGTGCGGGGAGCAGGAACAGGCCGGACCGGGCTGGCGACGCGCACCACTGGCTTGGTGCGGGGAGCAGGAACAGGCCGGGCCAGGCTGGCGACGCGCACCACAGGGACGCGCACCACAGGCTTGGTGCGAGGGGCAGGAACAGGCCGGGCCGGGCTGGCGACGCGCACCACAGGCTTGGTGCGAGGGGCAGGAACAGGCCGGGCCGGGCTGGCGACGCGCACCACTGGCTTGGTGCGAGGGGCAGGAACAGGCCAGGCCGGGCTGGCGACGCGAACCACAGGCTTGGTGCGAGGGGCAGGAACAGGTCGGGCCGGACTGGGAACACGCACCACTAACTTAGTGCGGGGAGCAGGAACGGGTAGGGCCGTACTGGGAACACGCACCACTAACTTAGTGCGGGGAGCAGGAACGGGTCGGGCCGGACTGGGAACACGCACCACTAACTTAGTGCGGGGAGCAGGAACAGGTCGGGCCGGACTGGGAACACGCACCACTAACTTAGTGCGGGGAGCAGAAACGGGTCGGGCCGGACTGGGAACACGCACAACTAACTTGGTGCTGGGAGCAGGAACGGGTAGGGCCGTACTGGGAACACGCACCACTAACTTAGTGCGGGGAGCAGGAACAGGTCAGCCGGACTGGGAACACGCACCACTAACTTAGTGCGGGGAGGAGGAACGGGTTGGGCCGGACTGGGAACACGCACCACTAACTTAGTGCGGGGAGCAGGAACGGGTCGGGCCGTACTGGGAACACGCACCACTAACTTAGTGCGGGGAGCGGGAACGGGTCGGGCCGGACTGGGAACGCGCACCACTAACTTAGTGCGGGGAGCAGGAACGGGTTGGGCCGTACTGGGAACACGCACCACTAACTTAGTGCGGGGAGCAGGAACGGGCCTGACCGTACTGGGAACACACACCACTGGCCTTGTGCGGGAAGCAGGAACGGGTCGGCCCGTACTGGGAACACGAACCACTAACTTAGTGCGGGGATCAGGAACGGGCCGGACTAGACTGGTGACACACACCACTTGCTTAGTGCGAGGAGCGGGACTGGGTTTCCTCATAATCCTCCGCTCCCTCTGCTGCCTAACCAGTTCCTCTCGCCATGCCTCTACACTCTCCTTCTCCCTTATCGCCTCCAGTAGCTCCTCCCTCTGACCAACTAACTCCTGCTCCCTCATGACCAATAGCCCCCGTAACCTGGTGGCCTCCTCTCCTATTCTACCGATACGTCCTGTAGCTGCCTCCAGCATCCCCGTCGTCCATGCCGTGTGCCCCCCCCCCCCAAAACATTTCTTGGGGTTGCCTCTCGTCTGTCCGACGACGACCCGGTTGGCGCCGCTTCTCCTCTCCTGCCTGGACATTCTCCCTCATCGCCCTCCGGTAGCGGACGGCCTCCTCCTCGGTGATCTTCCCCCAACCGAGGAGGACATCCACTAGCGTTACCTCCGGCGTTTGCTCCTGGACACGCTGCTTGGTCCTTAATTGGTGGGATCTTCTGTCACGATCGTCATAGGCAAAGGACCAAGGCGCAGCGTGATATGCGTACATCTTTTAATGAGTACTTTTCAACAATAACAAAACAACAAAACGATACGTGAAGTCCTAAGGTTAACAAAACACAAACCTCTCCGGAACAAGATCCCACAAAAGACAAGTGCCAAACAGGCTGCCTAAGTATGGTTCCCAATCAGAGACAACGAGAATCAGCTGCCTCTGATTGTGAACCACCCTGGCCAACATAGAAATACAACAAACTAGACCAAACACATAGAAAACAAAACATAGACACTACAAACCCTGGCTCAACATTTAAGAGTCCCCAGAGCCAGGGCGTGACAGTACCCCCCCCCCCCCCCCCCAAAGGCGCGGACTGCGACCGCGCCACACAAACTCAAGAGGGTAGGGGCTGGGTGGGCATTCCGCCTCGGAGGCGGATCCGGCTCCGGGCGTGACCACCACTCTCTAGCTACCCCCCCGTAGCGCCCCTGGTCTGGTCCCGCTGGCTGGAGCTGGACTGGACATCGGTGGAGCGGATTGCTTAGGCTCCGGTGGGGAGCAGCTGACCGGTACCTGACCAGGCGCCGGTGGAACAGGCACGGGCTGTGCCGGATTGACGACGCGCACCACTGGCTTGGTGCGGGGAGCAGGAACAGGCCGGGCCGGGCTGGCGACACGCACCACAGACTTGGTGCGGGGAGCAGGAACCGGCCGGACCGGGATGGCGAAGCGCACCACTGGCTTGGTGCGGGGAGCAGGGACAGGCCGGACCGGGCTGACGACGCGCACCACAGACTTGGTGCGGGAAGCAGGAACAGGCCGGGCCGGGCTGGCGACGCGCACCACAGGCTTGGAGCGAGGGGCAGGAACAGGCCGGGCCGGGCTGGCGAGGCGCACCACAGGCTTGGTGCGAGGGGCAGGAACAGGCCGGACCGGGCTGGCGACGCGCACTACTGGCTTGGTGCGAGGGGCAGGAACAGGCCGGGCCGGGCTGGCGACGCGCACCACAGGCTTGGTGCGAGGGGCAGGAACAGGCCGGGCCGGACTGGGAACACGCACCACTAACTTAGTGCGGGGAGCAGGAACGGGTCGGGCCGGACTGGGAACACGCACCACTAACTTAGTGCGGGGAGCGGGAACGGGTCGGGCCGGACTGGGAACGCACACCACTAACTTAGTGCGGGGAGGAGGAACGGGTTGGGCCGTACTGGGAACACGCACCACTAACTTAGTGCGGGGAGCAGGAACGGGTCGGGCCGGACTGGGAACACGCACCACTAACTTAGTGCGGGGAGCGGGAACGGGTCGGGCCGGACTGGGAACGCGCACCACTAACTTAGTGCGGGGAGCAGGAACGGGTTGGGCCGTACTGGGAACACGCACCACTAACTTAGTGCGGGGAGCAGGAACGGGCCTGACCGTACTGGGAACACACACCACTGGCCTTGTGCGGGAAGCAGGAATGGGTCGGGCCGTACTGGGAACACGCACCGCTAACTTAGTGCGGGGATCAGGAACGGGCCGGACCGGACTGGTGACACACACCACTTGCTTGGTGCGAGGAGCGGGACTGGGTTTCCTCATAAACCTCCGCTCCCTCTGCTGCCTAACCAGTTCCTCTCGCCGTGCCTCTACACTCTCCTTGTCCCTTATCGCCTCCAGTAGTTCCTCCCTCTGACCAACTAACTCCTGCTCCCTCATGACGAATAGCCCCCGTAACCTGGTGGCCTCCTCTCCTATTCTGCAGATTCGCCCTGTAGCTGCCTCCTGCTGCCCCGTCGTCCAAGCCATGTGCCCCCCCCCAAAAAAATGTATTGGGGTTGCCTCTTGCGTGTCCGAAGTCGGCACAGTTGGCGCCGCTGCTCCTCTCTATGGCGCGCCTCCACAGTCTCCTCCCACGGACGGCGATCCATTCCGGCCTGGATTTCCTCCCAAGTCCAGGATCCCTTCCCGTCCAGGATCTCCTCCCAAGTCCAGGCTGTCTGCTCCTGGACACGCTGCTTGGTCCTGTTATGGTGGGATCTTCTGTCACGATCGTCGTAAGAACCGGACCAAGGCGCAGCGTGATATGCGTACATCTTTTAATGAGTACTTAAACACAAACAACAAAACAACAAAATTATACGTGAAGTCCTAAGGTTAACAAACACAAACCTCTCCGGAACAAGATCCCACAAATGACATGTGCAAAACAGGCTGCCTAAGTATGGTCCCAATCAGAGACAACAAGCCACAGCTGCCTCTGATTGGGAACCACCCCGGCCAACATAGAAACACATGAACTAGAACATGAACACAGAACACTAAACATAGAAACTAACACCCTGGCTCAACATATAAGAGTCCCCAGAGCCAGGGCGTGACAAATGTTCTGTTCTGTAATATCAGTCACTGACTAACTGTGCAAAATCAGTGGGTTCAACAGGGTTCAGTCATGCAGGTATTCAGGTCATAGCATATTTCACGTCACAGTTCAAACGACTATATGCAAAATCAGTGGGTTCAACAGTGTTCAGCCATGCAGGTATTCAGGTCAAAGCATATTTCACGTCACAGTTCAAACGATTATATGCAAAATATGCTCCACTCCATTGTGATGGGAAATGTGTGGGTTATTCTCTTCTATTTTTTCTCTCTGTCACTCTCTCCTTCTCCTTCTCGCACACAATCACACACTTGCATATGCACAACCACACACACACAGGAGCAGATTAGACAGGCTCAGAGAGTACACACACACACCATTCGCAAGCGCACACTTAGCACATGCATGCACACACATACACATTCACACACACACACACACACACACACACGCACACACACACACAGGGCCAGCTCTAGCCTTTTGGAAGCCCCAAGCGAGATTTGGTTGGGGGCCCCCCCACTTCACGGAAAAACATTTTAGTGGCCCCCCTTCTTGACAATGGAGAGAAGTGTTTTAGTTTTAAAGTTAATTTCCTGCAATTCTACACATTTTGCCATGAAGCGTAGAGAAAATGTTGCAATTTTATTAAACATTTCATGCAATTCTACTTATTTTGCCATGGGGTAGAGATAATTGTTTCGCAGTTTTAGAGCTAATTTCCTGCAATTCTACACATTTTGTTATGACTTATGCCATGTTAATATGATATCTGAGTGAGAATGACTAACAAAGTAATTATGGGTTTCCATTGACTCAGGTTAATTTGACAAAAGCAATGTTGCAAAAAAAATATTTGCGACTTGTGTAATGGAAACGGCAGATACTGCAGAGGATACATTTTCTATAGATCGACAAAACATTTTATCTGTTCGACAGGGGCGGATATTTTGGGGGTCAAACTTTCCTTATTGCGACAAATGATGATGGAAACTGTTGTTGTTTTTTATTGATGATGATTGTCTAAAAAAATGTAAGGTATGCAGGGCACGTGATGTCATCACGTAAGTATAAACTCCAATCCACATTTAATTCTAAATGCCTACTGCTTGCGGAATCAATTTTTTCAACTGTGTCAATGTCTGTTTCTTTGCAGGACTGTCACGTTCGTTGAAGGACGGGTCAGACCAAGGCGCAGCGTGATATACGTACATGTTTATTTACTGATAAACACCACGACAAAACAACAAATGAAACGAAACGTGAAGTCCAAGGTAGCACACACAACATACCTTACAAGGAACAAGATCCCACAACTTGGTGCGGGAAGCAGGAACAGGCCGGACCGGGCTGGCGAAGCGCACCACAGGCTTGGTGCGAGGGGCAGGAACAGGCCGGGCCGGGCTGGCGAGGCGCACCACAGGCTTGGTGCGAGGGGCAGGAACAGGCCGGACCGGGCTGGCGACGCGCACCACTGGCTTGGTGCGAGGGGCAGGAACAGGCCGGGCCGGGCTGGCGACGCGCACCACAGGCTTGGTGCGAGGGGCAGGAACAGGCCGGGCCGGACTGGGAACACGCACCACTAACTTAGTGCGGGGAGCAGGAACGGGTCGGGCCGGACTGGGAACACGCACCACTACCTTAGTGCGGGGAGGAGGAACGGGTTGGGCCGTACTGGGAACACGCACCACTAACTTAGTGCTGGGAGCAGGAACGGGTCGGGACGGACTGGGAACACGCACCACTAACTTAGTGCGGGGAGCGGGAACGGGTCGGGCCGGACTGGGAACGCGCACCACTAACTTAGTGCGGGGAGCAGGAACGGGTTGGGCCGTACTGGGAACACGCACCACTAACTTAGTGCGGGGAGCAGGAACCGGCCTGACCGTACTGGGAACACACACCACTGGCCTTGTGCGGGAAGCAGGAATGGGTCGGGCCGTACTGGGAACACGCACCGCTAACTTAGTGCGGGGATCAGGAACGGGCCGGACCGGACTGGTGACACACACCACTTGCTTGGTGCGAGGAGCGGGACTGGGTTTCCTCATAAACCTCCGCTCCCTCTGCTGCCTAACCAGTTCCTCTCGCCGTGCCTCTACACTCTCCTTCTCCCTTATCGCCTCCAGTAGTTCCTCCCTCTGACCAACTAACTCCTGCTCCCTCATGACGAATAGCCCCCGTAACCTGGTGGCCTCCTCTCCTATTCTGCAGATTCGCCCTGTAGCTGCCTCCTGCTGCCCCGTCGTCCAAGCCATGTGCCCCCCCCCAAAAAAATGTATTGGGGTTGCCTCTTGCGTGTCCGAAGTCGGCACAGTTGGCGCCGCTGCTCCTCTCTATGGCGCGCCTCCACAGTCTCCTCCCACGGACGGCGATCCATTCCGGCCTGGATTTCCTCCCAAGTCCAGGATCCCTTCCCGTCCAGGATCTCCTCCCAAGTCCAGGCTGTCTGCTCCTGGACACGCTGCTTGGTCCTGTTATGGTGGGATCTTCTGTCACGATCGTCGTAAGAACCGGACCAAGGCGCAGCGTGATATGCGTACATCTTTTAATGAGTACTTAAACACAAACAACAAAACAACAAAATTATACGTGAAGTCCTAAGGTTAACAAACACAAACCTCTCCGGAACAAGATCCCACAAATGACATGTGCAAAACAGGCTGCCTAAGTATGGTCCCAATCAGAGACAACAAGCCACAGCTGCCTCTGATTGGGAACCACCCCGGCCAACATAGAAACACATGAACTAGAACATGAACATAGAACACTAAACATAGAAACTAACACCTTGGCTCAACATATAAGAGTCCCCAGAGCCAGGGCGTGACAAATGTTCTGTTCTGTAATATCAGTCACTGACTAACTGTGCAAAATCAGTGGGTTCAACAGGGTTCAGTCATGCAGGTATTCAGGTCATAGCATATTTCACGTCACAGTTCAAACGACTATATGCAAAATCAGTGGGTTCAACAGTGTTCAGCCATGCAGGTATTCAGGTCAAAGCATATTTCACGTCACAGTTCAAACGATTATATGCAAAATATGCTCCACTCCATTGTGATGGGAAATGTGTGGGTTATTCTCTTCTATTTTTTCTCTCTGTCACTCTCTCCTTCTCCTTCTCGCACACAATCACACACTTGCATATGCACAACCACACACACACAGGAGCAGATTAGACAGGCTCAGAGAGTACACACACACACCATTCGCAAGCGCACACTTAGCACATGCATGCACACACATACACATTCACACACACACACACACACACACACACACACGCACACACACACACAGGGCCAGCTCTAGCCTTTTGGAAGCCCCAAGCGAGATTTGGTTGGGGGCCCCCCCACTTCACGGAAAAACATTTTAGTGGCCCCCCTTCTTGACAATGGAGAGAAGTGTTTTAGTTTTAAAGTTAATTTCCTGCAATTCTACACATTTTGCCATGAAGCGTAGAGAAAATGTTGCAATTTTATTAAACATTTCATGCAATTCTACTTATTTTGCCATGGGGTAGAGATACTTGTTTCGCAGTTTTAGAGCTAATTTCCTGCAATTCTACACATTTTGTTATGACTTATGCCATGTTAATATGATATCTGAGTGAGAATGACTAACAAAGTCATTATGGGTTTCCATTGACTCAGGTTAATTTGACAAAAGCAATGTTGCAAAAAAAATATTTGCGACTTGTGTAATGGAAACGGCAGATACTGCAGAGGATACATTTTCTATAGATCGACAAAACATTTTATCTGTTCGACAGGGGCGGATATTTTGGGGGTCAAACTTTCCTTATTGCGACAAATGATGATGGAAACTGTTGTTGTTTTTTATTGATGATGATTGTCTAAAAAAATGTAAGGTATGCAGGGCACGTGATGTCATCACGTAAGTATAAACTCCAATCCACATTTAATTCTAAATGCCTACTGCTTGCGGAATCAATTTTTTCAACTGTGTCAATGTCTGTTTCTTTGCAGGACTGTCACGTTCGTTGAAGGACGGGTCAGACCAAGGCGCAGCGTGATATACGTACATGTTTATTTACTGATAAACACCACGACAAAACAACAAATGAAACGAAACGTGAAGTCCAAGGTAGCACACACAACATACCTTACACGGAACAAGATCCCACAACTAGACAGTGCCAATAGGCTGCTTAAGTATGGACCCCAATCAGAGACAACGAGCGACAGCTGCCTCTGATTGGGAACCACACCGGCCAACATAGAACTAGACATACTAGATCCTCCTACATAGAACAAGCACAACAAGGAATATACACACCCTGACTCAACATATAAGCGTCCCCTGAGTCAGGGCGTGACAGTACCCCACCCCAAAGGTGCGGACTCCGACCGCACAACATAAACATAACAGGCTAGGGGCCGGGTGGGCATTCCGCCTCAGAGGCGGATCGTGGCGTCACGACCTCTCACTCTCCGCCTCCCTGTTGCGCCCCTGGTCTGGTCTAGACCTCGGCGCGTTGCTTCCCCTCTCCTTCCTCCCACGATACGCCAGGCCCTGTCTGGACCCTGGTGTGGGAGACCCCAAACCTGGAGAGGAGCTGACGTCATGGTCTGGACTGGAGCCACTGACCGGAGCCGGACTAGGCACCAGTGGAGCGGACTACTTTGGCTCCGGAGTGGAGCCGCTGACCGGAGCTGGATCAGGCACCGGTGGAGCGGACTGTCTCTGGCTCCGGAGTGGAGCCGCTGACCGGAGCTGGATCAGGCACCGGTGGAGTGGACTGCTCTGGCTCCAGAGTGGAACGGCTGACTGGAACTGGATCAGGCACCAGTGGAGCAGACTGCTCTGGCTCCGGAGTGGAGCAGCTGACCGGAACTGGATCAGGCACCGGTGGAGCGGACTGCTCTGGCTCTGGAGTGGAGCAGCTGACCGGAGCTGGATCAGGCACCGGTGGAACGGGCACGGGCCGTGCCGGACTAGACAAACGCACCACTGGTCTGGTGCGAGGAGCAGGCATGGGCCGGACCGGACTAGGAACACGCACCACTGGCTTGGTGCGAGGGGCAGGAACGGGCCGGGCCGGACTGGCGACGCGCACCACTGGCTTGGTGCGAGGAGCAGGAACAGGCCGGGCCGGGCTGGCGACGCACACCACTGGCTTGGTGCGAGGAGCAGGAACAGGCCGGGCCGGACTGGCGACGCGCACCACTAGCTCCTCTCGCCGTGCCTCTACTTTTTCCTTCTCCCTTTTAGCCTCCTGTAGCGCCTCCCTCTGACTGAATAACTCCTGCTCCCTCTGAACCAACAGCCCCCGTAACATGGTGGCCTCCTCTCCTAACCTGCAGATCCGCCCTTTCACGGCCTCCTGCTGCCTCGTCGTCCACACCGTGTGCCCCTCCCCCAAAAATTATTGGGGTTGCCTCTCGGGTCTGATCCCTTTCAGGGCCTCCATCTGCCTTGCCTGATCCTCTCTTATCTCCCGCCAAGTCCATCCTCTCTGCTCCTCCTCGGCACGCTGCTTGGTCCTTGTTTGGTGGGATCTTCTGTCACGTTCGTTGAAGGACGGGTCAGACCAAGGTGCAGCGTGACATACGTACATGTTTATTTACTGATAAACACTACGACAAAACAACAAATGAAACGAAACGTGAAGTCCAAGGTAGCACACACAACATACCTTACACGGAACAAGATCCCACAACTAGACAGTGCCAATAGGCTGCTTAAGTATGGTCCCCAATCAGAGACAACGAGCGACAGCTGCCTCTGATTGGGAACCACACCGGCCAACATAGAACTAGACACACTAGATCCTCCTACATAGAACAAGCACAACAAGGAATATACACACCCTGACTCAACATATAAGCGTCCCCTGAGTCAGGGCGTGACAAGGACAAGGATTGTCCCGACTTTCAAGAATACCTGAATGGCTTCGCCATGCTTTTCTGGTTGGCTGGATGCAAGTTTCACCACACAATTATCTACAGGAGTGTAAGTTTCACTCGCCATGGCACAGACCGTGGCGATACATTGGCACATGAGAATTATGAGAATATGACAAAATATTACTAAATTATTGCATTCTATCCATGCTGGCTTTTGCGGGCTACCTGAGACATGAAACAGTTTGGTGGGAGGGCATACAGGGTGTCGGCAATTTCTTAATGTGCAATTTGCCTAAAAGGGTAATGGAAAAACTTCAACCGCTTCATTTTATTCGACACCATGTTTTTGCGCAAAGCTTTTTTGGGGGTTGGTGTGATGTCATTACGTCCAGCTGTTTTTATCGACAGAAGATAGTTAAATAGAAACGCTACGTAGCAGGCAATTGTCGAATCTATTTTCTATGCAAACTTTCTAAATATCGACAAAAAACTAGACTGAGTTCATTTTTGGGTGAGGGGCCCCTAAGCGACCACTCATGTCGCTTATGCCTAGAACCGGCCCTGCACACACACACACACACACACACACACACACACACAGCCACTCATACACACCTACTCTGTACAATGTGGAAATGGTTTGTTGGAATTTGCCTTCAGCCGGGTAAACGTCAGTGGGCTAGAGACGAGAGGGTTCCCTTCCTGAATTTCCTCTCCCCTCCTCGACACCTGCAGCTGGTCAGATAATAGACTCCCAATGAGAGTCAGTTAACCCACCAGCTGTGTGCTGCACCACCAACCAGAGCAGCATGTGTGAAATTAGCATTAGCCAAGGTACTTTAAACCTACTGACCTCAACACACTGTAACACATTGTAAAATAATGTAGTCCCAAGCAAACTGATGGATTTATGTCTTATGTATATACTGTCAACCATAAAAGCAGACATTAGCATTGGGTTCTTCCACCCCACAAATCCACTGTACAGTCCACACATAACGTGTCAAGTATTGACTCCTGATGCCATCCCATACTTTTTGACTTCACTAACCGACCACAGGTGCATGCACGTACTCATGCACACGCACACAAATAATTCCCTGAGTTCTAGACCTCCGCTGAATCTGGTAATGAATGGTGTAGCTGTTGAACAAGTTGAGGAGACAAAATTACTTGGTGTTACCTTAGATTGTGAACTGTAATGGTCAAAACATATAGATTCAATGGTTATAAAGATGGGGAGAGGTCTGTCCATAATAAAGCGATGTTCTGCTTTTTTGACACCACACTCGACAAAGCATGTCCTGCAGGCTCTAGTTTGGTCTTATCTTGATGATTGTCCCGCCATGTGGTCAAGTGCTGCTAAGAAAGACCTAGTTATGCTGCAGCTGGCCCATTACAGAATGGCACGTCTTGCTCTTCATTATAATCAGAGGGCTAATATAAATACTATGCATGCCAGTCTCTCTTGGCTAAGAGCTGAGGAGAGACTGACTGCACAGCTCTGACACACACACTTATCCCACCAGATATGCCACCAGGGGTCTTTTCATAGTCCCCAAATCCAGAACAAATTCAAGAAGGCGTACAGTATTATATAGAACCATTATTGCATGGAACTCCCATCTCAAATTGCTCAAATGAACGGCAAACCTGGTTTCAAAAAACAGATAAAAGCAACACTCACAGCACAACGCCTCTCCCCTATTTGACCTAGATATTTTATGTGTATGTATTGATATGTGTATGTATTGTTAAATGTATGTAGTTCTGTCCTTGAGCTATTCTTGTCTATTCATGTTCTGTATTATGTGATGTTTCATGTTCTGTGTGGACCCCAGAAGAGGAGCTGCAGCTTTTGTAACAGCTAATGGGGATCTTAATAAAATATCAAAATACCAATACGCACACACACACACACACATCCTCCAACACCCCCACACACATACACACACAAAGAATTGTCCGGGCCCGTCGGTCGGTCGTGCCTCATGTGGGGACAATGTGTTGCTGTGGTGTAAGTACTGTAAAAGGAGGAAGTGGAGGAAGAGAGGGAGGGTGAGAGGGAGGGAGGGCTGCTGTAGCCTGGAGGAGGCCGAACCAGTCCCAGGGATAGACGGAGGGAGGGAGGAATGTTTATCCTGTCCACAGCCTTTGATCTCTTACTGTTAATCACTTCCTGAACACTGTACATGAACTACAGCACTGTGACACAGGAGAGAGGAAGGAGGAGGGGCGGCCATTTTATAATCTCACTATACTGCCCTACTATGAGGATAATAAGGGGAGAACTCAACTTAAGGCTTAGTGGGATCACCTCCAATGACCGGATGTATGGCTATATCTAAATAGTGCTCTAGTGGTTTTCTTTATCTGGCTCAGGGCTTGTTGTGAGATGTAATTCAGCTGTATTGTGATTATAGTGCACCTGAATACAATTTATGATTAATTGCAAGTGTAGTATGTCCAAATGAGCTTTCTTTGGCTGACAAGGAGGACAATGACTTACAGTAAGCCAGCTTGTAATGAGCTTACAGTAATGTACATCTATCTGGCTCTATGGGTCTGGTTCCTACCCATGGCTGGCTTGTTGTGGCTTTTTAATTGGAAAATTCTGTCAGTCTTACAAAAGCTTGTAGCCTCACAAAGGATTGGAGTTTTCAGCCGACCCCCACCAAGAATACACACACACTCACACTCCACTCACACTCACACTCACACTCACACTCACACTCACACTCACACTCACACTCACACTCACACTCACACACACACACACCCAAAGCATATGAGAGCACTTAGGCAGGGTAGGAACCAGTCGGGGAGACTACCCCACACCTGGCAGATGAGATGGGGGCTAGAGCCAATGCTTTTGGGGTTAAATGAACAGAGCATGCCCAAGACCCCGAGACACAATCACTGTTTCGCTGTTATCACTGCGCCAGCTAAATGCCATAGACAGTGGTTCCCAAACTTTTTATAGTCCCGTACCCCTTCAAACATTCAACCTCCAGCTGCGTACCCCTCTAGCACCAGGGTCAGCGCACTCTCAAATGTTTTTTTTTGCCACCATTGTAAGCCTGCCAAACACACACTAAGCAATACATTTATTAAACATAAGAATGAGTGTGAGTTTTTGTCACAACCCGGCTTGTGGGAAGTGACAAAGAGCTCTTGTAGGACCAGGGCACAAATAATAATATAATAATAATCAATAATTTTGCTCTTTATTTAGCCTTCTTACATATAAAACCTAACTCACCACAGGTTAATGAGAAGGGTGTGCATGAAAGCATGCACATAACTCTGCAATGTTGGGTTGTATTGGAGAGAGTCTCAGTCTTAAATCATTTTCCACACACAGTCTGTGCTTGTATTTCGTTTTCATGTTAGTGAGGGCCGAGAATCCACTCTTACATAGGTACGTGGTTGCAAAGGGCATCAGTGTCTTAACAGCGTGATTTGCCAAGGCAGGATACTCTGAGCGCAGCCCTATCCAGAAATCTGGCAGTGGCTTCTGATTTAAATACAATTTTCACAGAACCACTTGTTGCAATTTCGATGAGGCTGTCTTGTTCAGATATCGGTAAGTGGACTGGAGGCAGGGCATGAAAGGGATAACAAATCCAGTTGTTTGTGTCGTCCGTTTCGGGGAAGTACCTGCGTAATTGCGCACCCAGCTCATTCAGGTGCTTCACTATATCACATTTGACATTGTCCGTTAGCTTGAGTTCATTTGCACACAAAAAATCATACAATGGAAAGACCTGTGTGTTGTCCTTGTTAATGCAGACAGAGAAGAGCTCCAACTTCTTAATCATAGCCTCAATTTTGTCCCGCACATTGAATATAGTTGCGGAGAGTCCCTGTATTCCTAGATTCAGATCATTCAGGCGAGAAACAACATCACCCAGATATGCCAGTCGTGTGAGAAACTCGTCATCATGCAAGTGGACAGACAAGTGAAAAATTATGGTCAGTAAAGAAAACTTTAAGCTTGTCTCTCGATTAAAAATAAACTTGTCAATACTTTGCCCCTTGATAACTAGCGCACTACTGTATGTTGTAAAAGCATTACATGGTCGCTGCCCATATCATTGCGTAATGCAGAAAAAACACGAGAGTTCAGGGGCCTTGCTTTAACAAAGTTAACAATTTTCACTGTAGTGTCCAAAACGTCTTTCAAGCTGTCAGGCATTCCCTTGGCAGCAAGAGCCTCTCGGTGGATGCTGCAGTGTACCCAAGTGGCGTCGGGAGCAACTGCTTGCATACGCGTTACCACTCCACTACGTCTCCCTATCATGGCTTTTGTGCCATCAGTGCAGATACCAACACATCTTGACCACCAAAGTCCATTTGATGTCACAAAGCTGTCCAGTACTTCAAAAATATCCTCTTCTGTTGTTTTGCAGAAGAGGATGTCTTCCTTAATTGACCCCCCATAAACGTAACGGACATATACAGTGAGGGAAAAAAGTATTTGATCCCCTGCTGATTTTGTGAGTTTGCCCACTGACAAAGAAATGATCAGTCTATAATTTTAATGGTAGGTTTATTTGAACAGTGAGAGACAGAATAACAACAACAAAATCCAGAAAAACGCATGTCAAAAATGTTATAAGTTGATTTGCATTTTAATGAGGGAAATAAGTATTTGACCACCTCTCAATCAGAAAGATTTCTGGCACCCAGGTGTCTTTTATACAGGTAACGAGCTGAGATTAGGAGCACAGTTTGTTACCTGTATAAAAGACACCTGTCCACAGAAGCAATCAATCAATCAGATTCCAAACTCTCCACCATGGCCAAGACCAAAGAGCTCTCCAAGGATGTCAGGGACAAGATTGTAGACCTACACAAGACTGGAATGGGCTACAAGACCATCGACAAGCAGCTTGGTGAGAAGGTGACAACAGTTGGTGCGATTATTCGCAAATGGCAGAAACACAAAAGAACTGTCAATCTTCCTCGGCCTGGGGCTCCATGCAAGATCTTACCTCAGGGAGTTGCAATGATCATGAGAACGGTGAGGAATCAGCCCAGAACTACACTGGAGGATCTTGTCAATGATCTCAAGGCAGCTGGGACCATAGTCACCAAGAAAACAATTGGTAACACATTACGCCGTGAAGGACTGAAATCCTGCAGCGCCCGCAAGGTCCCCCTGCTCAAGAAAGCACATATACAGGCCCGTCTGAAGTTTGCCAATGAACATCTGAATGATTCAGAGGAGAACTGGGTGAAAGTGTTGTGGTCAGATGAGACCAAAATGGAGCTCTTTGGCATCAACTCAACTCGCCGTGTTTGGAGGAGGAGGAATGCTGCCTATGACCCCAAGAACACCATCCCCACTGTCTAACATGGAGGTGGAAACATTATGCTTTGGGGGTGTTTTTCTGCTAAGGGGACAGGACAACTTCACCGCATCAAAGGGATGATGGACAGGGCCATGTACCGTCAAATCTTGGGTGAGAACCTCCTTCCCTCAGCCAGGGCATTGAAAATGGGTCGTGGATGGGTATTCCAGCATGACAACCCAAAACACACGGCCAACGCAACAAAGGAGTGGCTCAAGAAGAAGCACATTAAGGTCCTGGAGTGGCCTAGCCAGTCTCCAGACCTTAATCCCATAGAAAATCTGTGGAGGGAGCTGAAGGTTCGAGTTGCCAAACGTCAGCCTCGAAACCTTAATGACTTGGAGAAGATCTGCAAAGAGGAGTGGGACAAAATCCCTCCTGAGATATGTGCAAACCTGGTGGCCAACTACAAGAAACGTCTGACCTCTGTGATTGCCAACAAAGGTTTTGCCATCAAGTACTAAGTCAAGTTTTGCAGAGGGGTCAAATACTTATTTCCCTCATTAAAATGCAAATAAATTGATAATATTTTTGACATGCATTTTTCTGGATTTTTTTGTTGTTATTCTGTCTCTCACTGTTCAGATAAACCTACCATTAAAATTATAGACTGATCATGTCTTTGTCAATGGGCAAACGTACAAAATTAGCAGGGGATCAAATACTTTTTTCCTCACTGTACCAGGAGCTGTGCCAGGCCCGCCACGTCTGTTGACTCATCCAGCTGTAACGCATAGAATTCACTGGCTTGTATGCAAAGCAGTAATTGTTTAAAAACATCTCCTGCCATGTCACTGATGCGTCATGAAACAGTGTTGTTTGATGAAGGCATTGTCTGTATCGTTTTTTTTGGCCTTTTCCCCCAGCATTGTCCCAGCCATATCCACGGCAGCAGGAAGAATCCTCCACAATAGTATGGGGCTTGCCTGTCCTAGCCACTTGGTAGCTCACCATATAAGACACTTCTAGGCCCTTCTTATTAATGGTATCTGTTGCTTTTATACATGTCTTACTACTCGAAAGTCGTCTTAATTCTCGCTCAAAAAACTTCTGTGGCTTATTTTTCAAATTGGCATGTTTCGTTTCTAAATGTCTGCGCAAGAGTGAAGGTTTCATCGAGTTGTGAGATAGTACTTTTGCACATATAACACACCGTGGCTGAGGAAAGGCACTACTCCCAATATAAGTGAACCCCAAATCAATGTAGTTCTCATCATATTTGCGCCTCTTCGATGGTCCAACGTTCCTGTCTGTTGTTTGGTGCTTTCCCGGGTAATCAGATTCACAACTGTCAGTGTCCATGCTAGCTGGGCTAGCAACAAATGTAGAATTACTGATGCTAGCATTGGATGTGCTCGTGGAAGCAGAACAACTTGTGTCGTAGACAGGTGCAGGTGTAGTACTGCTGGTAGTAGCAGTACTACCAGTAGAGCTGGTATGTGTCCCTATGGACGCGGGCCGTACTTTTTAAAACCATTTATCAACTTTCGAGCAAACGGAATGAGCAGCAGCTACGTTTGGCTACATACGGACCGCTAGTGGAATTCCCGGCGAGAGAGTAACGGTTAATGTGATTGGATGTTAATTATTTGACTAGGCTACCTGTATTTGACATTGTGTTGTTATTTCGCTGAACACTAGATGGTTTAATTTCATTTTTGGCAGTGAAACGAGGCTACTCAGGCGAGAAAAAAACATCACCCAAATGTATAGCCCTGTTGGAAAATAGAAATGGACTGTTTGAAAATGTGAATCACATTTTTATTTGGCGTCCCCCCGACGGCATATCTGGGGGTATAGTCGCCATAGAAGAATACAAGGCTGACATGTTCACTCCATGTTGACTCTATGCCAGGAACAACAAACGCCGCCCATCACCAGTGCGACATCCATACCACACAGGCTGCCGCTGGCAGTTGGCACATGGCAGGCCTGTTGTGTGCCCAAGGGTGGATGGATGATGACAGCTGAAGAAAGCAGCTTTTGTCCCCATGTGATTGACGTGAATTGTTTTGGATGGGTTTATTTTCATGAGAACATTTACACTGGCCTATTGGGCTGTGAACTATTGAGCTAAAAGTTCACAATAATATCTGTATTTTGTGATGACTGCTCAAGACTAACTCGAGACAGACATTAACATCAATATTTGTACATAGGTTGGAAGGGTTTTACAACAGGAAAAGGTGTGTGAGTGTGTGTGTGCCCCACACTTGTGTGTGCCTCCATGCTTGCGTGTGTTTGTGAATAATGTGTGAGTATGTACCGTATATTATGCGCATAAGTGTGTGTGTCACTGCAGCGGTGTTGAAAAGGTTAACGTTTCTCCTATCAGTCAGTCAGCAATGCCCTGCAGCCTGTTTCCAGACTGTTAGACTGACTGGGGCTGGCTGCCTGTGTGTGTGCGGCTCGTCCTACCCAAGCCCTCCACTCCCTGGCTCCAGCCCACACTATACCGCCCAGCCAGTATAAAACTTTGGACAGGAGCAGTAAAGTAGTGAATACCAGCGGCTCCAATTAATCATCTAGTATTTGTGAGTTTCTATCGTTTCAAAGTTTAAATTACATTCTGATGACATTGATATCCATTTGAGGGTCTTTTTATTTCGCTAAGTGGCGTGGCTTTATTGTCTATCAATGGAATTCAAACTCAGACTCCTGCAGTGCAAAGAGGAGTGTTGGTGTTTCTCTTTCCAGATTTTACATTTGATTGAATAGAGACTAGAGGCGCTGATGGGAATTTAGACTGCAATATCTAAACAAGTCACAAAATAATTCAACCTTTCCACAGAACCTACAATAAACTACAGTACAACAGTTTCTGACAACAACATGAAACCACATTACACATTAGACTCTATCCAGAGTCTCCTCTGACTCATATGCTGTGTATGTGTGTCTGCATGCCTGCTCTGATGAGGTTGCGTGACTTGAGAAGGAGTGTGAGTAGGAAGTCAAAAGGTTCCTGTCCTGCCTAAGGGAAATAGCAGCAAGCTGTGTGTAGGCAGCTAACCTCTTTTAATCCCAAAGAACCTGTAAAAAGCCATGTACGTGTAGGATTACAATGGTGGCTAGCCCAGTTCAACACCAGAGTTCACTGGTAAGCTTTTGGGCTGTGGCACTGTGATATTTCACACATAAATCCCATTGTCTAGAAGTATGAGCATGTGTGGTTCAAAATGGCCTCATCCTCCGTAACTTACAGTAACAGATTCACATTGCAGTTCAATGGTTGTCAGTCAGTCAGTCAGTTAGGCCAAACAGCAGGGGAGTGACTCACACCATCATCATCACATCATCACTGCTGGGTAAAACCGCCCTACTGGACACTGGTGACTCATAAAGTCATGACCGAAATTATTGGCACCCTTGATAAAGATGAGCAGAAAATACTATAAAAGAAATAATACAAATACTGAGCTACATTGTATGGTCAAAAATATATACAGTCCCAGTCAAAAGCTTGGACACACCTACTCATTCAAGGGTGTTTCTTTATTTGTACTATTTTCTATATTGTAGAATAATTGACTGGTACTGTATATATGTATTATTTTATAATAATACAATTGTTCAGAGAAAGAGATTTTGTTTAACAAGTAATATCATTTTTTTCTCAAATATAAGGGTCAACATTATTGGCACCCCTGTTTTTAGGACCTTTCAATACCTTACCTTGCAAGGATAACAACACTGAGCCTTTTTCTAAAATGTTTTATGAAATTGGAGAACACATTTGGAGGGATCTTCGTCCGCGCATATGGACTGCCCTCTTCAATTTAAACCACAGGTTTTCAATGGGGTTCAAGTCCGAAGACTGAGATGACCATTAAAAAATGTTGATTTTGTGGCCAATTAACAATTTCTTTGTGGAATTTGATGTGTGCTTGGGGTTATTGTCTTGCTGGAAGATCCACTTGCAGATAAGTTTCAGCCAGGTTTGGGGGTTGGGGAGGGAAGGAGGAAGAGCGGGAGGGACCCAGCTGGTTCCCAACCCAGGTGACAGTACTGACAGGTGGAGGAGGGTTGGCAGTGGGTGTGGTAGATGGGTGGGGGACAGAATGGGGAGACCAAGGGGAGGGTGCAGCCAGGGGGGTGGGGGGAATGACGCTGGCTCCAAGCCTTGACAGGCAACAGGGACAGTGGGTCTCACCTGTTCCACTCATGTCTGGACAGGAAGCCGCCCCCCTTCACACACACACACACACACACACCTGTGCACAACGGCTTCTCTCTCACCAAGGGGCCAATCTGGCCAGTACTCTCTCTGCTCCTACAGGGGCCAACATCTCCTCACACACAGGAACATGATGGCAGACTTAAATGTTTCCATCTGCCGGCCTTGACTAGCTGCCAGAGGAGCTAGGAACTGCTGGAAGAGATACAGGGAATGCATTTAGTAGAGAATACAGATGAGTGGATTTGAATACTGTTCCATGAAATTCACAGTGTGGAGACACTGTACCTTTGCAGTGTTTCTGAGTATTTATTGATTTATCCTACATTTAAAATGGTGTCCTTCCACCTAGTAGTACATAGAAAACAAAAGTACACATTGTGCATGAAATTGTTTTATGATGAAAACATAAATAATACCACAAACATTTTTGCATGATGCACATAGGTTGCCAGAAAGCAGTGCCAGTATACTAAACAGAGACGCATGAGGAAGCAAGACATCTCACTCACTCCCTTTTTCTGTTCATATAAAGTCAAAGAACAAAGCAGACCAGACCCAGCTGCTATCACATTGGTAAGCAGACCATGACAGTGACCACACATCATCACACAAAACGCTGATTGTTTTTCCTCCAAAGTGTAGGGACTGAGTCCTGCTTGTGCAACTGCAATATCCGTTACAACAGACAGAACAGATTGTAGCCTTCATAATATATAGTTTATGTTTTGGAATGTTCATTCAAATCGCCGCAGGGTTTTTATTTCAGCTGTTCAGAAATATGAGGCAGAGACGTAAGCTACATCATCATGGTTTAGAAGAGGGTAAGTAAAGAGCAAAACGTAAAGGGAGGGGGAGTGTGAGCAGCAGCAATGTTAGAAAAACAAATGTGTGCGTAAAATAACACATGCGCAGAACGTGATCCAATTCCTTAGCTTTAAGAAAGAGGTTTCCAGAGGGGCGGGCGGGTGTGGGCAAAAACTCAATATCCGTAGCCACTGCCTTTTTTAAAATGGTAAACGGCCTAAGTAAGACATTTTCATTTATCCACCATCTTTGTCCTACAGTCCTATGGTATTATTCAGCCAATAGGAGTCTAAATTCAGCTGAGGTGTCAGCGTGTGCTGGGTGAATGGACCTCTCTTTGTGTGGACCTCTGTCCACTGCATACCTGCCTGCTGGGTGTACATGACAGACAACTGGTGGCCTGGTGCCATGACACACACAGGACCTTTGTCTGTGGGAACCGGCCTCAGGTGTAGTTGACCCCTGACCTCTAGCGCCTGCAGGTGGAACAAAGGGCCATTAAGGAAGGAGATGGCATGTCACCACTGCAGGCTGCAGCCGACTGATAGAGGTTTACGGGAAGTGTTCACTGTCCACTCCAGAGGGTTCTGACTTCAGAGAAAACAAGGAATGGACATTAACCAAGTGACTTAAATTCAAATGTTTTTAGTAGACAAGATGTGTAAATGAGTATACGTGTGTCAAGCATGTATCTTGTGACTCCTTCACCCTCATACTTATACTTATAAATGGCTATGCCAAAAGGTTGCCCTATTCTTCAGTCACACACTACTTCTAATCACTAGGATCTATGTGACAGTCACAGTCGCTCATCAGAGAAGTGATGACGTCAACCATCAACACCAGTGAATCCAGACTGGGTCATACAATGATCATCTGACCGTTCAAACAGGCTTCCCTTGAAAGTGTCCCCCTGTCGCCGTCACCACTGACAGAGAGGAGATGTGGCTTTGTGTCCCTGGGATGGTGACAGACAGGTGAGTCCCCTGGCCATAGCACTGGTCACTGGTCAGGGGACAATGCCTCTAATCTCTGTGGGTCCTGGGCGCATAGGGAACAATGGGGTCACTCAGTTATAATGGGGGGTAAGGGGATACGAGGGAGGTGGGGGTATTCTATATTCCCCTGAGTGCCTTTACACCTGGGTCGTTCCATGAAAAGAGTGCCTTTTGCGTTCCTTTGATATTTAAAGAAGGAATTGTGCACCAATAGTGAATTTTAAAAGCCTGTTATATTAAATGAAGTGCCCTTTAATATAGACCACATGTTGAATTCAATACATCTTTTAATATGAATAAAGACTTGCTAAAATGCCAAAATTATGCATTTTCACAACCCTGTGTCACAACCCTATGTCACTACTGAGAAGATTTTTACCCAGTTAATTTCAAAATGTCTCTAAGTTTCTCATTGTAAAGCCCTAGTTATTTTGTTGCTTTGACAAACTCATTTCTGAAGATTATTAATTAGTTGATGTCATTAGTGATTCATTTACGTCTTCCCCTCATTTTAAGGTCAACGCTGTTACGTCAACTGAACTCTCGTTTTAATATGGTGAAACTATTCCTTAAAAAAAAAAAAAAAAGTCAAATCATAGAGGAAAAGCAGGTTCTACTATTTTTGTGGTGGAAAACTGAGTGGGTCGCGCATAACACGCCAACCCTGTTACGCATAGATAGACAGGCTAGAAATATTTTAACACATTTAAAAAATGTTTTTGTGAAGCTTGCATTCAATTACCACTCCCTGTTGCACACAAGCTTCCATATCCTCTGTCACAAGTTGATTTATGGCTGTTTTAAGATGAAATCGTCAACCCTGTTACGGTCAACCCTGTTACTATATTTGGCACTTAATAGGCACTTACTATAGTCCTTTTTCTACATCATGTTTTATTATGTTTTTTATAAAGTTGAACGTGCTCAATTGGCGGAACGACACACTTAAATGCAGGTGGTTGTTGGGTAAAGAACACATTTTGACCCCAGTGGCTTCCACTTTTGGAAAAAGGTAATGTCTACCACTACCAGTATGTAGTGCCTTGAGATTAACTGGAGAGAAAAAAACACAGTTATTGTTTATGTTTCTTTGTTCAAAGATGTGATGACATACATTGTTAAGTTGGCCCAATTATGTTTGGGCTAGATACTATATTCCATATGTAGATCATCCACATAGCCATATTCTTCTCCTTTCCTTGTACTTTGCTTTACTCTATTCTATCACACAGTACATCCCATTCATGGGTCCTGACTGGCTCAACACTCCCACCTAGTGTTAAAACACTGAACAAAATATGGCTGGGAGAGTTGATGCCTGATGCCTGAGGGAGTGTGGCTTTCTCCTGCCTGGCTGTGTTGAGGTTAGGCTAACAAGATGAGCTCAATGGAAGGGAAATACACTCTGTAGGACAGCATGGGATTTTCCATTGTACCCTGGAGGGAGTATGCTTAGGCCCTTCTACTCTGCTCCGCAAGCTAATAAAGGGAAGGGAAACACAGATAGAAACATATAATCGGATACCCCTAAAAATGCTTCAAGGTTAAAATAGTGTTATTTTTTACTATTTTATTGTGTAGTTCTTCCATAGTCAATGTTCATTATTATTTGAATGGATGTGTATTATTTTGATTTCTTGCACTGGAATATAACTTTGACATTACTACAGGTCTATCAGTGGCGGTCGGTGAGGTTTAAGATGAGGGAGGACGATATTTGTTTTAATGAGCATGGCCTTATTTCCATTACAGCATATTGGATGACTGTCATTCACATTCCATTCACCCAGCTTAATGTAACATCGAAAGGTTTAGGCTACTACATGATACTCAAATTTTCCCTACACCCATCATGAGATCGTTACAAGGTCGAGAGAAAAATTAGAGTAATCAAGATGACAGACAGTGACCGCCTTGCACACTCTTGCCTGCATCTAGCTGATCAAGGGTGTAATCATTAGTCCAACAGCTGCAAACAAGAGTCTCTATTGGACAAATTAAGGTATGTTTATCCCCGTTTCGTTTTGCTTCGGTTTAAGAAAAGTTTTTCAACAGAATCAGCTAAATGAATACACAACTGATCACACACAAACACAGTTCAGTTTCATAGCAGAATTCCTTCTCATATCTACACGCTCTCTTCCTCTCAACTTTTCCCTTCGCATGTGGATGTCAGTGCACATTACATCAGCTATCTGGGACCTGGCGAAAAAACCTTTCCAGGCCAAACCTTCATATCATAACCACTAACCGCTACACACAGGCTACCTACATCGTCGTAGCTACTAGAACTAACGCGTTAGTAAACTCGCTACAATCATGCAGTGCAGTGTACAGTCAGCAAGCAGTTACACCGGCAGGCCCCGGTGGCAATAAATTAATAAAATCAAAAGCTTACCTTGACATGGAAGAGTTGCAGTGTTGGATAGCCATAGCCAGCTAGCTAACATAGCATCCCTCTCTGTTTGACTCGGGTGTTTGACTCGGCTAAACTAGCTAGCTGCATTTGCTAGCTAAGTGAAAGTGAGAGTGAAGAAAAAATTATTTCGAAATATAGCTAGCTCTCTCTATCTCCCTCTCTTGCTTCGCCTAAATTAATTTGTTCGAAACTGTTCGACTATTGTCTTTCTCTCTCTTTGAGTCAACTACTCACCACATTTTATGCACTGCAGTGTAAGCTAGCTGTAGCTTATGCTTTCATCACTAGATTAATTCTCTGATCCTTTGATTGGGTGGACAACATGTCAGTTCATGTTGCAAGAGCTCTGATAGGTTGGAGGACGTCCTCCAGAAGTTGTCATAATTACTTTGTAAGTCTATGGTGAGAACAATGAGCCTCCTAGGTTTGTATTGAAGTCAATGTATCCAGAGGAGTATGGAAACTAGCTGTCCTTCCGCTACACCATGGGGCTACCTTACAGAGTGCTGTTGAGGATACCGTAGACCTTCATTGCAAAACAGTGTATTTTAACCAATTATTTGGTGACATGTAAATATAATAGTATAGTTTTATCTAAAAAGGATAACTTTTTTAATGTTTCACAATTTTAATTTTATGAAATTCACTGAGGAGGATAGTCCTCCACTTACTCCATGAATTAATTAGAGGTAATTGAGGTATATGAATTAATTCATCAGTTAATTCGCCACTAAATCAACAAAGAAAAAGCCATATCTCAGACTGGCCAATAAAAAGAAAAGATGAAGATCGGCAGAGAGGAGACAGGACGGACAGAGAGGGAACTTCCAGTAGAGGGCAGGTATACAAGATGGCGTATTGAATACACAGCGGTACAAATCACCTCAAGATAAAAACATAATATTCAATATCAGTAAGTTAGACTAAATATTAACATTTCATATATTCGAGGGTAATAACATTCAATCTGGATAATAACACAAAACAAATTATAAGGCTAGAGAAATGTATCGACAAATATTACAACAACACGCAACACCCAAACATGACGGAAGATAAACGAGGAGAATCAATCTCCAAGAGAAAACGCGAGTCCTCGACTGATACAGATGATTTATGCTTTTCACCGCTAGGACTGGTAAGTGTGGAAAGCGACTTGTTGAAGTCGATAAATGACAAACTGGGCATACTAGAGTTGGTCAGTAATGATGTAAAAGAGTTGAAGGCGAGTCTTGAAATGAGTGACGGAAAAGCTGAGATAATGGAGAGCGATACAAAAAAACTAAAAGGGGCAGTCACTAGGATGGAAACGGACGTTAAGGAACTTAAAAAGGAGAACAACTTTCTGAGAGAAGCCTTACTAGACATACAAACTAGATCGATGAGAGAAAATCTAGTACGTATTGGTATCCAGGAAAAAGAGGGAGAGATTACAGAAAAATTGGGAAAGACTTCTTTCTTACAGCGCTTCAAATTCCACTCGAGGCTGTCGACAAAATCCAACTCGAACGTGTACACCGTTTCAGACAAAGAGGACAGAGATATGAGCGTCCAATCGTTGCCAAATGTGCTTTTTTTAATGAAAAAGTAATGGTTAATAGCCTAGGTAAAAGACTTGCTGGCACGAAAATAGGCATGAATGATCAGTTCCCGAGGGAGATTGCAGAACGGCGCAAAATTCTGTACCCAATCTTCAAGGAAAATAGATTAAAAGGGAAGCGTGTTGCTCTTGTTGTCGATAAACTGTATATTGACAACCAAATGTTCCGCGACACAAAGATTACGCTATTCTGAAAGTTCTAAAAGAGGAGTCGAATAATGGAACACCCAATACTAGCCATGGTAGGGATTGTAATAATAAAACACATTTATAGTATTTATAGTATTTTATAAAAGGGATAAGACGGTATTACAAGAAAAGATAACAAGCAAAATAATACATCTTCAAATACAACTAAATTAGAACACAAGTACTCAATCAACATAGTGGAGATAAAAACATAGCAAACAGAAGACATAGAAGGCACAGTATGTGGGTATGTGTGGATGAATTGTGATGGAAGGTGTGGTGTGTGTTTTTGTGTTTGAATAAGTGTGGCATTAAGTGAGTGAGAAAGGAAATGGTTGCATATCCCAGAACCAACGTGTGTCTGTGAGCAGGGGTTGTGAGAGAGAGCTTTCAATTTTGTGCAGATGAGGGATATACATTTTAAAATATAGTATACATCTAATATATTTTTTTATTGTCCTATCATGATGGAACGATCCCCAACCCTATATCCTAGACACCCACCTGAGCGACCCATACACCAAAGAAAAGTCCCCATCTGCTTTATGGACCTGCTGTGAGTTGCCTATATGCAGCCAAAACAGAAAAATAAATGCGGTCAGAGACCTACTTGAGCAGCACCGCCCCCTCAAGATTCTGAGCCTGCCTGGCAGGGTTGGTCCTACAAAGCCAGAGCCCCCTGATGGGAGAGCATAATATACAAGGAAATTCTCAAAGCTGCTAATGAGAACCTTGATGACCTTGTACCTAGCCGGTGGGGATTCCGGTGGGGTACCCCCACCCAGGTAGTGGCAGTGCTGGCAACAATGGCTGCAGTAACCCATGGGGAGGGGGTCACACTCAGACTATCAGAGAGGGGGCTTATCATTGTGGCCCAAGTGGCACAAAATAATCAAAGGTCTGACTGCACGGAGATGCTTGGGAAAAATGGTTACAACGGGGGACCAGGGTGTTTGTGTCTCAGGTGAAGAGGGTGGATCTGATCTCCATCACCTAGGACTTGACATAGATTAAATAGATTAATCAAATCTCACATTGTTGTCAATTTTTGCTCAATCTTGCATGCTTTCTCAAACAGCTGTAACTGTATATGCATTCGTATATGCATTTGTAAATCAGGTCCTTTCTAGAGTTGGGATCTGGGATGTAACAACCGTTGTGCATCTAATTTTAGGTTTGATTGTGGAGGAAAGGGGTTGAGTGTGTTAGAGTATGTGCGTGTGTGTTTATCCCACATCTGTTGCAGGGGGGTAAGGATGTTAGGGAGAATATAGGATGAACCACAATAATTGTTTGCTCAAATAATAATTGCTTGTCAAAAATGTAATACAATGGCAATCCGGGTTATAGGTTAAAATCCTACGCATGAACTGCCAACATTATTACGCATATTAATTGATAATGATGGAAAAGAAGATATGCAAGATATTTGAATAGATATATATTTTTAAATAGCTATATATATATATATATATATATATATATATATATATATATTGAGGTGAGAGTATTGGAAATGCGTTTTGGCGGTTAACCTGCTTCTGTTTTGTGGGTGGCACTGTGTGCTGTTTTCAATGGATGGGTCCTGGCCTCTCGGGGCCCTAGGGATCCGGGGTGATGGGGGTGGTATGCCGATCACTGGGATGACGGCCCAACTTGGGTTGGGGAGGGGCTTTAGCGAGGGAATTAGTGGAGAACAATTGGAGGGTTACTTACTAGCAATGCAAATATCATGGTACAGCTATATGGACACTCAATCACTATGGTATTTGTTATTGGTAAATTTACAAACATATATAATGATAAATAGATTTGAAACTTGTATCTCATTATGGTATATGGTGAAATAAGTATAGCCAGTTATAATTGTAATGGCTTAGCAGATAATAACAAAAGAAGAACAATATTTACATGGCTCAAAGAGAAGGAATATAATATCTATTGTTTACAGGAAACTCATTCAACAATTCTAGATGAAGTTGCGTGGAAAAAGGAATGGGGGGGCGAAATATACTTCTCCCATGGGCAAAGAAACTCAAAAGGGGTGATGATATTAATTAACAGTAATTTCGATCTGAATGTGCAAATTGTCCAAACAGATACGGAAGGTAGATGGATTATTTTAAATATGTTATTGGACCATAAACCGATATGGCTCATTAACCTTTACGGACCAAATAATGATGATCCACACTTCTTTGACAATATATAAAATAAATGATCAACCCTGCAAGCAATTCATGACTCTATTATTATGGTGGGATATTATAATACTGTTTTAAATAGCTCAATGGACCGTAAAGGAAATCACACTACAAACAATCACCCTCAAACACTATGCCATGGGATCGGTACGTCAAAAATCTCTTCCCAACTATTTTGCAATCTATATAGGACGGCTGTCACCCTAATGCTCTTAAGGAAATACATTAGAACTAGTAGATATATGGAGGCTTAAATATCCTGATCTAGTGAGATACACATGGTGGAGACTCAATCAAGCTAGTCATCTTGACTTCTTTCTTATTTCATTCTCTTTAGCACCAAAAGTTTAAAAAGTGTTGATAGGGGACAGAATGCGGTCGGACCATCATATAATTGGCATATACATTACTTCCACGTGGGCGAGGATATTGGAAATTTAATCAAAGCCTATTGGATGACAACTTGTTTTTAACTAGGACAGAGGAATTTATAACTGATTTTCTCCGACATAACATAGGTACAGCAAATCCCCTTATTGTATGGGACACCTTTAAATGTGCCTTTAGATGCCATGCAATTCAGTACTCATCTCGAAAACAAAAGCAATTTAGGTCAAAAGAGTCCATACTAACAAAGGAAATAGAAGGTCTAACAGAACAGATAGATAGCAATAAAAACTGTAACATAGAGGCTCCGAATAAATTAGAGGAAAATCAAAAAGAAATAGAGAAACTTATTAAAGAAAGATCAAGTGTAATATATTATAAAAATAAAGCAAACTGGATGGAATATGGGGAAAAATGCACCAAATTATTTTTTCATCTTCAACATAGGAATGCTACCAAAAATAATTTACTGAAACTGGTTACAAATGACGGAGTCACCCATGATTCACCAAATTATATTTTGAAGGAGGAAACAAAGTACTTTAAGCATACGTTTTCGTTTCAGTCGCCTCCATCTCCTCTAACTGAAGCTAATTGTAGAGTTTTTTTCTATTGATAATGTCAAATTAACAGCCATACAGAAAGACTCATGTGAAGGTGAAATTACAGAGGAGGAACTTCTGGATGCAATTAAAGACTTTAAGTCCGGGAAAACTCCAGGGTTGGATGGCATACCAGTCGAGGTATACCAAACCTTTTTTGATATACTCAGAGGACCGTTATTAGCATGTTTTAACCACTCCTATGTAAATGGTAGATTGTCAGACACTCAGGAACAAGGTCTGAGTTAATTATTACTGAAACAGGATACAAGTGGAAAATATAAAGATCCAGTCCATTTTAAAAAATTGGAGGCCCCTTACACTTCAGTGTTGTGATGCAAAAATTCTAGCAAAATGTATAGCGCACAGAAATAAATAGGTATTGTCGGACATTAATCATTCTAATCAGACAGGTTTTTTACATGGAAGATACATTGGAGAAAATATAAGGCAAGTATTGGAAACAATAGAACAGTATGAAAAATCTGGGAAACCAGGCCTGCTATTCATAGCAGACTTCGAAAAGGCATTTGATAAAGTACGACTGGGGTTTATATATAAATGCCTGGAGCATTTCAATTTAGGAGAATCTCTTATAAAATGGGTTAAAATTATGTATAGATAAACTGTCAAGAGGAGTGAAACAAGGTTGTCCACTATTGGCATATCTATTTAGATTTTTGACGTACCGATCCCATGGCAGTGTTTATGAACTGATACGCAAAATGACACCGGATTCAAACCTTAGAATTGTTCAATTTAAATTATTATATAAAATTCTTGCTACCAATAGAATGTTATTTACATGGGGGATACATCTTCCCAGCTCTGCAGATTTTGCTGCGAAGAGACAGAATCATTAGATCATTTGATTTGGTACTGTCCATTTGTAGCTTGTTTTGGACACAGGTCCAGGAATAGCTAAAGGATTGCCTGCAGATAGCATTACTGGGTGATCTGAAAAGTCATAGTCAATCGATCAATAATATAATAATACTTTTAGCAAAAAAATATATTTTCAATTTACGACCTGTAGTAACAATGAGAATAGAAAGGTTCAGAACATTTATAAAACATCACAGTACAGTTGAAGAATATGTGGCAAATAGAAATCCAATATGGATGGTGTTAAGAGATAGAGTAGTTCACAGCATTGTACAAGATCTTCAGTTTCTTGGCAATTTCTCACATGGAATAGCATTCATTTCTCAGAACAAGAATAGACTGACGAGTTTCAGAAGAAAGTTCTTTGTTTCTGGCCATTTTGAGCCTGTAATCGAACCCACAATTGCTGATGCTCCAGATACTCAACTTGTCTCAAGAAGGCCAGTTTTATTGCTTCTTTAATCAGCAAAACAGTTTTCAGCTGTACTAACATAATTGCAAAAGGGTTTTCAAATGATCAATTAGCCTTTTGAAATGATAAACTTGGATTAGCAAACACAACGTGCCATTGGAACACAGGACTGATGGTTGCTGATAATGGGCCTCTGTACGCCTATGTAGATATTCCATTAAAAATCAGCCGTTTCCAGCTACAATAGCCATTTACAACATTAACAATGTCTACACTGTATTTCTGATTAATTTGATGTTATTTTAATGGACGAATGAATTGCTTTTCTTTCGAAAACAAGTACATTTCTAAGTGACCCCAAACTTTTGAACGGGAGTGTACAGTGAGGTAAAAAACGTATTTGGTCCCCTGCTGATTTGTACGTTTGCCCACTGACAAAGAAATGATCAGTTTATAATTTTAATGGTAGGTTTATTTGAACAGTGAGAGACAGAATAACAACAAAAAAATCCAGAAAAATGCATGTCAAAAATGTTATAAATTGATTTGCATTTTAATGAGGGAAATAAGTATTTGACCCCCTCTCAATCAGAAAGATTTCTGGCTCCCAGGTGTCTTTTATACAGGTAATGAGCAGAGATTAGGAGCACAATCTTAAAGGGAGTGCTCCTAATCTCAGCTTGTTACCTGTATAAAAGACACCTGTCCACTAAAGCAATCAATCAATCAGATTCCAAACTCTCCACCATGGCCAAGACCAAAGAGCTCTCCAAGGATGTCAGGGACAAGATTGTACACCTACACAAGGCTGGAATGGGCTACAAGACCATCGCCAAGCAGCTTGGTGAGAAGGTGACAACAGTTGGTGCAATTATTCGCAAATGGAAGAAACACAAAATAACTGTCAATCTCCCTCGGCCTGGGGCTCCCTGCAAGATCTCACCTCGTAGAGTTGCAATGATCATGAGAACGGTGAGGAATCAGCCCAGAACTACACGGGAGGATCTTGTCAATGATCTCAAGGCAGCTGGGACCATAGTCACCAAGAAAACAATTGGTAACACACTACGCCGTAAAGGACTGAAATCCTGCAGCGCCCGCAAGGTCCCCCTGCTCAAGAAAGCACATATACAGGCCAGTTTGAAGTTTGCCAATGAACATCTGAACGATTCAGAGGAGAACTGGGTGAAAGTGTTGTGGTCAGATGAGACCAAAATCGAGCTCTTTGGCGACAACTCAACTCGCTGTGTTTGGAGGAGGAGGAATGCTGCCCAAACATGGAGGTGGAAACATTATGCTTTGGGGGTGTTTTTCTGCTAAGGGAACAGGACAACTTCACCGCATCAAAGGGACGATGGACGGGGCCATGTACCGTCAAATCTTGGGTGAGAACCTCCTTCCCTCAGCCAGGGCATTGAAAATGGATCGTGGATGGGTATTCCAGCATGACAATGACCCAAAACACACGGCAAAGGCAACAAAGGAGTGGCTCAAGAAGAAGCACATTAAGGTCCTGGAATGGCCTAGCCAGTCTCCAGACCTTAATCCCATAGAAAATCTGTGGAGGGAGCTGAAGGTTCGAGTTGCCAAATGTCAGCCTCGAAACCTTAATGACTTGGAGAAGATCTGCAAAGAGGAGTGGGACAAAATCCCTCCTGAGATGTGTGCAAACCTGGTGGCCAACTACAAGAAACGTCTGACCTCTGTGATTGCCAACAAGGGTTTTGCCACCAAGTACTAAGTCATGTTTTGCAGAGGGGTCAAATACTAATTTCCCTCATTAAAATGTAAATCAATTTATAACATTTTTGACATGCATTTTTCTGGATACTTTTGTTGTTATTCTGTCTCTCACTGTTCAAATAAACCTACTATTAAAATTATAGACTGATAATGTCTTTGTCAGTGGGCAAACATACAAAATCAGCAGGGGATCAAATACTTTTTTCCCTCACTGTATATATATGCACTACCAGTCATAAGTTTGAACACACCTACTTATTCCAAGATTTGTCTTTATTTTTACTATTTTCTACATTGTAGAATAATAGTGAAGACATCAAAACCATGAAATAACACATATGTAATCATGTAGTAAACAAATCAAAATATATTTTATATTTGAGATTCTTAAAATAGCCACCATTTGCCTTCATGACAGCTTTGAACACTCTTGGCATTCTCTATATATACAGTGCATTCGGAAAGTACTCAGACCCCTTACCTTTTTCCACATTTTGTTGCGTTATTCTAAAATTGATTTTTTTTCCATCATCAGCGATCTACACACAATAACCCACAATTACAAAGCGAAAACAGGTTTTTAGACATTTTTGCAAATTTATTAAAAATTGAAAACAGAAATACCTTATTTACATAAATATTCAGACACTTTGCAATGAGACTCGAAATTGAGCTCAGGTGCATCCTGTTTCCATTTGATCATCCTTGAGATGTTTCTACAACTTGATTAGAGTCCACCTGTGGTAAATTCAATTGATTGGACATGATCTGGAAAGGCACACATCTGTCTATATAAGGTCCCATAGTTGACAGTGCATGTCAGCGCAAAAACCAAGCCATGAGGTCAAAGAATGTCCGTAGATCTCCGAGACAGGATTGTGTCGAGGCACAGATCTGGGTAAGGGTACCAAAAAATGTCTGCAGCATTGAAGGTCCTGAAGAACACAATGGCCTCCATCATTCTTCAATGGAAGAAGTTTGGAACCACCAAGACTCTTCCTAGAGCTGGCAGCCCGGCCAAACTGAGTAATCGGGGGAGAAGGGCCTTGGTCAGGGAGGTGACCAAGAACCCGATGGTCTCTCCAGAGTTCCTCTATGGAGATGGGAGAACCTTCCAGAAGGACAACAATCTCTGCAGCACTGCACCAATCAGGCCTTTATGGTAGAGTGGCCAGACGGAAGCCACTCCTCAGTAAAAGGCACATGACAGTCCGCTTGGAGTTTGCCAAAAGTCACCTAAAGGACTCTCAGACCATGAAAATCAAGATTCTCTGGTCTGATGAAACCAAGATTGAACTATTTGGCCTGAATGCCAAGCGTCACATCTGGAGGAAACCTGGCTCCATCCCTACAGGGAAGCATGGTGTGGTCCTCTGTAGCTCAATTGGTAGAGCATGGCGCTTGTAACGCCAGGGTAGTGGGTTTGATCCCCAGGACCACCCATACATAAAAATGTATGCACACATGACTGTAAGTCGCTTTGGATAAAAGCGTCTGCTAAATGGCATATTATTATATTATTATATGGTGCTGGCAGCATCATGTTGTGGGGATATATTTCAGCGGCAGGGACTGAGAGACTAGTCAGGATCGAGGGAAAGATGAACGGAGCAAAATACAGAGAGATCCTTGATGAAAACCTGCTCCAGAGCGCTCAGGACCTCAGACTGGGGGCGAAGGTTCACCTTCCAAAAGGACAACGACCCTGAGCACACAGCCAAGACAACAAATTAGTGGCTTCGGGACAAATCTCTGAATGTCCTTGAGTGGCCCGATCGAACATCTCTGAAAAGACCTGAAAATAGCTGTGCAGCGACGCTCCCCATCCAACCTGACTTGGCCACTCAAGGACATTCAGAGACTTGTACCGAAGCCTCTCCTGCTTTGTCTTGGCTGTGTGCTCAGGGTCATTGTCCTGTTAGAAGGTAAACCTTCTCCCTAGTCTGAGTTCTTGAGCGCTCTGGAGCAGGTTTTCATCAAGGATATCTCTGTACTTTGCTCTGTTCATCTTTCCCTTAATCCTGACTAGTCTCCCAGTCCCTGCCTCTGAAAAACTTCCCCACAGCATGATGCTGCCACCACCATGCTTCACCGTAGGGATGGTGCCAGGTTTCCTCCAGACGTGACACTTGGCATTCAAGCCAAAGAGTTCAATCTTGATTTCATCAGACCAGAGAATCTTGTTTCTCATGGAGTCTTTAGGTGCCTTTTGAAATTCCAAGCAGGCTGTCATGTGCCTTTTTACTGAGGAGTGGCTTCCGTCTGGCCACTCTACCATAAATGCCTGATTGGTGGAGTGCTGCAGAGATGGTTGTCCTTCTGGAAAGTTCTCCCATCTCCACAGAGGAACTCTAGAGCTCTGTCAGAGTGACCATCGGGTTCTTGGTCACCTCCCTGATCAAGGCCCTTCTCCCCTTGTTCAGTTTGGCCATGCGGCCAGCTCTAGAAAGAGGTTCCAAACTTCTTCCATTTAAGAATGATGGAGGGCACTGTGTTCTTGGGGACCTTCAATGCTGCAGAAATGTTTTGGTACCTTTCCCCAGATCTGTGCCTCGACACAATCCTGTCTCTGAGCTCTATGGACAATTCCTTCGAACTCATGGCTTGGTTTTTGCTGTCTGCCTTTCCAAATCATGTCCAATCAACTGAATTTACCACAGGTAGACTCCCATCAAGATGTAGAAACATCTCAAGGATGATCAATGGAAACAGGATGCACCTGAGCTCAATTTCGAGTCCCATAGAAAAGTGTCTGAATACTTATGTAAATAATGTATTTCTGTTTTCTATGTTTAATACATTTAGTAAATTTCTAAAAACCTGTTTCCGCTTTGTCATTACGGGGTATTGTGTGTAGATTGCTGAGGATTTTATTTTATTTAATCCATTTTAGAATAAGGCTGTAACGTAACAACATTTGAAAAAAGTCAAGGGGTCTGAATACTTTCCGAAGGCACTGTATATATATGTTAATATCATACAGTGGACACCTAAGCCTTTGCATGCAATGCCCTGACACATTTCGTCCTCAAATCTCTGACAGCTGAAACGTGAGGTGGACAATTATTGATTTAGGAAAGTAGCCTACAACCACCCCCCCCCCCCCCCATATAAAGTTTTGCATATGCTTCACATTGAAACACAAGGAATAGTGATTTTGTAACTTGTCAAAGGCTGTTTTTAAGGACACGTGAATGTGGCTCATTTGGCCAACATTCTCATTTATTGATGGCGTTGGTAGCGACAGGTTGGATCTGAATGCATATGGATGTCTATAGATTTCTCAAATGTCCGGTATATTCAATTCTTCCCTGTCATGTTGTCCGGCACCATGTTGTCCCTGTCATGTTGTCTGGCATATTGTTTTATTGAAGATTTTCCAATATTCACATGAAAATATGTCGCCAGTTGGGTGGAAACCTAGCTATAGACACGTAAAGACTCTGGCAAGTGCTGAAATTATTCAGCGTTAAGATTTCCCTTCACTGGAACTAAGGGGCCTAGCCCAAACCATGAAAAACAGCACCAGACCATTATTCCTCCTCCAGCAAACTTTACAGTTAGCAATATGCATTTGGGCAGGTAGCGTTCTCCTGGCATCTGCCAAACCCAGATTTGTCTGTCAGACTGCCAGATGGTGAAGCGTGATTCTTCACTCCAGAGAATGCATTTCCAATGCTCCAGAGTCCTATAGCGAATTTACACCACTCCAACCGACACTTGGCATTTAGCATGGTGATCTTAGGCTTGTGTGCGGCTACTCGGCCATGGAAACCCATTTCATGAACCTCCCGACGAACAGTTATTGTGCTGACGTTGCTTCCAGATGCAGTCTGGAACTCGGTAGTGAGTGTTGCAACCGACGACAGATGATTTTTACGCAATTCGCATTTCAGCACTCAGCAGTCCCGTTCTGTGACCTTCTGTGGCCCACCACTTCACGGCTGAGCCGTTGTTGCTCCTAGACATTTCCACTTCACAATAACAGCACTGACAGTTGGCCGGGGCAGATCTAGCAGGGCAGAAATTGGACAAACTGACTTGTTGGAAAGGTGGCATCCTATGACGGTGCCACGTTGAAAGTCACATAGCTCTTCAGTAAGGCCATTCTACTGCCAATGTTTGTCTATGGAGATTGTATGGCGGTGTGCTCAATTGTATACACTTGTCAGCAATGGGTATGGCTGAAATAGCCTAATCCACTAATTTGAAGGGGTGTCCACATACTTTTGTATATATATAGTGTATACAATTATAAATGGCATCAAAATGTTGAAAATCTGATTTCCCCCTAGCAGATCATTGTCTGCAGCTAGCTCTGATCGTAGTGTAATGAAACAGGCAGGGAGAGTGAGCTTGTCTGTGGTGGTTGGCGAATCCTCAAACTTCTGGCCCATAACCCTGCGTGGCATCGACTGTGCCACAAAAGCCTGCAGAAGTGACAAAGTCGATATCCACGTTTATAAACACAGGGTCGCTACAGTTATTGTTATTTGTGGTCGTAAACATTATTTTGAGTTAATTCTATGAGGGGGGAGGGTGTACAATTAATTTTACTGTACAATGGGAGGGTCATCTGAAAATATTTGTAACTTTGGGGAGGGGGGGGGGGGGGGGGGTGCATTTTTGTTTTATGACACCTTGCGAATCACTTGCCTCCAACCAAATTAATTAGAATTTTGAAACATTTTGTCCAGGCCATTTGCTTTACTTTGAAATGAAAAATCTCTTCAATTTATTTTAGAAGACGTGAATTGTGCAAGGGTGCCAATATATTTGACCGCAACTGTAGACACCATTTTGACAATGAACTTGACTTGGTATTATAACACCTCAGGAGTCATTTGAGGAGGATTAACAAAGTGTGTGTCTTGCCCCAAAAGTCCTTCAGCGCATCATTTTCTATTATTATCCAATAGTGAGACTGTCATCAAGAGGCTCTCGTGAGATGGCTGGGTTGTACATGTACATGTATGCTGCTGGCACCCGCCCACCCGACTAGAATCACTACTCTCGACGGGTCTGACCTAGAGTATGTGGACAACTACAAATATCTAGGTGTCTGGTTAGACTGTAAACTCTCCTTCCAGACTCACATTAAGAATCTCCAATCCAAAGTTAAATCTAGAATCGGTTTCCTATTTCGCAACAAAGCCTCCTTCACTCATGCTGCCAAACATGCCCTCGTAAAACTGACTATCCTACCGATCCTTGACTTCGGCGATGTCATTTACAAAATAGCCTCCAACACTCTACTCAGCAAATTGGATGTAGTCTATCACAGTGCCATCCGTTTTGTCTCCAAAGCCCCATATACTACCCACCACTGTGACCTGTACGCTCTTGTTGGCTGGTCCTCACTACATATTCGTCGCCAAACCCACTGGCTCCAGGCCATCTATAAATCACTGCTAGGCAAATCCCCGCCTTATCTTAGCTCATTGGTCACCATAGCAACACCCACCCGTAGTATGCGCTCCAGCAGGTATATCTCACTGGTCATCCCCAAAGCCAACACCTCCTTTGGCCGCCAGTCCTTCCAGTTCTCTGCTGCCAATGACTGGAACAAATTGCAAAAACCTCTGAAGCTGGAGACACTTATCTCCCTCACTAACTTTAAGCATCAGTTGTCAGAGCACCTTACCGAGCACCTGTACACAGCCCATCTGAAATTAGCCCGCCCAACTACCTCATCCCTATATTGTTATTTATTTTGCTCATTTGTACCCCAGTATCTCTATTTGCACATCATCTCTTGCACATCTATCATTCCAGTGTTAATACTAATTGTAATTATTTTGCACTATAGCCTATTTATTGCCTCACCTCCATAACTTGCTACATTTGCACACACTGTATATATATTTATTTCTGTTGTATTTTTGACTTTGTTTTGTTTTACCCCATATGTAACTCTGTGTTGTTGTTTTTATCGCACTGCTTTGCTTTATCTTGGCCAGGTCGCAGTTGTAAATGAGAACTTGTTCTCAACTGGTTTACCTGGTTAAATAAAGGTGAAAAAAAAATGGGAAAAAAAAAATGAAAAAAAAACATGTAATACCTTGCTAAAACCAAGTATAGAGTTTATTTGTTATAATTCATTGGTATTAGATTTAAAAGGTGATCGAATAGCTCCTGATTTGTAATGTCATTAATGCAGTTCTTTTGAAGCAATGTTTATAAAAAATGTACAAGTGAATAGGTTGGTTTACTTTTAAGTTTAAGTTTCCCACGTATCTCGTTAAAGTTTTGACCAATGAGGTAACTTGTTAAGTTGTGGCCAATGGGAGAGTGGACTGGTTGCTGGGAAAGAAAAGAGAGGGAAAAGTTGAAAGAAGGGAGAGGAGAGATGTTAGTGGGGTTGGTGAAGGAAAAACGACCAAAGGAAACGATAAAGAGAAAACAAAACCATACCTACAGAGTTTTTTTTAAAGGGAAATCCTGATTTTATTTCTATAAGAGAGTGTTTATTATTTCGTTAAGAAAGACCTAGTAGAGACTGAAGCTGCCGTCGCATTGTGGAGACATTCGACATCCTAGAGGTTAGCCTAGCATCGTGCAAGACTTGGAGAGAATTGCTTGTGACGATCAACGAGTTTGGGTTTCCAACGGATGTCTGTTGCTGCTACCGAGTACTGGCTGCATTGATAGCTGTGTTCGCTGTGGATCTTGTGAGGACACCTGCACGGAACTACTATATTTTGCTGAGGCATTATCTACAAGTAGTGAGTAACTACAAATGTGTGGTGGACTTCGGGACTTTATGTATGTCGTCATTTTTTTATGAGCTCCAACGCGCGCCCAGGGTTTAAGCAAGCTTGCAAATAATTTGGACATGGGTTGTGGAAAAATCATTGGGGTTTATTATTTTTATTTCTTTTGATGTGATACATTGAAAATGTGATTAATATAGATATTGAACCTTATGTCTGTTGTATTGGTGGAGTCATTTACTGTTTCAGTTTCATTTAATGCATGGGAAAGCATATCCTTATAACAATAACCAAGTCTATAATCATTCTATCTGAAGTTAATACCCTATTTGTCATTCACCCTAGCAAGTTTACAATAGGGATTCTTATTGGAGATGTCCTTTTCACCTAATATCCCATGCTGTTCAGATATTCTAAATAAGGTAATATCGTGAGAGTCAAATTCGAGCCTGGTGAGAGGGTTACATACAGTATTGAGGTCATTAGTGCCTAGAGAGAGAGAGAGCACACAGTGGCCTCTCCACTACACAGATTCCTCCAACAAATTGTGTATAGGGATTACATTTTAGTCATTTAGCAGACACTCTTATCCAGAGCGACTAACAGTTAGTGAGTGCATACATTTTTCATACTGGCCCCCCGTAGGAATCAAACCCACAACCCTGGCGTTGCAAGCGCCATGCTCTACCAACTGAGCTACACGGGACCACATGGGATTACTGGTGTTGTCTTTCTTTCCATTGTGCAAAAGGAACCCGGAGCCTTCTCTTCCCTTGTGCGTGTAGGAGAGGAGAGCACAGGAAACCTGATCATATTCAATAATTCACAGCAACACTAAAACCCCTTCACCTCTCTCTCTCAATTAGTCCCTTTAAGACCTCTGGCCTAATGCTGCTTTGTCACTTCAACACAATGAAGTGTCTCTCTCTACATGGTAGAGAAATGGGTCTATCTTATAGTCGATCGAGTCAATGGCATATCAATCCAAACTCAACAGATCTCAAAGTACAGTTAATAGATGCGAAGTGATGATAGGTGATAGATAGCACGGTAGGAGACATGTGAAGTGTCAGTAAGTAAGTGGAGTCAGTATGTCAATGTGCTTCCATGTGCACTTTGTCTCCATTTCCTTAGTTAAGCCGTGTGTGTGTCTCCTAGAGTCCCGCAGCTAGGCTATCTGCTGGTTGCTGGGGCATAAATCGTTGTTCCTGGCAGAGTACAGGGGACATGATGCGACAGGACAGGGGAGCTGCTGATGAATAATGGATGTCCCAGTGGTACCTCAGAGCATGACTAATCCCAGCACATGACACGGCCTCTGGACACGAGAGGCTGAGGCTTAGCCCTAACATTAGCTCTCTGAGTGCTGACCCTCCCTACTTCTACGCCGGAGGGCAATGTCCTAGGTGTGTGTTTCTGTGTGTGTGGGTGCATGTGTGACTACCCGAATGTGTGCAATATATATATAAATATTTGATTTAACCAGGTAGCTTGTGGTTGAACCAGTTAAGTTGAGAACATGTTTAGTAATGACTTGGCAATACAACACACAAGTTTGTCTACAAGACATGAACCCTGTATGCAAATTCAAAGAATCAGAGTTCATCTAAGGACAGGCTAAGAGTACAGTATGTTCCCATCCCTTCAGTTATTGGCAGTGTGGCAAGTGAGGCCTCTTCCATGTCACACTATAAAAACCACACCCGCTCAGACCATAGAAACGCCTTTAGACATTTGATCACGCATCAGCCGTATTTGTGTAAGCACATATTGTAACCAATCTGCTTGAATACAAACATCTGCCTTTGCTTTTAATAGAAAGTTGTCAATTACAAAAGCTACACTTTTGTTTTGCATCTTACAAATATCACATGACCTGGTTCGCTGTCTGTGAGAGGTTTCAGTTGGGTTGGGAATATCTGTTATTACCGCGGTGGCAGTGGCGGTCGGTGTCGTTTAATATGAGGGAGTGCGATAATTTTTTTCATGAGTATGGCCTTATTTCTATTACAGTGTATTGGATGACTGTCATTCATATTCCATTCGCCCAGCTCAATGTAACATAAATTGGTTTAGGCTACTGTGTGATATTGTGATGGGTGATTTGAAGGAGTCAGGCGCAGGAGGGTAAATCACAGAATAACAGAGTTTATTCCGGAATACAGAGTTACGCAGTAATGCGTCAAAACAGTCCAGTGCTCAAAACAGGCGCACTGGAACTAACAAGGCACACGGGGAAAATAACCCGGCAATACAAAATACAAGGAGCTCAACCGAGCTTCATTCTCCTCACAATAAACAATCACACACAAAGACAAGGGGGTAGAGGGAACACTGATGAGGGGATATGAACCAGGTGTGTGTAATAAACAAGACAAAACAAATAGAATGATGAGATGAGGAGCGGCAGTGGCTAGAAGGCCGGTGACGACGAACGCCGAAGCCTGCCTGAACCAGGAGAGGAGGCAGCTTCGGAGACAGTCGTGACAGTATTACGTATTTGGTGACGTGAATACATTTAGTATAGTTTTATCTAAAGAGGATCACTTTTGTAATGTTTCACTATAAAAAATAAAAAATGAAATTCACTGAAGAGGATGTTCCTCCCCTTCCTCCTCTGAGAAGCCTGCACTACGCGGTAGCTAATAACAAGCTAATGATATATTAAACGTCATATCGTTCAACACCATTAGCATTAGCTACCTGGTGGAATGTAATGTAGCAGGTTTCCTGTCGTTGATAATTGAGGGCAATTAGAGATTCTCTGCTATCTGCAGTGAGTCCTGGAAGAACCTGCTATTATTACAACACCGCTATTTTAGTAGTAGTAGTCACCCCAGGGTGTAGGAGCTACCATCAGCTTATCTTAATGATCATATCATCACTCATCAATTAGGTGAACTGCCTTAGACCATGCATCTATTAGTCTATTACAAACTTGCACCAATGGGAAAGGGGAGATGGGGTGACTAATGTAAATGACTGACAAGTGAAAAACAGGTAATTACACGATAATGACTGCTATTATGAGGCCAATTACTATGCGGCCTGTAACCTTATGCTAATTGACTACATACCCTCACCACACATACAGTTGAAGTCGGAAGTTTACATACACCTTAGCCAAATACATTTAAACTCAGTTTTTCACATTTCCTGACATTTAATCCTAGTAAAAATTCCCTGTCTTAGGTCAGTTAGGATCACCACTTTATTTTAAGAATGTGAAATGTCAGAATAATAGTAGAGAGAATGATTTATTCCAGCTTTTATTTATTTCATCACATTCCCAGTGGGTCAGAAGTTTACATACACTCAATTAGTATTTGGTAGCGTTGCCTTTAAATTGTTTAACTTGGGTCAAACGTTTCGGGTAGCCTTCCACAAGCTTTCCACAATAAGTTGGGTGAATTTTGGCCCATTCCTCCTGACAGAGCTGGTGTAACTGAGTCAGGTTTGTAGGCCTTCTTGCTCGCACACGCTTTTTCAGTTCTGCTCACACATTTTCTATAGGATTGAGGTCATTGCTTTATAATGGCCACTCCAATACATTGACTTTGTTGTCCTTAAGCCATTTTGCCACAACTTTGGAAGTATGCTTGGGGTCATTGTCCATTTGGAAGACCCATTTGTGACCAAGCTTTAACTTCCTGACTGATGTCTTGAGATGTTGCTTCAATATATCCACATAATTAGATACTTTTGAACCTGTTTCCTCCAGCATCTTCACAAGGTCCATTGCTGTTGTTCTGGGATTGATTTGCACTTTTCGCACCAAAGTACGTTAATCTCTAGGAGACAAAAAGCGTCTCCTTCCTGAGCGGTATGACGGCTGCGTGGTCCCATGGTGTTTATACTTGCGTACTATTGTTTGTACAGATGAACGTGGTACCTTCAGGCGTTTGAAAAAAGGATGAACCAGACTTGTGGAGGTCTACAATTTTTTTTCTGAGATCATGGCTGATTTCTTTTGATTTTCCCATGATGTCAAGCGAAGAGGCACTGAGTTTGAAGGTAGGCCTTGAAATACATCCACAGCTACACCTCCAATTGACTCAAATGGTGTAAATTAGCCTATCAGAAGCTTCTAAAGCCATGACATCATTTTCTGGAATGTTCCAAGCTAATTAAAGGCACAGTCAACTTAGTGTATGTATACTTCTGACCCACTGGAATTGTGATACAGTGAATTATAAGTGAAATAATCTGTCTGTAAACAATTGTTGGAAAAATTACTTGTGTCATGCACAAAGTAGATGTCCTAACCGACTTGCCAAAACTATAGTTTGTTAACAAGAAATTTGTGGAATGGTTGAAAAACAAGTTTTAATGACTCCAACCTAAGTGTATGTAAACTTCCGACTTCAACTGTACATACACATACACAGTCTTCCTAGTGCTATTTCCCTCTGTGGACTATCTGATTGGCACCTTTTGATAGTAGGGAATATAGGTATCTCTCTGTTGTAACCCCAGTCAGTGCAATAACAGTAGTGACAAATAGCAGCAGACAGGGTCAGACACACAGTGGCTGTTCAATCAATCAATCAATCAATCAATCAAATGTATTTATAAAGCCCTTTATACATCAGCAGATGTCACAAAGTGCTTATACAGAAACCCAGCCTGGTAAAAATGTGAAGGTAGATAGGGGTCACCTCTCTGGCTCCATCTTCATCTGTCTTGAGCAACCTTTCATGTTCTGTTTGATAACAACCAACAGTAATCATGGCTATTATATTGTTTGTCACGCCATGCCAAGGTTCAACGTTACGACCCCCCGTACTTTCACACACAAACCCTCCTTTTGTCTCGGCGATGTCACGGAGACCATGATAAATAATACCTTAAAGTACCCAACCTTGAATTTAGGCCACCTTGTCACTTGGGAGCCACACTTGAAAGAAGATAGCTTAGTGAAAAGAAGATACAACAAAACAGTGTCATGGCACAGAAAGTGGATTTGAAATATATGGGAAAAAGTCAACATGAGTAAAACCTAAAACAAACATAAGTTCAAGTAGAGTCTTCTAAGGGAGTGGAACAAAGATACTTAATAAGGGTATATAAACCCGATAAGGAGAAAAGGAGCCAAAAACTATGTGAAATAGCATCCAGTGTATCTCCACCAAAGCTCTTGTTTTTCGATACACAGCAGCCAAGGCGACAGACACAGTAAAGTGTTTGTTTTCGGGGCCAGTCCTAAGCCCTCGGACTATTCTATTCCCCTGACGTCTGCTTCGGTTCTCATGGGTAGGATGAGAACACACACAATCATCACACACACGTAAACACACACACACAAGTAAATACACATGTAAACACACACACCTGTATGTGTACCATTCCTATGTACTGCCATGACACCACCGTCCCACAGTGGCCCAACAAAAACATTCAGTGTGACTTACACATCCTTCCCCCAACCTCTCCTGTACACTAAAAGCATCCCCTAGGAATGTGGTGGTGGTGCTGGCTGACGCCATACTAAGCCACCCCAGTCCTGCTGAGGAGTATACTTTTGCAAGACCTGTCGTCTGCGTCTGGCCTTGACAATCATGAGAAAATCACTAGGTGCCTGGAGGGGAGATCTCCCAGGTAACAGGTATGCCTGTTGACACATGCCAAATCCCTTTTCTTTCTTTCTCTGCCGCAGTTAGGCCAACTTCTCGTGAACGCGGTGAGACACTGTAAAAACGCCCTGTCTCAAACGCAGACATCAGACAGACACGCCGACCGACCCAGAGCAAAGCGAGACTTGTTGGGTCACGTGGTCGGTGGCACCACTTGCTTGGTACCTAACGAACGCGCACGCACATGAATGCGCACATGGACACACTAACAAACACACACACATGCATGCACACACACCTCTAGCAGTAGAAGTCATGCCACCAGTCAGTCAGGCCCTGTGTTGTATTGTGCTGCCCCGGGGGCTTCACGGGGCCTGGTAGGCCTCAGCCATGCCTGCTGTGGGAGAAGAGTCGCTGATGGATGAGATATTAGTAGCGTTCCACTGGCAGGTGACATTTGATCTGCAAAAGAGTGCAGAGAGAGCAGGAAAAGAGACTAAGAAAATAATGTCCATAGTGATGCCGATGTATGTCACAGGTGACAAGCCTGCCTCAAAAGGAAATATTGCTTTACAGTACCTATCTAGGAAATGAAAGATTATTCTGGAAATGACAATATGTATTAAACAAGTAGCGTAAAGGTTGACCACCAACATAGCTTTTCTTAGTTGTAAGTTATGTATATGGTTGCAACCTTGGCACTGACATCTGAACAAATGACTGCTGTATATTTACCCTATTTGTCTTTTCAAAACCACATTGTGTCCATTACAATGCACATGACTGTGCTGACCACAAAGACAACCCACTGGAACAGAGACCGTTCACATAGGCCTACAGTACATGCATCATTGTTTCCAGTCTGAAATGCTGATACCTTAACAGTGGGCAGAGAAGAATACAGCTTTTCCATGTGAATGGTGAGTCTGACACTACTATTTGTTTTGCAGCTATGGTGACAATGTGAGAGTAGATACCTAGGAAACAAGTCCAGTCGTGGGTGAAATAGTACGAAAAAAAGGGTTGCAATTACAAAAGACGTCCTATAACACGAGTACTGTATTAGTACCGGTGCCAACACAGGTTTTCACCACAGAGACTATGCCAGACTCTTCATCTTCAGGGGAAGTATGTGGAGTTCCATCAACACAACCTTTCTTGTTTGTTTTCAATTCCCAGCTATCTGTCAGATGACCAGTTACAACAACAACCTCACAGCAAGTTCACACCTCAAAAGACGTAAGCTACTATGTTCCAAGTCGATACTGGATTTAAAAAAAATTTAATGTGGTAATATCTAGTCTTACATACTGTGTAATGCCACAGTATGCTTACTAGTTTAGTGGTATGCCTTAGCCAATTGGATATGTGTATTTTTGGACATTGTCAGTGAGAGTCTTTCTGGTGAGCGTGGCATTACATCACACGCTGTCCTCGTAAACAACGCCGTCAAGTATATCCTGTTGCTTGGCACGACACTCTCCTGGAAGCCCTACTATATTATACTGTTCTGGCTGCAGAGGAGAAGTTGAGATGGAGCAGTGTGTGTGTGTGTGTTTGTGTATGTCTGAGCGTGTTCGTGTGTGCGCACAATGTGTGTTCTTGTGTTGTGTGTGTGTGCGCATGCTTGTGTGTGTGTGTGTTTTGTTTTGTGTAGCGGGGTGTAGTTGGGGGAACGAGGAGGGTGGTGTGTGTGTGTTGGGGGTGGGGGTGGGGGTGGGGTGGATGGTGGGCTGTGGAGGGAAGGTGGTTCAGCCACCGCCCTGACTGACTTCCAGGCACCCCCACATAACCACAAACCCCGGTTCCCCCCTCAACTCGCCTCTGTGACCAGCGCCATATTCAAGAGAACATCCAAGAAACAAACACAAACTCCCACTGTTCTATTCTACGTGGCTCACAGAGGTTGTGTAAGAAGAACTTGGTATAAAACTCCTTGTTTATATCCCATTGTCAATACAGTAGATCCACAAAGACAAACTTGAATGCCCACATAATGTCTACACAAGGAATATCCATCATAGCATACACAACACAACCAAATGAGACACATTTAAATGAAGATTTACAAAATGCTAGAGTTGAAGTCGGAAGTTTACATACACCTTAGCCAAATACATTTAAACTCTGTTTTTCACAATTCCTGACATTTAATCCTAGTTAAAAATACCCTGTCTTAGGTCAGTTAGGATCACCACTTTATTTTAAGAATGTGAAATGTCAGAATAATAGTAGAGAGAATGATTTATTCCAGCTTTTATTTCTTTCATCACATTCCCAGTGGGTCAGAAGTTTACATACACTCAATTAGTATTTGGTAGCGTTGCCTTCCTGACTGATGTCTTGAGATGTTGCTTCAATATATCCACATAATTTTCCTTCCTCATGATGCCATCTATTTTGTGAAGTGCACCAGTCCCTCCTGCAGCAAAGCACCCCCACAGCATGATGCTACCACCCCTGTGCTTCACGGTTGGGATGGTGTTCTTCGGCTTGCAAACACCCCCTTTTTCCTCCAAACATAACGATGGTCATTATGGCCAAACAGTTCTATTTTTGTTTCACCAGACCAGAGGACATTCTCCAAAAAGTAAGATCTTTGTCCCCATGTGCAGTTGCAAACCGTAGTCTGGCTTTTTCATGGCGGTTTTGGAGCAGTGGCTTCTTCCTTGCTGAGCGTCCTTTCAGGTTATGTCGATATAGGACTTGTTTTACTGTGGATATAGATACTTTGGTACCTGTTTCCTCCAGCATCTTCACAGGGTCCTTTGCTGTTGTTCTGGGATTGATTTGCACTTTTCGTACCAAAGTACGTTCATCTCTAGGAGACAGAACGCGTCTCCTTCCTGAACGGTATGACGGCTGCGTGGTCCCATGGTGTTTATACTTGCGTACTATTGTTTGTACAGATGAATGTGGTACCTTCATGTGTTTGTAAATTTCTCCCAAGGATGAACCAGAGGAGATCTACACTTTTTGACCTAAGTTAAACAATTTAAAGGCAATGCTACCAAATACTAATTGAGTGTATGTAAACTTCTGACCCACTGGGAATGTGATGAAATAAATAAAAGCTGAAATAAATAATTCTCTACTATTATTCTGACATTTCACATTCTTAAAATGAAGTGGTGATCCTAACTGACCTAGCTAGGATTAAATGTCAGGAATTGAGAAAAACTGAGTTCAAATGTATTTGGCTAAGGTGTATGTAAACTTCCGACTTAAACTGTATAAAAAAATATACACATTTGCGATTTTTCACTAGAAATGATTGCTTGTGGGTACCTTTGTGTGTGTAAAATATTACTGTTCTCATATTTTTTATTAATAGATTTTAGGTGTGTATTAAAAGGTGTTTTTTTGCAAAACGTTATATATGCATTGCTTATCTGGAATGGAATGTTCGTATACTGTATATTTGACTGTGATATGTGGTTGTATCACTGAGCTATCTTAAGATGAGCTACTATTTTTTACATTGTAGAATAATAGTGAAGACATCAAAACTATGAAATAACACATATAGAATCATGTAGTAACCAAAAAAGTGTTAAACAAATCAAAATATATTTTATATTTTAGATTCTTCAAATAGCCACCCTTTGCCTTGATGACAGCTTTGCACACTCTTTGCGTTCTCTCAACCAGCTTCACCTAGAATGATTTTCCAACAGTCTTGAAGGAGTTCCCACATATGCTGAGCACTTGTTGGCTGCTTTTCCTTCACTCTGCGGACCGACTCATCCCAAACCATCTCAATTGGGTTGAGGTCGGCGGATTGCGGAGGCCAGGTAATCTGATGCAGCACTCCATCACTCTCCTTCTTGGTAAAATAGCCCTTACACAGCCTGGAGGTGTGTTGGGTCATTGTCCTTTTAAAAACAAATGATAGTCCCACTAAGCCCAAACCAGATGGGATGGCGTATCGCTGCAGAAGGCTGTGGTAGCCATGCTGGTTAAGTGTGCCTTGAGTTCTAAATAAATCACAGACAGTGTCACAAGCAAAGCACCCCCTCACAATAACACCTCCTCCTCCATGCTTTACGGTGGGAACTACACACTGGCACCATCCCTACGGTGAAGCATGGTGGTGGCAGAATCATGCTGTGGGGATGTTTTTTAGCAGCAGGGACTGGGAGGCAAAGATGAATGGAGCAAAGTACAGAGAGATCCTTGATGAAAACCTGCTCCAGAACTCTCAGGACCTCAGACTGGGGCGACGGCTCACCTTCCAACAGGACAACGACGCTAAGCACACAGCCAAGACAAAGCAGGAGTGGCTTCAGGACAAGTCTCTGAATGTCCTTGAGTGGCCCAGCCAGAGCCCGGATATAAACCTGATCGAACATCTCTGGAGAGACCTGAAAATAGCTGTGCAGCAACGCTCCCCATCCAACCTGACAGAGCTTGAGAGGATCTGCAGAGAAGAATGGGAGAAACTCCCCAGGCGTGCCAAGATTGTAGTGTCATACCCAAGAAGAGTCGAGGCTGTAATCGCTGCCAAAGGTGCTTCAACAAAGTACAGAGTAAAGGGTCTGAATACTTATGAAAATGAAATATTTCAATTTTTTATTGTTAATAAAAAAAATTGAAAAACCTGTTTTTGGTTTGTCATTCTAGGGTATTGTGTGTACATTGATGAGGGGGAAAACTATTTAATAAATTTTAGAATAAGGCTGTAACCTAACAAAATGTGGAAAAAGTAAAGGCGTCTGAATACTTTCCGAAGGCACTGTATATAAAAAAAATTATGCACTAAACAATTTATGCAACAAGGATCTTGACTCAGGTGGGAATTGAATGTCTCTGCTGTAACCAATAAGCTTGCTTTTAACATCTAGCAACTTAGCTAGCAACTTAGCAAACCAAATGCATAACTGGAGCCATGATCGGCATATAATTTATTTGACACATCTTAGATTTCTTATAGTTATACTTAACTTATAGTTATAAGCAGAACATTCCAGTTTCTCATTTCCATTGCCATAAATATCATTTATTTTACTTTTAACTCATTAAAATCATCAGACAACATACAAGCCAAAACAAATAAAACAAAGGGGCACAGGATGTGGTGCAGCCTGGGAGGCAGGCGTCCATCTTCTCAAGACTTCCATTTAATCTTAAACAACCTCCATTAGCCATGCGGTCACCAAACGAAGCCCTACATCCACTAGCCAAACCTGGGATCCATCATGCCTACGGACTGCATTCACTTCCTGTGGGCGGCCGCCTAGAACACAAAGTCAGGGGGGTTTAAATAAACATAATCCAAATCACATTACTCATCAATTATACAATATCAATTCTTCATCTAGATTGCATGTAAATCGGTCACACCTGTGACACTATGAAATGTTGTAATTGCACGTTATGTATTCTACTATGCTATCTCTCAACCGTAAATTATGATTTTATCTTTGGTCAGGGCCCACTAGTGGTCCGGACGGGCCAAACTTGACCCATGACGACGTTTGGTTTGGCCCGTCGGCCCCAGTTTGGTCGGCCCTGCTCTATACATTTTCACACACTCTGTTTTTCCCTGGGATGTGTATGAGTAGCTAGGCTTCCATCCAATTGGCAACAGATTTTATTTTGAATATTAAAAGATTAGCATAAAAACGATATCCACATTTTCCCACCGTAGATGTGTTTCCATTAAATTGACTTTTTGTAGATAAAAGGCTGTGCATGATGACGTAGTGCACATACAAATACCCATGTACCCCCCAAAACAGTACAAGTGAATGTCATAAAATGTGTTGATGTGGATGCGGTGGGTGAGTCAATCGCAGGACACAGAGGATCAGTCAAAGCGACTTTACTGTACTTGTAAATAGACACAAAAAGAAACGGCCTCAAACACAGGAGGCGAACAAAATACGCACAGTGCGTAAAACACTAAACTCAGACAAGGCACCGAACCTACAACACACGACATGTGGAACAATAACACACAACTACAAAACATAACACAGGGAAACTTATAGGTGACATAATCAGGACAGAATACGAAACAGGTGCACTAAACTAGACATGACCAAACAAACATCGAAAACATCAAACGGTGGCAGCTAGTACTCCGGGGACGACGAACGCCGAAGCCTGCCCGAACAAGGAGGAGGAGCAGCCTCGGCGGTATTCGTGACAGTACCCCCCCTTGACGCGCGGATCCAGCCGTGCGCCGACCCCGGCCTCGGGGGGGTCGGGCGCGTGGGATGGTTACGGTGGAACTCCGTCAGGAGGGAGGGATCTAAGATGTCCCTCCTAGGCACCCAGCACCGTTCCTCCGGACCGTACCCCTCCCACTCCACGAGATATTGTAGACCCCCCATCCGACGTCTCGAATCCACGATGGACCGGACTGAGTACGCCGGAGCCCCCTCGATGTCCAGTGGGGGCGGAGGAGTCTCTATTATCTCACTGTCCTGGAGTGGACCAGCTACCACCGGCCTGAGGAGAGACACATGGAACGAGGGGTTAATGTGATAATCATTAGGCAGTTGTAACTTGTAGCATACCTCGTTCAATCTCCTCAGGACTTTAAATGGCCCCACAAACTGCCGACCCAGCTTCCGGCAGGGCAGGCGAAGGGGCAGGTTTCGAGTCGAGAGCCAGACTCGATCTCCAGGTGCGTATACTGGACCCTCACTGCGGTGGAGATCGGCGCTCGCCTTCTGTCTACGGATAGCCCGCTGCAGATGGACGTGTGCAGCATTCCACGTCTCCTCCGAGCGCCGAAACCACTCATCCACCGCAGGAGCCTCGATCTGGCTCTGATGCCATGGTGCCAGAACCGGCTGATACCCTAACACACACTGGAAAGGGGTCAGGTTAGTAGAGGAGTGGCGAAGAGAGTTCTGGGCAATCTCTGCCCAAGGGATATAACCCAACCACTCCTCCTGCCGGTCCTGGCAATACGATCTCAGAAACCTACCCACATCCTGGTTCACTCTCTCCACCTGCCCATTACTCTCAGGGTGAAAACCCGAGGTAAGGCTAACCGAGACCCCCAAACGTTCCATGAACGCCCTCCAGACTCTAGAGGTGAATTGGGGACCTCGATCGGACACTATATCCTCGGGAACCCCGTAGTGCCGGAAGACGTGGGTAAACAAAGCCTCAGCGGTCTGTAGGGCAGTAGGGAGACCCGGCATTGGGATGAGACGTCAGGCCTTAGAGAACCGATCCACAACGACCAGAATAGTGGTATTCCCCTGGGAGGGGGGTAGGTCAGTGACAAAGTCTACCGAGAGGTGAGACCACGGTCGTTGTGGAACGGGCAGGGGCTGTAACTTCCCCCTGGGCAGGTGTCTAGGCGCCTTACACTGGGCGCACACTGAGCAGGAGGAGACATAAACCCTCACGTCCCTAGCCAATGTTGGCCACCAGTACTTAACACTAAGGCAGTGCACTGTCCGGCCAATACCTGGATGTCCAGAGGAGGGTGACGTGTGAGCCCAATATATGAGACGATCACGGATCTCGAGCGGCACGTATGTCCGCCCCACCGGACACTCCGGAGGAGTAGGGTCGGTGCGTAACGCCCGCTCGATTTCCACATCGATCTCCCACACCACCGGTGCCACCAGACAAGATTCCAGCAGTATGGGAGTGGGCTCAATGGACCTCTCCTCTGTGTCATACCGCCGGGACAGGGTGTCTGCCTTACCATTCTGGGACCCTGGGATGTAAGTTAGCTTAAAAACAAACCGGGTTAGAAACATGTTCCACCTAGCCTGACGAGGGTTCAGTCTCCTAGCTTCCCGGATGTACTCCAGGTTACGATGGTCAGTCAGAATGAGAAAAGGGTGTTGAGCCCCCTCAAGCCAATGCCTCCACACCTTTAGGGCCTGAACTACGGCTAGCAGCTCCCTGTCCCCTACGTCATAATTTCGTTCCGCCGGGCTGAGCTTTTTAGAATAAAAAGCGCAAGGCCGGAGTTTAGGAGGCGTGCCTGAGCGTTGAGACAATACTGCCCCAATACCGGCCTCTGACGCGTCCACCTCCACTTGGAACGCTAAAGCGGGGTCCGGATGCGCCAGCACCGGAGCCGAGGTGAACAGGTTCTTCAGTTTATCAAACGCCCTGTCCGCCTCAGCCGACCACTGCAAACGCACCGGGCCCCCCTTCAGCAGGGAAGTGATGGGAGCTGCCACCTGTCCAAAACCCTGGATAAACCTCCGGTAGTAATTGGCAAAACCCAAAAACCGTTGCACCTCTTTAACAGTGGTTGGAGTCTGCCAATTACGCACGGCTGACACACGGTCAATCTCCATCTCCACCCCTGACGCGGACAACCGATGACCCAAGAAGGAGATGGACTCCTGGAAAAACAGACATTTCTCTGCCTTGACATACAAAAAAGTCATGCTCCAACAGCCTACCCAACACTCGGCGTACCAGGGCTACATGCTCGGCTCGTGTAGACGAGTACACTAGAATGTCGTCAATGTACACAACCACACCCTGCCCATGCAAGTCCCGGAAGATCTCGTCCACAAAGGATTGGAAGACTGAAGGAGCATTCATTAACCCGTATGGCATGACGAGATACTCATAATGACCCGAGGTGGTACTAAATGCTGTCTTCCATTCATCTCCCTCCCTAATGTGCACCAAGTTGTAAACGCTCCTGAGATCCAGTTTTGTGAAGAAACGCGCTCCGCGTAATGATTCCGTCATACTCGCAATCAGAGGAAGAGGATAACTGTATTTAACAGTGATCTGATTGAGATTACGGTAATCAATACACGGGCGCAACCCTCCATCTTTTTTCTTCACAAAAAAGAAACTCGAGGACACAGGGGAAGTGGAGGGCCGTATGTATCCCTGTCTCAGAGACTCGGCTATGTAAGTCTCCATAGCCGCCGTCTCCTCTTGAGACAAGGGATACACATGGCTCCGCGGAAGTGCCGCACCCGCCAGGAGGTCTATCGCACAATCTCCCCGTCTATGAGGTGGCAATCGCGTCGCCCTAGTCTTGCTGAACACGAGTGCCAAATCCTCATACTCGGGGGGAATGTGCATTGCGGGCACCTGGTTCGGACTCTCCACCGTGGTCGCCCCTACGGAAACACCTAAACATCGCCCGACACACTGGTTAGACCACTCCTTGAGAGCCCTCTGTTGCCACGAAATGGTGGGATCATGGGTGATTAACCAAGGAAGCCCCAGTACCATGGGATACGCAGGAGAGTCGATCAGATACAACTGAATAATCTCTTCATGACCCCCCTGCGTCCTCATCTTAAGTGGCGCTGTGACCTCCCTAATCAACACAGATCCCAACGGACGGCTATCTAGGGCATGGATAGGGAAGGGTGCATCAACGGGCAGGAGGGGAATCCCTAACCTCACACAAAAATTACGATCAATGAAATTCCCAGCTGCGCCTGAATCGACTAGCACCTTATGCTGGGACTGAGATGCAACCTGAGGAAATACTACAGGTATACAAAAGTGAACAACAGAAAGCTCTGGGTGAGGTGGGCGCCTACTCACCTGGAATGACTCCCCAGTGCGCGACCTGTTGCCTCGAACCCCTGGAGACCCTCCACAGCACCTAGCCGCAGTGTGTCCTCTACGACCACAGTTGGTGCAGGGGACGGCCTCCCTCGGTATCTCTCTCCTCCTCTCTCTAGCGCCAGCACCCCCGAGCTCCATAGGGCTCGGCTCGGAGGTGCTGGGGGATGGAATGGACGGCCCCAACTCTGGACGTCCGCGGGTGGCCAGCAGGGTGTCCAGACGGATTGACATGTCCACCAACTGGTCGAAGGTAAGATTGGTGTCCCTGCAGGCCAACTCTCGTCGAACGTCCTCACGCAGGCTACACCGATAGTGGTCGATGAGGGCCCTCTCATTCCACTCCGCATCCGCCGCTAGAGTCCGGAAGTCCAGGGCGAACTCCTGTGCGCTCCTCTTCCCCTGTCGAAGGTGGAACAGACGCTCCCCCGCCGCTTTACCCTCAGGGGGATGATCGAAAACAGCCCTGAAGCGGCGGGAGAACTCTGCGTAGCTGATGGTGGCGGCGTCTATTCCCCTCCATTCGGCATTGGCCCACTCCAACGCCTTGCCGGAGAGACAGGAGATGAGGGCGGAAACGCTCTCGTATCCCGAGGGCGCCGGGTGTATGGTTGCCAGGTAGAGCTCCACTTGAAGGAGGAACCCCTGACATCCGGCTGCGGTGCCATCATATGCCCTCGGGAGCGAGAGCCGAATACCACTGGACTCCGGAGCTGGTATGGTGGGGCTGGCCGATGGTGGTGGTAAGGTAGGAGGAGGTGTGGACAAGCCTCCTCTCTCCCATTGGCGCAGGGTGTCCATTACCTCTTGCATGGCAGATCCGAGTTGCTGGATCCTGGCGTCCTGGCAGCTGACCCGATCCTCCAGCGACTCGGTTCTCGCCGCTGCTCCTGCTGACTCCATAGTAAAGAGGTGTGTTATTCTGTCATAAAATGTGTTGATGTGGATGCAGTGGGTGAGTCAATCGCAGGACACAGAGGATCAGTCAAAGCGACTTTACTGTACTTGTAAATAGACACAAAAAGAAACGGCCTCAAACACAGGAGGCGAACAAAATACGCGCAGTGCGTAAAACACTAAACTCAGACAAGGCACCGAACCTACAACACACGACATGTGGAACAATAACACACAACTACAAAACATAACACAGGGAAACGTATAGGTGACATAATCAGGACAGAATATGAAACAGGTGCACTAAACTAGACATGACCAAACAAACATCGAAAACATCAAACGGTGGCAGCTAGTACTCCGGGGACGACGAACGCCGAAGCCTGCCCGAACAAGGAGGAGGAGCAGCCTCGGAGGTATTCGTGACAGTGAAATGGGTTTCCATCGCATTTTCAACTCTACTGTTGGTTTTTCACAAAAAAATTGCGTTATAGTGCACTCTGGTATTGGCAGGTGCGTTCAAGACCTGCATACTGTTGGCTAGAGCCAGGTATAGCCTACATTATGAGATTGTTTTGTCAAAAGGCAGAGTGTGCTAGAGCCACGTATAGCCTACATGATGAGATTATTATGGACAAAAGAGGGAGATTATTTTGTCAAATGGCAGCCAAACATCGATTATCATGTCACCAGAATAAGACCCTTGATATGTATTGGAAAGGAGCAAGCTAATCACCTTGCACTTTCATCACCCTGTGAAGTTCATCATAACTTATTTAATCTGTAGCCTAATAAACTGCATGCTTTCCCGACAAATCGTAGTGGGAGGACCACACAACATGTCATCGCGTGACTCCAAGTTTATTTACTTCGACATTACGGTTATTATATCACCATTTGCGCATAAAAGCGTTTCCACCGACATTTCTCACATCATTCATTTTACCAACACAAAAAGATCCCATCCTGTCTAGCTTCTTTTGTTTTGTCGACATTTTCAAAGTTTACCAAAAACCTTTCTGTTTCCATCAGGCCTGTCATTAAATGTTTTATCCGATGTGTACTTTACTAACGTTTTTAAAGGTTGGATGGAAACCTGGTTACTGTGTGGTATGGTAGTGTGTATGAATATGTGGTGTGAGGCCTGCCTGTCAGGTTGTTAGTTACAAGAGGGCTGGTCTCCTGATGTCTCCACTGGGTCCCCCTCTTTTAAAAACCTCCAGCACGCCTCCGAGTCTGGGGAGTCACAGTCTGTAATTGGGGAAAAGCCACAGCACACAGCTCAATGTACACTGAGTGTACAAAACATTAGGAACACCTTCTCTTTCCATGACCAGGTGAATCCAGGTGAAAGCTAGGATCCATTATTGATGTCACCTGTTACAATCACTTCAATCAGTGTAGATGAAGGGGAGGAGACAGGTTAAGGAAGGTTTTTTAAGCCTTGAGACAATTGAGACATCGATTGTGTATGTGTGCCATTCAGAGGGTGAATGGGCAAGACAAAATATTTAAGTGCCTTTGAACAGGGTATGGTAGTAGGTGTCAGGAGCACCGGTTTAAGTGTGTCAAGAACTCCAACGCCGCTTGGTTTTTCACGCTCAACAGTTTCCAAGAATGGTCCACCACCCAAAGGGCATCCAGCCAACTTGACACAATTGTGGGAAGCATTTGTGTCAACATGGGCCAGCATCCCTGTGGAATGCTTTCGACACCTTGTAGAGTCCATGCCCTGACAAATTGAGGCTGTTCTGAGAGCAAAGTGTGCAACTCCATATTAAGAAGGTGTTCCTAATGTTTTGTACACTCAGTGTATATACCCACTTCTCCCAGCTTTGTCAAAATAACGTTTGTGTGCTCTCCCCACTTCGGGGCCTATTTCAGGCCGGGTTCTACCTATATCCTGAAACAGTTTAGCTTTAAATATAACATAACTATAGCATGTGTCTATATATGCAGTAAATTGGTGAAGGTCTTCAGCTCTTTGAGTATTGACATTAGGTTAAGAAAGGCTAAATAAAGATGGATGACCTCCAACAAGAAAGCAAAGCGAACACCCAACAGCAAAATAAGTTCAACTTTTTATAATATAATGATATGCCATTTAGCAGACGATTTTATCCAAAGCGACTTACAGTAATGTGTTTGTACATGTTACGCATGGGTGGTACCGGGAATCTAACCCACTGTACTGATGTTGCAAGCACCATGCTCTACCAACTGAGCTACAGAGGACCATAGAATGGCATATTGCATGCTAATATCCTTACATGCTACACACCTTCCAACTAGCAAGCAAAACAAACATGCAACAACAGCAAAGGTTGTTGAACTCTTTCATGCTAATATCTGAACGTGATACAAGCCTTTCAACAACAGCCAAGGTTGTTCAACTCTTTCAAGCTAACATGCCAACATGGTACAAGCTACTAGCCTTCCATCAACAGCAAAGTTTGCTCATTACTTTTATGCTAACATGCTCATATTCTACAAGCTACAAGCCATCCAGCAACAGCAAAGATTTTTCAACTCTTTCATGTGAGGTAATAACATTGAACATGGTTAATATATTTAAAAGTAACACTTTACATTAAGTTGTCCTTATTACTATGTAACTACACAGTAATAACTGTAGTAAAAACATAGTAGTTACATAGGTATTGCTATGTAATGACATGGTGTAATAGGGTTTAGCGGTATCAGTTATTACATAATTGGAACAAGGACTGTGTAATTACACATCCCTTGCTGAAGTTTATTCCCCATGTGTAAATACTAATGTTATTACACATTTTCTTGTTCCACTACTATGTAACTACTGTTTTGTGATTAAACGTTTGAAATTCACAGGTGAATTGCCATTGCACTACCATCAAATCCACAGGTAATACCAGTGTTGATACCATCTTGATTTAATGATGTTTATAGGCACACCCTGTCAAGTAAACTTTTATTCTGTATAACCTTAGAGCCAGGTAATAACACAGAAATAAATGTATTGAACCCTGGCATTACCTGTGGATTTGATGGTAGTGGCACTGTGTAGTAACATGTAACAAGGACGGCAGGTAGCTTAGTGGGTAAGAGCGTTGTGCCAGTAACCAAAAGGTTGCTGGTTCTAATCCCCGAGCCGACTAGGTGAAAAATCTGTCGATGTGCCCTTAAGCAAGGCACTTAACCCTAATTGCTCCTGTAAATCGCTCTGGATAAGAGCGTCTGCTAAATGACTAAAATGTAAATGTAACAAGCTCACATTTTGGTTTAAGTTATTAACATGGTAAATCACAGGTGACGTTCAAACATGCAATTACAAACTGTAGTTACATAACGGAACAAAAACATTTGTAATATGATTAGTAATTACACATGTGGAATAAGCTTCAGCAAGTGGATGTGTAATTACAGTCCTTGTTCTAATTGTGTAATAATTGATACTGCTAAGCCCTATTATCATGTAATGAAATAGCAATACCTATGTAACTACTATGTTATTGCTATGTTGTTACTACATTTAAAACTGTGTTGTTCAATAATAATAAGGGTACATTTAATGTAAAGCCTTATCATATATTCAAACAAACTATCTCAATATTATTACTCATTTGAAATGCTTACCATGAGGGCACTTTCAAACAATGGACACCAAAATGACCACCTGGTGTAGGCCCCATAGTAGTTTCTTAACATTTCTGATTGCAGTTGCCTTTTAAAGGGATAGCAGGTAATTTAACCCATTCATTACTTCTCCACAGTGGTGGAAAACTAAAAGGTCCCATATGTCACACTAACATGCTACAAGCTACAAGCCTTTCAACAACAGCAAAGGTTATTCAGTTCTTTCATGCTAACATGCTAACGTGTGCTCGGTGTTTTTAGTCTCCATTGCGACAGAGGTAAATGCCTTATTGTTTTGTCATGGGGATAGAGTTAGGAGGTTTGTAAAGACGACTCTGGGCTGCGTACACACTGGAGCCATTTGATGCACTGCCTGCTTTGATCTCTGTTTTTACTATGTCGACAGTAACCACGCCTCTGGTTCCCCACAGCCCACACACCTCTCTGTATCTGCAGCCTGTCTCGTCTCCAAAACACACACGACATCCACCCCACAGTACACCTGCCAGGGAAATGCACACACACACTGTGGTGTTTCAGTGTTGTCAATCAGCCACATATCAAGACACCTCATATCAATATATCCCACATTGTCATCACATGCCTAACTTTCATTGGTTGAATTTACCATTACCATAAACATAGGCTGAATCCAATGACACGTGTATATCTCCATCGGAATAGTCATTAGAAGGCATGGGATACTTGTCATAGGAAATAGTTAGTGCTTCTTTTACTTTCTGCAACCACTCAGCTGTCCTACACATTAACAACACACCCTGAGAGATGTCTTGGCAGACAGACTGCTTGCACATCAACCAGGGATCTAGTATTGTTTGATTGGGTTGGACAGATACTGTCCTGCATCTGGTACAATCCCCAAACACACACACACACCCTCTCTCTCTCTCTCACGCACATATGGAAGCCCCTGCTCTCTCGCTTTTTTCCTTCTGCAGTGGAGGCTCTAACCTAGAGAGGAGGCAGGCAGCCATGGTAGGGAAGAGGGAGGGAGGGGAATGCAAGGAATGCTCCAAACCCTCTGAGCTGGTGTTCTGACTCGTCCCAGACTTCATGCCGTCACCGCTGGGGTCTGTGGCCAGACCTCCCTGTGCCAGACCAACTGGCTCCAACACCCACCCAGCCAGGCCAGCAGAGCAGAGCTACAGATCCCGACCCAAGACCCATAATTAACCAGCACAGCACTGCAGAGAGAGCACCGCTCCAGTCCCAAGTCCCTTCTTCCTCCTCCCACTACACTGCAGGCAGGGGCCCTGGGACGGGAAGCGGAAAGACGGAAAGAGCATGGCCCACTGTTCATGAGATTCAACCGGAATCGTTGATATACAGCATATTGACTTGCCTTCAGGGGACATGATGCATGATTTGTATTATTGTTCAAATTAATTGATGATGATTATGTGGGGAGTGATATACATCACTAGCATCGTATGTCAGCACACCACACGTCTGCTACTTTCAGGTGTAATGAATTCCCTGGTTGTATTTTATCATGTGACATTTAGTACGTAATTATAGCAAGTGGTGCTTTTTGGGACAAGATCAAAGGCGCAGTATAAAATGAAATGGTTTTCTGAGGGACTTTATGAACTCACAAGCATGGATGGGACAGGGAAGTGTGTGTTTGTGCGTGTCTGTGTCTGTGTCTGTGTCTGTGAAGAGGCACGGGCGCCTGTCTGTGTGTATCAAAAGTAATGCCCAGTTTACCTTTGATTCTCAACCACTGGTATAATTATGGCAGAGCAGTAGACGTCTGGTTGTGTAAACACTACAGGAGTAAGTAGTGATCATCTTCAATCTTCTAAGGCCTTTCTCCTGTCTAGGCAAGAGGAACTAACTGCTGTAGTTCTGGTGCGATTGGTTGTCTGGGGATGATATTGAGAATTCAATCAAAATCTGTATCCAGGAATTTCCGGGGTCAGACAACACAACATTCGTTCGGGCCATGTAGCAAGTGAAATTTATTGCCGGTTGAGTAGATTTTTGCTTCAAATATATTGCTTGAAGAGTCAAAAAACATATTCTCACAGTAGACCATTACAACTGTGACACAGGTAATGTTCACATTAAAAACATGATGGTACATCTCAATGGCAAGATGGCTGTTTCACGTCCCTATAACTTCTGAGATTAAGCGAGGTGATAAAGTGGAGGAGTAATGGTTACTCCTGTCCTGAAAGGGTTACGGCTCCATCAGACGATAGACAGAAAAGCTCCATGGCCATATCTCCTCGGCCCTTTAAAATCCTGTTGATTTGGGGTCAACTTTCTGCCCAGAGGGCTCGTAAATTTAACAGGTCTTCCTCGAGGAATACCGCTTCCTTTGAAAAGAGAAACAGGAAAATTGCACGGTGGAATGGCCCACTCCACTGTAATTTCCTCCTGGAGCAAGGCAGGGTTGCCTAAAATAACCTTAACCTAATATTCATGACCCAGAGAGACTTCTTTGGAGTTGCTGGAGGTCGTCCCCACTTGGGTGGTTTGGGTGTTTAACGTGTAGGCGTTTGGGAGTTTATTTGGTTGCTTTCGTCTTGGATACATCTAAAACACGCAGGGGAGGAGGTACTTACAGTATTTCAGCTAGAGTACTGTACATGAGTGAAATTATATTTAACTTGCAGTAGCTACATGCAACTGATTGACTAATCATGAGCGAACCCAGTCTCATCACAATGATCCCTTTCTGTAATGTTTATCAGTGTATGTGCAGTCAGTCCCCCGGTAGCTAAGGATGTCAATGTAGGCTACAGCAGCACTGCTTCACTCTGAGGCAACTAAAGAAATCCACAAGGCCCCTGTTTCAGCAGATTACTCAGTCTAAAGAGCGGTGGCAGTTGCTAACCACTAAACCTAATTGATGGGCATTGAAAGAGAAATGCCTATGATCTCACTTGAACCAAAGTTTCCAACAAGCAGGTTTCTCATTCATCTCGGGGATCAAGCTGTTCTGCCGCACTCATCATATTTCTTTCCATGATCTGCGATCTCGTCTGCAACCAAGTGCTTCAATCAGACAGTCAAGACCTAATGACTGTTTATACAAGCAAGGTGAGAAGGGACTGACAATGTCTCGACTAAGGTATGCACTATTTAGAGGTTTGACAATGATTTATGCTTTCATATGTGTGATTTATGGAATCTGAGTTTGTGGTTTTATCATCGTTACAGTACATATTGTCTGTGGTGGCGTAAGAATGAGCTGGAGTGTGCCCTGGCTTTATACAAGGCATGTGAATAGGTGTGTCAGTGCTTGTGTAAGGTGTAAATTATCTCAAATCGCTAATAAATCTTGTGCCACATTGCAGGTCTGTAGCCAAGTGATGGTGTGATGTGATGATAGGTCGCCTGTAGCTCAGTTGGTTGAGCATGGCGCTTGCAACGCCAAGGTTGTGGGTTCGTTTCCCACGGGGGGCCAGTATGAAAACGTATGCACTCACTAACTGTAAGTCGCTCTGGATAAGAGCGTCTGCTAAAATGTAAATGATAGGCCATTTTATGGAACATTACATTTATTATATTTCAGAACCAAACATTTACATTATGCACTCAGAGATTGTGCACACACGTGCGCGCACGCAAGCACACACTCCACCAACCCACCCCCCTTCCCACTCCACACAGAAACACATACACCACACACACTGGTTCTCATATGGAATATTGTGGGTGGTGCTGGACTGGTACAGGGCTCTGTATATAGCTCAGGAGCAACCCCTTCATTTGAGCAAACCCACATTTCCTTTTCTGAGGTGGGTGCCCAGCCTGGATGTGCTGCTCAGCAAGCCTCCAGTCGCCACGGTCGCCCGCAGCGGCTACGCTGACAGCACTTCACAGGGACCACGAACGGCATGGCGGGGTGATCAGATGGCCCTCCTCACTGAGGGAGCACACGCACATGCACACGCACATAAACACACATAGAAGCACACACACACGCATGCATATAAACGCATGTGCACGTGCACACACACACAAATACAGACACACTCACACACACACAAACTCACACACCACCCATATAGAGCACGCCTTAGCCTCCATCAAAGAAACCAAAATCATGTATGGGTGGGGAACGGGACAGTTTGTTTGTGTGAGTGTTTGCGTTTGAGTCCCAGGAAGTGTGTGTCTGTGTGTGGGGGGTGGCAATGGAGGTTTTATGTGTGTTTGTTGGGGGATAAAGTTCCATTGTAGTGGGATGGAAAAAGATGGCAATGGAGAGACATTGACTACAGTTATACCACATTTCAAGTACATTTAATGGCTAGGCATTACTACTCTTATCCAGAGCGACTTACAGTTAGTGAGTGCATACATTATATTTTTTTACTTTTCATACTGGCCCCCTGTGGGAATCGAACCCACAACCCTGGCGTTGCAAACACCATGCTCTACCAACTGAGCTACATCCCTGGGCCAATTGTGCGCCGCCCCATGGGTCTCCCGGTCGCGGCCGGCTACGACAGAGCCTGGATTCGAACCAGGATCTCTAGTGGCACAGCTAGCACTGCGATGCAGTGCCTTAGACCACTGCGCCACTCGGGAGACCACTACAGGTACAGTGCGACAGACCTGATCTCAGTATGCATTAAGTTTCTCCTTCCCTAGAAGTCCACAAATACAATGATAGAATACAAAACACAAGTAAACAACGTTTGGAATCATATACTGTACTAACATTAGCTGTTAAATAAATTAGATAATGAAAGTGTAACTGTACCTACAAAAGCAGAAACAAAAAAGACAACTGCACATCTCCTTCTCTCTCTGTCAAAGTCATTTTGTTTGTAGTGGATGGGGGCTGAATGTTCCCATTCAAGTGGCCATTTTTACCCAGAACAATATTTTCTGAGCCTTCAGAGGTCTTCGGCTTCCTTTTCCTGTGGTTTCTGGGACGACCGAGCAGAAGGGAGGCGGGAACAGCCAAACCCAAATGTAGATGCTCAGCTTGGCAATGCCACAGCAGAGTGTCCTAACCTGACAAAAGCACAAGAAGAAGAAATACAGCCATTTATTTATATTTCGCAGCGGTTTTGCATGTTGTGTTCTAGACTTCCAGATCCTGGGAGGATATTCCGACGGAGGACGAAGACAGATGAATATGTTTCCATTGAAACGCTGAATGACATACTTATAGAACCTTCCGGATTAATGTCATATCCATGTGTGTAAACACTACGACTCAGGGTTTTATTTGTGGTCCCCCTCTACCGACCCGATGTAGGCCCTGCATCACTTACAGTTCATTATATACAGTACCAGTCAAAAGTTTGGACACACCTACTCATTCAAGGGTTTTTCTTTATTTTTACTATTTTCTACATTGTAGAATAGTAGTGAAGACATCAAAACTATGAGATAATACATATGGAATCATGTAGTAACCAAAAAAGTGTTAAACAACTCAAAATATATTTTATATTTGAGATTCTTCAAAGTAGCCACCCTTTGCCTTGATGACAGCTTTGCACACTCCTGGCATTCTCTCAACCAGCTTCATGAGGTAGTCACCTGGAATGCATTACAATTAATAGGTGTGCCTTGTTAAAAGTTAATTTGTGGAATTTCTTTCCTCCTTAATGTGTTTGAGCCAATCAGTTGTGTTGTGACAAGGTAGGGGTGGTATACAGAAGATAGCCCTATTTGGTAAAAGATCAAGTCCATATTATGGCAAGAACAGCTCAAATAAGCAAAGAGAAACGACAGTCCATCATTACTTTAAGACATGAAGGTCAGTCAATAAGGAACATGTCAAGAATTTTGAAAGAGGATAAGTTCATTAGAGTTACCAGCCTCAGAAATTGCAGCCCAAATAAATGCTTCACAGTATTCAAGTAACAGACACATCTCAACATCAACTGTTCAGAGGAGACTGCGTGAATCAGGCCTTCATGTTCGAATTGCTGCAAAGAAACCACTACTAAAGGACACCAATAAGAATACTTGCTTGGGCCAACACGAGCAATGGACATTAGACGGTGGAAATCTGTCCTTTTGGTCTGATGAGTCCATATTTGAGATTTTTGGTTCCAATCGCTGTGTCTTTGTGAGACACAGAGTAGGATGATCTCCGCATGTGTGGTTCCCACCGTGAAGCATGGAGGAGGAGGTGTGATTGTGTGGGGGTGCTTTGCTTGTGACTCTGTCAGTGATTTATTTAGAATTCAAGGCACACTTAACCAGCATGGCTACCACAGCATTCTGCAGCAATACGCCATCCCATCTGGTTTGCGCTTAGTGGGACTAGCATTTGTTTTTCAACAGGACAATGAACCAACACACCTCCAGGCTGTGTAAGGGCTATTTGACCAAGAAGGAGAGTGATGGAGTGCTGCATCAGATGACCTGGCCTCCACAATCACCCGACCTCAACCCAATTGAGATGGTTTGGGATGAGTTGGACCACAGAGTGAAGGAAAAGCAGCCAACAAGTGCTTAGCATATGTGGGAACTCCTTCAAGACAGTTGGAAAAGCATTCCAGGTGAAGCTGGTTGAGAGAACGCCAAGAGTGTGCAAAGCTATCATCAAGGCAAAGGGTGGCTACTTTGAAGAATCTAAAATCTAAAATATATTTTGATTTGTTTAACACTTTTTTGGTTACTACATGATTCCATATGTGTTATTTCATAGTTTTAATGTTTCACTATTATCCTAAAAGGTAGAAAATAGTAAAAATAAAGAAAACCCTGGAATGAGTAGGTGTGTCCAAACTTTTGACTGGTACTGTATATAATGAACTGTAAGTGATGCAGGGCCTACATCGGGTCGGAAGAGGGGGACCACAAATAAAACCCTGAGTCGTAGTGTTTACACACATGGATATTACATTAATCTGGAAGGTTCTATAAGTATGTCATTCAGCATTCAGTGTAGGCCATTCTTCTCAGAGCTCAATGATGTCACCACTGTCAGCCAATGTATGGAACCAATTTAGCAATGCTCCCCGTGTGTCCTCCTGTGTGGATCGGTCCAATTCCTGTGCTGCACATCTGGGCCAACCTCCAGCTCAGTAACAAGCAGACACCACCATGGGGGATAGAGGAGGAGGGGTGGGGGGTGGGGGCTTATTAACAACAACTGAGAAACCCGCAAACTCAAACAGAAACCAAGCATGAGACGCTCTGACTCACGTAGGCTCAGAGTAAGACCTCTACTTGGAGAAGGGTGTTTCTGGTGTTTATTCATTCATCAGTTAGGTTCCGTAGTTAGGGGAACTGTATACAAGCACACACACACGCACATATGCACACGCATGCATGCATGCGCAAACACATATACACAAACACAAACACACACTCACATACACTTCTAATTCACACACTAACTTTCTCTCTCTCTCTCTCTCACACACACACATACACACACACACACACAAAGAAACACTGAGACACACAGAGACACACACACACACACACACAGCAAGAGCCGCTTCTGGCCGGACCCCTCTGGTTAGGGCGAGTGCCAAGCCCCAGCCTGAACACTAGAACACTGGGAGGCTTGTGCCTGCTTTTGGAGCCACTGGCTTTCTCTCGACCTTGTTTCAAAATACACATTGCGGTATCAAGAAACAGCACTCTCAGCATTTGGGAGGCCAGCCATGGAAAATGTAGACACAACAAGAAGAAAGATGAGGAAAAAAGGGGCGGGTGTAATTTATGTGCTCATTCACATTTGTGTCAGTGGGCATTTTCCTGATGCTTTTAACACACTTTAGGGAAGAGTTGTTAGGGGTTTGAAATCTAAAAGTGAAACAAAAAAGGATTTCAACACAGTAGAAATGTCAGACAATGCAATACTGTTTCATGTTGCAAAACAAGTTTAATGTTTTTTACTGTAATAATTTCAAAATACAGCATTGGGTTTCTCTGGACGTAACTATCAGCTCAGGATTGTTAGCTTTAAGTGCCACATTAACAGAATAAATACATATTGGGATGATAAAGTATCATAAAAAGTCATATTTGGAATATATCAAATGCCATTGTCAAGTCCTGTGGGAATTCAGCCAAAGAACACAGGGCAATCCCTCTGTGGTGAGAGTGCTGATCATGCAAAGCCTGGAGTGACACACAGCCTAGTGGGTCTGACATCTCACCTGACGTCTACTGCATAATAACACCTTGTCGCACTAATGGTTTGTGTAATTACTGCTTTACCCTGTAATCGCTCCCCATTCTGTCGGTGGTAATGGCTGAAATATCAAACCAGGCTATAATGATATTAGCGATGTAGCAAATACCATTGTAGGGGTGAGATCAGCTGAGTGAGATGGATATAGAGTCTGGACAACCACTTTGGTCGATAACTGGTGTGGTGTTCTTAGAGAAATAGGTTCCTAGGTTTCTCTTGAGGCTACTCTTTGATTGCGGCGTGGGAATCGACCTCGTTGGATGTTTAAAGGCCAGTGCCTGGAGATGGGTTAGTAAAAGACACACACACACACACACACACACAGACACACACACACACACACACACACACACACACACACACACACACACACACACACACACACACACACACACACACACACACACTTGAACTGGACTGACCACCTGCATTGACTCTCCGCACCTTAGCACACATGCACTCAGTCAGTCACTCACTCACTCACTCACACACACACACACACACACACACACATTCATGCTACATCACAACTGCTGCTACCAGACTCTTATTTACTATTGCTAATTCTGCACAATTTAAACACTTGCCCCCCCATCCCTCCTTCCCTGATACATGTGTAAATATTGGACTATAAATTGTACCTTCCTGTGTTATACTTAAGCTTTAATGTTTATTCTATTCTTCTGAGCCATTTACTTTATGTTCGTATTCTTATCTTACATTATTTCTTATTGTTGTTGCATTGTTGAGAAGGAACCTGGACAGTGTATACCATGTGTATCCTGTACATACGAATAATAAAACTTGAAACACACACATAAACACACACTCGACACAGCAAGTCTGGGTCCTGTAACGGTCTCTGTTAAGTCTCTGTCAACGGACAATAACCCAATAAGCATGGATAGGGATGCTCTGGATCTTACTTTCCAAAATCGGTTTGTAGAGTAACAGCCACTTGAAAACATCACATTACCCACATTAAAACATCCAGGTATGGTTGAAGAAGTAACTTAAAACAACTACTGTACCATCAGAGATGGCAATCAAAGTACATCAAACACTCAACAGACTTTCATTTCCCTTTCATCATTTTATTTCCATGACTGGGAGATATCACTGGCGCTACCTTTATGGTATGTATTCTGTATTCAAGCCCCCATACCGAAAGCCAACAGAGCAAAGCAGCAATTGTGTTTGATGATCGTCTCCGGATGGTCCTTGTCTGTCTGTCTCCTCTGTAATCCCTGGTGTTTTATGCCCAACACAGAGATCTACTCTAACTCTGAACATAGAAAGATAAACAGTGAAGAACTATAAAGATGGGTGAGTTAAGACCTGAAAGCTATAGCCAAAGAGATGTGCTATGGTATCAACATCCTTTTTCTTGTTTTGTATGCATAATTATACATGGAATATACTGTATATCGTTTTATATACAGTACCGGTCAAATGTTTTAGAACACCTACTCATTCCAGGGTTTTTTTATTTTTATTTTTACTATTTTCTATAATATGGACTTGGTCTTTTACCAAATAGGGCTATCTTCTGTATACCACCCCTACATTTATTTTTATGTTTTACCTTGTCACAACACATCTAATTGGCTCAAACACATTAAGAAGGAAATAAATTCTACAAATTAACAAGGCACACCTGTTAATTGAAATGCATTCCAGGTGACTACCTCATGAAGCTGGTTGAGAGAATGCCAAGAGTGTGCAAAGCTGTCATCAAGGCAAAGGGTGGCTATTTGAAGAATCTCAAATATAAAATATATTTTGATTTGTTTAACAGTTTTTTGGTTACTACATTAATCTATATGTGTTATTTCATAGTTTTGATGTCTTCACTATTATTCTACAATGTAGAAAATAGTCAAAATAAAGAAAAATAATGAGTAGGTGTTCTAAAACTTTTGACCGGTAGTGTACATTTTTACAAGCTTGGGTTCGCAACAGGCAATTTATTTTCATCAACAATGGCCTCTCACAGTAGAATCAGGTGGTGTTGGTGTGTCCACCTCCATACACTGAGTGTACAAAACATTAAGAACCCCCCCTCCCCCCCCCACACCCATTTTTGCCCTCAGAAGAGCCTCAATTTGTCGGGGCATGGACTCTACAAGGTTTCGAAAGCGTTCCACAGGGAATGCTGGCCCATGTTGACTCCAATGCTTCTAGCAGTTGTGTCAAGTTGTCTGGATGTCATTTGGGTGGTGGACCATTCTTGATACACACGGGAAACTGTTGAGCATGAAAAACCCAGCAGCATTGCAGTTCCTGACACAAACCGGTGCACCTGGCACCTACTACCATACCCCATTCAAAGGCACTTAAATATTTTGTCTTGCCCATTCACCCTCTAAAGGGCACACATACACAATCCACGTCTCATTTGACTCAAGGCTTAAAAATCCTTCTTTAACCCGTCTCCTCCCCTTCATCTACACTGATTTGAAGTGGATTTAACAAGTGACATCAATAAGTGGTCATAGCTTTCACCTGGATTCACCTGGTCAGTCCATGTCATGGAAAGGGCAGGACTACAAACTGGCTCCACTTTTGTACTGTTGATTTCTTCAATCCTCTTCAGGGGTGTGTAATACCTAAGGTTCTGCATTCAACATGTTGTGTCTGTTCTGCTCATTCACACCTACACTGTCACACACCATTGAGTTATGAGTGACAGGTCGTCACGCCTATGAGAAAACAGAAAAAATAACTACTTTAAAATCGTTCGTCTAAAATCTGATTCACACACAGCTATAATGTTGCCCAAAACTGAGAGGGAGAGAGAGGAGAGAGAGGAGAGACAGAGAGCAGGGGGAGACTGGAGACCGGAGAAGGAGTGAGGGAACTAGAAAAAGGGGAGGAGAAGGTGGGGGGGGGGGGGGGGGGGGGTTCTTCCTGTCGCCATTCCTCCCTGCCCACATAGACAGCCAGGGAATCTGGGCAGACTGCAGGCCACATAACATTTCAGTCCCTCTGCTGCAGAGTGATGTGTTCCTCCTCTCTCCCTCCCTCCTCCTACCCTTCAAAGCTTCGACATGTCATCTCCCACCACAAAAACAGAGGTGGGAAGACTCTCTGGCGCTACTGCTGCCTCAGGGTGTCTGGCACTGAAGCTGCCTGCAAATACAGCAGGGAGAGGGAGAGGAGGAGGATGGGAGGGAGGGAGAGAGAGAGAGAGAGAGAGAGAGAGAGAGAGAGAGAGAGAGAGAGAGAGAGAGAGAGAGAGAGAGAGAGAGAGAGAGAGAGAGAGAAGAGAGAGAGAGGGAGTGAGAGAGAGACGGTGTGTTTTAAAGTGAGGTTCGTAAAGCCAAGGGCATCAAAGTGTGTGTGGATAGGAGCTGTTATTAAGGTGAGCACAGAGAGGAGAGAGATGAGACCTGCCTATTATAAGCGACACCGCCCCAACTACACTCCCTGTCTCCTGTTTCTCTCTCAAACAGACACGCAGAGGCTGACTGAAGTCAGTCCATAAAGAATGGTTTAAAAACCACACACACGCACACACACACGCACACGCACGCACACACACACACACACAATGGTAAAATGAAGAGGCACTGGGACACTGCCTGTGTGGCTCTAGACCCCATCACAACCACAGAGACACAAGGATGATACCCATTGAGGTTGAGGAAATGGATCACACTGATCCTCTAATGTAAAATGCATGTGACTTGAATCGCTTTCACGTTCCATATCTGCTCCAATTCGACAGCAATTTTCTCCAAGACACAGAACTTGTTGTGACTCTAAAAGCCTAGATGGCCATTCCTGGTGAGTGGATGACTCTGGGCCAACAGTTTGCTGCTCAAAGACCACTAAATTTGCAGATTGATTGAAGGCGTAATTATGCACTTGGCTTTTGAACTCCTGAGGGTTTCTGAATAAATGAATGTGATTGGCTCAGAGACAAAGTAAGCACATTTTGACCAAATGAAGCTGAGCCATCGGCTGCCTGTGAGAGGAAGAAGCCACAAGATCTGGCAATAAGCGCATCTCTGAGAGGTCCAATTATGGGCCCTGGAGACCAAGTGGTCTTACCAAGCTATTAAACCAAGAGACATACCACTTAATCAGGCCAAAAGATGTGTACACAGATGACTCAAACAAAGAGATGAGAGGAGATTAGATGAGATGAGATAACTAGGTTACAGCTGCTATTATAATATTGAACTATTCTCAATCTAGGTTCAAGCTTATGAGTAGAACTGTTTCATACACTGAAGCACTCCACATTGATATCAGCTCAAATAAATACAAGCCATTTCCAAGCAATTGTTTGTGGGCTATCCAAATGCCTCTTGAAAACTCTCACACACATTATAGTGTTATGTAGGCCTATAGGCATACAGCGAGACCTACAAGTAGGCCAAAAGCGTCTCCAAATATTTGGACACCTTCAAAGCCTATGGGCCTACACTCTTAGAAAAAATATGCTATCTAGAACCTAAAAGGGTTCTTCGGCTGTCCCCATAGGAGAACCCTTTGAAGAACTCTTTTTGGTTCCAGGTAGAACACTTTTGGTTCCAGGTAGAACCCTTTTGAGTTCCATGTAGAACCCTTTCCACAGAGGGTTCTACATGGAACCCAAAATAATTCTACCTGGAACCAAAAAGGGTTCTCCTATAGGGACAGCCGAAGAACCCTTTTGGAACCCTTTTTTCTAAAGAGTGGATACTTCACTGGCTCCGACAGAGAGCTTAAAATCAGTCACTGAGGATACTGTTATGTTTGTTGTGATTGTGTCGCTCCAATGAGGCTGCAAGCACCTGACATCACTACCATACAGCGTATAAAATACGGCGTCCACAAGACCAGCTCCTGTCTGAGAGTGTTGCCAGGGGTTACCTTCACAACCTACTGCATGGTGATGACGGCCGCTGTTTACAGATTGGTTTGGAAGCTGATCATTGTGTTAGTTGTGTCAAATAGGACCGTCAAGCATAACGAAACACCTGTATCTCCTCAAGATAATGTCAAGGGAGCATAGTAAGGCCTACGAAAGCATGTAAGGTAAGCTTATGAAAATTACACTCTCTCTAGCACATACCACAGCCATTCCAGAATATTCTACCAATGGTTCTGTGGTCATTTCTGTAAGGCCTGCAGCAGCCAAATGTCTACTGGTAAATAGTAGGATGTAGTTGCCCCCTACAGACAATGATCTCAGGCCAGTTTGGCACTTTCTCTCCTAATGGCTTTGGGATGGGTAAACTGATCCTAGTTCTGTACCTAGAGCCACAGATTCCCAGCGTGGTTCATATCCCCAATGCCACATGGGAGCGGGAGCCACACAAAGCCCCAGCTTGGCCCAGCCTGCAGTGTCAGACAGTGGGGCTTCACCCTGACACAGAGAGCCTCAATGGCCACATTTATGGCTCTCTAGAGTAACCACACAAAAGTACCACAGGGCACTAAACGAGAAAAACAACTTGAGGAACAAGAGAGCCGAGTGAGGCATTAAGGCCAACTCCAACAGTGAAAACTCAGATGATAATTTATAGTCAGAAAGCAGACTTAGTCCCACGCCTACCATTGTGAAGGATGTTACTTTCTCTTGAAAATGTCTGTCTGTGTCGGATTGTTATATAACAAGAAAGCGATGAATGTGTGGTGATAAAATCGGAGGTAATGCACAACTTTAATTGATGGAACAGTAACTGTATCCGGAGGTCTAGGATAGAAATAAAATATATGTAGTGGTTTAAACTAGAGAGTGATTTGTGTCATGATAATGCAACAGTCATTAAGTGATCGTAAAAGCAAGATAACAGGTTATTTGTCTTCATGAAGTTAAATCATTATAGTATACATATTTGTTTGAAGTTGAAACCTGGCTGTTTCACACAGTGTGAAATGTCTGTTTTGTAATAAGAGGAGCTGGAAATATGCTGACAGTATGATGTCTCGGAGTCGGAGATCACCAAAAACAGTCACAACCACAAACAAACAAAGGAGTTATATTTAAATACATGCCTCATTCTTACTCATCCGTCGTCCTACTCAAAGTTTAATCACATACAGAAGACGTGATTGTTTTGTAGCCTGCTTTTGAATAATGTTGTGTTCAATTCTTTACAATGTATGACAATGAATGAAAGAAAGCCACATAGACTACGACCTATTCAAACAGCTATTGTCAAGACAAAACAGGCTTGTTTCAGAAATGTGAATTCAAATGTCAGGTCATGGTATTTTATAGGTTTACATTTTAGACAAGACTGCCCTCTCCTGGAGAATTGAATAAATGCAGTTATAGATCAAATTCATGGTAAGACTGGCCAACAAACCCAATATAAACACATTCAAACTAGCGTTGTTGGTACATTAATTGTCCATCACGTACATTTGCAACGATTACATAATACATTTATCAATACTGCATTTAAAAAGAAATGAATAAAAACACTGCAAGATATCATTAAAGTACATGGTGCATGTGATCAATGCGGTTTGAGATTCTATACAGATTATTATGGCAATTGTGAAGATTTCCATAGACTTGCAACCCTGAACATGCACACTTTCTACGATTACATAAGAATAAATTTATTGTTACTCATTTTAAGGTTGAATAAATACTAACATTCAGCTATTTTCTGTCTTACAAAAGTAATATTGAATTGTGTTCGGTTGACAGCGCAACCAGATATTAACATTTAAAGTAGATGTATCTACTGCTTGGATAGTTAGATCTGAGCCACTGGCTTAATCCTATTATATTATTTCTTGAACTTTTATTTTTGGTTGAGATGGAGACGTGAATCCAACATATAATTTGTTAACTTGTCGACAAGTTAATAGGCTATTTACCGTATTGCAAAAGTGATATTGAATTGTGCATTTGAAGGAGATGTTTCTTCTGATTGGATAGCTCCAGCTATGCCACTGAGTCTGGTTTTAATTCCAGTTTGTCTACAAATTAATAACTGATATGTTGGATTCACATTTCCATTTCAACCAAACATCTAAGATAAAGGACTAAATCAAATCAAACTTTAAATGCACTTTAAATACATCCTAGTCTTTAAATTAGATTGTTGGTTGAGATGGAGCCGTGTATCAAACATATTTATTATTAACTTGCATATTACATTTTAAATCAACCAAAGCTTGAAACCCTATTCCTATTTTTTGTTGAATCCTGGGTTGAATTAAACAATAGCTGTTGATGACTTCCCAAATGCTATACCTAAATAGTATCATTGGAAAGGGAGATACCAAGTCAGTTGTACAACTGAATGCATTCAACTGAAATGTGTCTTCCGCATTTAACCCACACCTCTGAATCAGAGAGGTGCGGGGAGCTGCCTTAATGATGATGTATGATTTATGAGTATGGTTACTTTTCATTTGCTCTGTTGAACCTATTCTTTGGAATGACTTCAATAGCAACACTGAATCTATTAAGCAGAGATTTCTCAACAATCATTCTCACGATAGCACATTGGTTACAGTCAGTGACAAATATCAAAGCTTGGTTAATACCCTGGATGGGAGACCGAAGCGATAGCCTCCAGTAGGAGGTGCTGCCCAGCTTATAGTTTGTTTCTTATATTGGATATTACTTTGAAGATCTGATGTTGTTAAAAAGTTACAAATTCAACATATTTTATACAAGGTTTGTCTATGTTGAAAATTGGTTAACATGATGACATAATCCTGCGATTGACATTTTACCCTCAAAGCAACAACGTTGATTACTTTTTCCAAATCCAATGTATTTTCCACATAGATTCCACGGCACAATACGTTGACAAATGGCATTGAAACAACATTGATTTAACTAGTTTCTGCCCAGTGGGTTTGAAGGCATTCAGCACTTAGACTGAACATCTTGAGAAGAGAACAACAGTAGACTTTCTACCAAGGACATAAACGATTAAAACTAAAATAAAATAGAGCATATTATCCTGTGCAGATGTAGAAAAGGCAACCATGATTTTATTGCTAAAATCCATTAAAGGATTTTGATACAATTTTTTATGTTTTTGAACATTCCATCTCCATGGAATTAATTTATTTACGTTGTTGTTATCATTCATTCCATTTCGCATTACCGGAATCAAATCAAATTGGTCACATACACACTTGTCACATACACAGTTTTGCAGATGTTATCGCAGGTGCAGCAACAAAAAAAAAGAACCAAAAACTAAGACATATCAGAACTAGCTATATCTGAATGAGCAATGTCAGAGTCAGGAACATACTGTAAATAAATATACACTCAGTATACAAAACGTTAAGAACACCTGCTCTTTCCATGACATAAACTGACCAGGTGAATCCAGGTGAAAGCTATGATCACTTATTGATGTCACTTGTTAAACCCACTTCAAATCAGTGTAGATGAAGGGGAGGAGACAGGTTAAAGAAGGATTTTAAGCCTTGATTCAATTGAGACATGGATTGTGTATGTGTGCCATTCAGAGGGTGAATGGGCAAGACAAAATATTGAAGTGCCTTTGAATGGGGTATGGTAGTAGGTGCCAAGTGCACCGGTTTGAGTGTGTCAAGAACTGCAACCCTGCTGGGTTTTTCACACTTAACAGTTTCCTGTGTTTATCAACAATGGTCCACCACCCAAAGAACATCCAGTGAACTTGACACAACTGTGTGCAGCATTGGAGTCAACATGGGCCAGCATCCATGTGGAACGCTTTCGACACCTTGTAGAGTCCATGCCCTGATGAACTGAGCCTGTTCTGAGGGCAAAAGGGGGTGCAACTCAATATTAGGAAGGTGTTCCTGATGTTTTGTACACTCAGTGTATGTGTGCTATAGAGTTAGCTAAAGCCTCTTAGCTCACAGTTTTTCCTATGTTGAGAATTGGGTATTTGCAATGCATTCATCATGCCAAGCTATGATTACATAACTTCAAAGACTAATGCTTTTTACAAATTTTAAAGGCATTCCAAAGAATTGAAATTGGTAAAACGCCTTGTCTTTGGATTATGAAATCACAGCTATGTGTAGGAGGTTGAGACAGAAAGTCAGGCTATAGCATTATAACCAAAGACATGAGACTGTTTTTTATCATTGTGGCCTATTTCGCTGATATAAAGTATTTTAAGATAGTATCATAGATGTTGCAAGATTTTAGTAATTGATAGCTTGAGCAATAACTTCAAATAATCAAACATGCACTAAAGTTAGGCTAAATAAAGTTTATTTATAAAAACAATTACCATTCTGACAAAGCTCTGAATTTATGAACGGTCAGAGTGCTGACCGTTCATAAATGGACTAGGAAATGTTCTGGGTCACCTCTGTGAATAGCATCGACATTCAGTTGAAGTCGGAAGTTTACATACACCTTAGCCAAATACATTTAAACTCAGTTTTTCACAATTCCTGACATTTAATCCTAGTATAAATTCCCTGTCTTAGGTCAGTTAGGATCACCACTTTATTTTAAGAACGTGAAATGTCAGAATAATAGTAGAGAGAATGATTTCTTTCAGCTTTTATTTCTTTCATCACATTCCCAGTAGGTCAGAAGTTTACATACACTCAATTAGTATTTGGTAGCATTGCCTTTCAATTGTTTAACTTGGGTCAAATGTTTCGGGTAGCCTTCCACAAGCTTCCCACAATAAGTTGGGTGAATTCTGGCCCATTCCTTTTGACAGAGCTGGTGTAACTGAGTCAGGTTTGTAGGCCTCCTTGCTCGCACACGCTTTTTCAGTTCTGCCCACAAATGTTCTATAGGATTGAGGTCAGGGCTTTGTGATGGCCACTCCAATACCTTGACTTTGTTGTCCTTAAGCCATTTTGCCACAACTTTGGAAGTATGCTTGGGGTCATTGTCCATTTGGAAGACCCATTTGCGACCAAGCTTTAACTTCCTGACTGATGTCTTGAGATGTTGCTTCAATATATCCACATCATTTTCCTTCCTCATGATGCCATCTATTTTGTGAAGTGCACCAGTCCCTCCTGCAGCAAAGCACCCCCACAGCATGATGCTGCCATCCCCGTGCTTCACGGTTGGGATGGTGTTCTTCGGCTTGCAAGTCCCCCCTTTTTCCTCCAAACATAATGATGGTCATTATGGCCAAACAGTTCTATTTTTGTTTCATCAGACCTGAGGATATTTCTCCAAAAAAGTACATTCTTTGTCACCATGTGCAGTTGCAAACCATAATCTGGCTTTTTTATGGCGGTTTTGGAGCAGTGGCTTCTTCCTTGCTGAGCGGCCTTTCAGGTTACGTTGATATAGGACTTGTTTTACTGTGGATATAGATACTTTTGTACCCGTTTCCTCCAGCATCTTCACAAGGTCTTTTGCTGTTGTTCTGGGATTGATTTGCACTTTTTGCACCAAAGTACGTTAATCTCTAGGAGACAGAACGCGTCTCCTTCCTGAGCGGAATGACGGCTGCGTGGTCCCATGGTGTTTATACTTGCGTACTATTGTTTGTACAGATGAACGTGGTACCTTCAGGCGTTTGGAAATTGCTCCCAAGGATGAACCAGACTTGTTGAGGTCTACCATTTTTTTTCTGAGATCTTGGCTGATTTATTTTGATTTTCCCATGATGTCAAGCAAAGAGGCACTGAGTTTGAAGGTAGGCCTTGAAATACATCCACAGGTACACCTCCAATTGACTCAAATGATGTCAATTAGCCTACCAGAAGCTTCTAAAGCCATGACATCATTTTCTGGAATTTTCCAAGCTGTTTAAAGGCACCGTCAACTTAGTGTATGTAAACTTCTGATCCACTGGAATTGTGATACAGTGAATTATAAGTGAAATAATCTGTCTGTAAACAATTGTTGGAAAAATTACTGTCCTAACTGACTTGCCAAAACTATAGTTTGTTAACAAGACATTTGTGGAGTGGTTGAAAAACGAGTTTTAATGACTCCAACCTAAGTTTATGTAAACATCCGACTTCAACTGTATACACTGACTCTGTGACTGGGCTCATCAGGAAGTGCTTAGAGGATGTTGTTCCCACTGTGACAATTCGAACTTATCCAAACCAAAAACTGAAATGGTCCCTTTACACCGACAGTGTGGTAAAGAGGGTGCAACACAGTGGAGGCTGGTGGGAGGAGCTATAGGAGGACAGGCTCATTGTAATGGCTGGAATGGAATACATTGAATGTGAAATGTGCTTGATACCATTCCATTTATTCCATTCCAGCCATTACAATGAGCCCGTCCTCCTAGAGCTCCTCCCACCAGCCTCCACTGGTGCAACAGCGCCTCTTCGACCTAGGGAGGCTGAAGAAATTCGACTTGGCCCCTAAGACCCTCATGAACTTCTACAGATGCACCATCTAGAGCATTCTGTTGGGCTGTATTACCGCCTGGTACGGCAACTGCACCGCCCGCAACCGCAGGGCTCTCCAGAGGGTGGTGCGGTCAGCCCAACGCATCATCAAGGGCACACTGCCTGCCCTCCAGGACATCTACAGCACCTGGTGTCACAGGAAGGCCAAGAATATCATCAAGGACCTCAGCCACCCGAGCCACGGCCTGTTCATCCCGGTACCATCTAGAAGGCGGAGATAGTACAGGTGTATCAAACTAGGGCCGAGAGACTGATAAACAGCTTCTATCTCTAGGCCATCAGACTGTTAAACAGTCATCACTAGCCGGCTATCTACCCTGCCCCTTAGAAACAGCTGCACTAATAATGTTTACATACTGTTGTATCCACTTTATATGTATATACTGTATTCTAGTCAAGGCTCATCCTACATAACTACTGCTGTACACACCTTTTCTAATCATATACTGTCCATACTGTCTATACACACCATTCACATACATATACACTGAGTATACAAAACATAACTGAGTGAAAACCTCTCTGCATAAAGAATCAAAAGGTGAAAGGCAGTGGGACATTATATTGTTTCCTTTATTGCATCAATCAGATAAAACGTTTGTCATGATGACTAAGATCGGCCTCGGGTCAAAATGTTGCGCAATAAAGGTGGTAGGGAGCATACACTGAGTGTATAAAATATTAAGAACACATTCCTAATATTGAGTTGCACCCCCCTCAGAACTCTACAAGGTGTCGAAACCATTCCACAGGGATGCTGGCCCATGTTGACTCCAATGCTTCCCACAGTTGTGTCAAGTTGGCTGGATGTCCTTTGGGTGGTGGACCATTCTTGATACACATTGAAAACTGTTGAGCGTGAAAAACCCAGCAGCATTGCAGTTCTTGACACAAACTGCTGCGCCTGGCACCTACTACCATACCCCATTCAAAGGCACTTAAATATTTTGTCTTGCCCATTCACCCTCTGAATGGCACACATACACAATCCATGTCTCAATTGTTTCAAGGCTTAAAAATCCTTCTTTAACCTGTCTCCTCCCCTTCATCTACACTGATTGAAGTGGATTTAACAAGGGATCATAGCTTTCACCTGGATTCACTTGGTCAGTCTATGTCATGGAAAGAGCAGGTGTTCTTAATGTTTGTATACTGAGTGTATATCTATAGTGCAGATTCAACTGATGCTATTGTGATCCAAGATCAGTTTGGCCTTCTCAGCTCTAACTGTTAAGGTTAGGATTTAGGGGGAATAAACTAATCATAGATCTGCGCTTAGGGCAAATGTACAGTCCCAATGCAGTCTGGAATACAAATATGTATTGGTTAAGGATCCTCTTAGTTTTGAGTCAGACTGGAATTCCCTCAGAGCTTCTGTCTACAGCTCAGGACTAATTTAGCCCTGCTAGAACAGGAACTTTATCCAAGACCTCTTGAATAATATCAGGCCTACTGAACAGAAGGCTACATTCCACAACAGCCAGCTTGACAAGTTTGAATCCTGTGTGGCATTTTAAAACGAAACATGCAAGCGTGTTTCCTAGTTGAATAATGTTTAGATTTGTATCTGTTAACCTAGCATTAAACAGAATAAAAGTTGTAGCCTACTCTTGAAATACACAAAAGCAGTAATGATGGTCAGTCATTACATAGCCTAGCTATATCATACTGTGTTCAAATATTCTACAGACACATTTCTCAAAGAGAAATCTCCTCTGGTCACCTCATATTCCACTAAGCCATCCCCACTTAGTTCAATGAATGGACTAATTTGTCCCTGTTAAAATGAATCCTAGATTGAGGAATAAAGGCAGTGTGCCTAAGGGGAGATTAAAGCAACTCTATCAGACAAATGGAAGGTGACGATAGGCGGCCTCCTGACTAAACTCGCCATATTTTACTATCTGTGGCCACCTGCCCATCTGATAACACACAGCATCTGTCAATACCAGATTACAGGCCACAACTCAAACATTGGGTGTCGTATCTCACAGGTTGGTTGGTTGGTTGGTTGGTTGAGGGCTGAGGCCTATGCTTTGGTGAATGTATAGTGCGCCTTCTAGTGTTATCTAGATGTAAGTACAGTTTTAGTCAATCAACCTTGATCGACCAGCGTGCAGGGTGGGAAGAGTTTGCCCTTCTGGGACTATTCCATTGGTTGGTTAAAATTAAATCCTCAAAGTAATCATTGAGTGTACAATCCCCACATCATTAAAAGAAAGCAAAGAGTTAAATTAAAGTCAGGAACGCACAAGTCACATTATTGCAAATAGGGCTCAAATTTGATATTAGCCTACCTCCAGAGGACACTGGAGGCCATTACTGGATAAAAATAAATGTCCCGTGAATGACATCAGGTACAAAACCAATCTTATTGGAAGGAGAACCAATTCCATGAGAGCACAGACTTTTCCTCCTGTACTTGGTCAGTGCAGATACCTCATTTCAAAGCAGGTACTGTAGAATACAGCCATATTTCAAGCATATCAAGATTTTTTCTAGTATCGGGTGAGTCGCAGACTACCAAGAAAGGCAAAAATAACATTATTGCAGCTAGGTAACTGGGTTCAAGGGGTTCCAAGGAAATACATTATACTTGAAATCAGGTAGTTTCTCTATGGAGCAATCCTCAATAGCCCTGAATCCATTCCTTTTCATTGACATGTTCGGCAGCTATGAATAGAGTGAGGATGGAAGCCTCCCATTGAATTTCTGTTGGATAGTTCTGTATTCAGGACATTTTGAACATGTTTCTTGTAGGGACATGATTGGACTTTGGACATGCTGTGGCCATGCACGTAGAGTACTGCACAGTGGTGTGCCTGTCTGAAAATTTCACCCCTACTGTTTGATGAGATGACATGCAAATACTATGACATAGAGACAACGCAGTAAATGGCCAAATTACCATGTTGACATTTCATTGAGTTTTAGAAATTGTAATGATACAATTTCTTCAAAAGCATGGATAGAAGTGATGCAGTGATCCATGTCAAGTCAAAATCAACCCCAGTGGAAGGCTGTCCTCTTGGGCTTGGGTTGTTCAACTGCCACTGGTTTATGCTTTGTAACATGGAAATATATTGGCGTAGTCATTATAGGAGCCCATTGTAGGAAGCCATTTCACATGCAAATGAAGGACCTCTGATTCCTTTTGATTCGCCACTCAACGTTAGCCGTCTGTTAGTCTGTGGACACACGACACAAGGGCTGTTCTGGTGTAATTGCCTTTCAGCTCACATGTTCCTATGTTTTTCTTGCTTTGTGGAGCACCTGTGCAGAGTTCAAAGCATTTGATGTGTGTGTCACCCACATTTCAAGAGGAGGTCCTTAGAACACCCAATTGACAAGTAATTGCTCATCAAATACTTTTTATGGCCTGATTATGCTGGAAAAAATGTATTGCTCATAACAAAAGGTTGTATGATTGAAGTAAAAACACATGCATTTCATATGGACCAACCATATGGAAGGCTTTTGCAAAACATTTTGTCACTTTGTGTCAATTAAATATAAATATAAAAACACACATATATATACAGTGCCTTGCAAAATAATTCATCCCATTTGGTGTTTTTCCTATTTTGTTGCATTACGACCTGTAATTTAAATGGATTTTTATTTGAATTTCATGTAATGGACATACACAAAATAGTCCAAATTGGTGAAGTGAAATGAAAAAAAATAACTTGTTTCAAAAAATTCGAACAAATAAATAACGGAAAAGTGTTGCGTGCATATGTATTCACCCCCTTTGCTATGAAGCCCCTAAATAAGATCTGGTGCAACCAATTACCTTCAGAAGTCACATAATTAGTTAAATAAAGTCCACCTGTGTGCAATCTAAGTGTCACATGATCTGTCACATGATCTCAGTATATATACACACCTGTTCTGAAAGGCCCCAGAATCTGAAACACCACTAAGCAAGGGGCACCACCAAGCAAGTGGCACCATGAAGACCAAGAAGCTGTCCAAACAGGTCAGGGACAAAGTTGTGGAGAAGTACAGATCAGGGTTGGGATATAAAAAAATATCCGAAACTTTGAACATCCCACGGAGCACCATTAAATCCATTATTAAAAAATTGAAAGAATATGGCACCACAACAAACCTGCCAAGAGAGGGCCACCCACCAAAACTCACAGACCAGGCAAGGAGGGCATTACTCAGAGAGGCAACAAAGAGACCAAAGATAACCCTGAAGGAGCTGCAAAGCTCCACAGCAGAGATTGGAGTATCTATCCATAGGACCACTTTGAGCCGTACACTCCACAGAGCTGGGCATTATGGAAGAGTGGCCAGAAAAAAGCCATTGCTTAAAGAAAAAAATAAGCAAACACGTTTGGTGTTCGCCTAAAGGCATGTGGGAGACTCCCCAAACATATGGAAGAAGGTACTCTGGTCAGATGAGACAAAAATTGAGCTTTTTGGCCATCAAGGAAAACGCTATGTCTGGCACAAACCCAACACCTCTCATCACCCCGAGAACACCATCCCCACAGTGAAGCATGGTGGTGGCAGCATCATGCTGTGGGGATGTTTTTCAAAGGCAGGGACTGGGAAACTGGTCAAAATTGAAGGAATGATTGACGGTGCTAAATAAAGGGAAATTCTTGAGGGAAACCTGTTTCAGTCTTCCAGAGATTTGAGACTGGGACAGAGGTTCACCTTCCAGCAGGACAATGACCCTAAGCATACTGCTAAAGCAACACTCAAGTGGTTTAAGGGGAAACATTTAAATGTCTTGGAATGGCCTAGTCAAAGCCTTAAAGACTTAAAGATTGCTGTACACCAGCGGAACCCATCCAACTTGAAGGAGCTGGAGCAGTTTTACCTTGAAGAATGGGCACAAATCCCAGTGGCTAGATGTGCCAAGCTTATAGAGACATACCCCAAGAGACTTGCAGTTGTAATTGCTGCAAAAGGTGTCTCTACAAAGCATTGACTTTGGGGGGGGGTGAATAGTTATGCACGCTCAAGTTTTCTGTTTTTTTGTCTTATTTCTTATTTGTTTCACAAAAAAAATTATTTGCATCTTCAAAGTAGTAGGCATGTTGTGTAAATCTAATCATACAAACCCCCCCAAAAATCCATTTTAATTCCAGGTTGTAAGGCAACAAAATAGTAAAAATGCCAAGGGAGATGAATACTTTCGCAAGCCACTGTATACAGTACCAGTCAAAAGTTTGGACAAACCTACTCATTCAAGGGTTTTTCTTTATTTTTTACTATTTTCTACATTGTAGAATAATAGTGAAGACAACAAAACTATGAAATAACACAAATGGAATCGTGTAGTAACCAAAAAAGTGTTAAACATATCAAAATATATTTTATATTTGAGATACTTCAAATAGCCACCCTTTGCCTTGATGACAGCTTTGCACACTCTTGACATTCTCTCAACCAGCTTCACCTGGAATGCTTTTCCAACAGTATTGAAGGAATTCCCACATATGCTGAGCACTTGTTGGCTGCTTTTCCTTCTCTCTGCCGTCCGACTCATCCCAAACCATCTCAATTGGGTTGAGGTCGGGGGATTGTGTAGGCCAGGTCATCTGATGCAACACTCCATCACTCTCCTTCTTGGTCAAATAGCCCTTACACAGCCTGGAGGTGTGTTGGGTCATTGTCCTGTTGAAAAACAAATGCTAGTCCCTCTAAGCCAACGTTGTCATCAAGGCAAAGGGTGGATATTTGAAGAAAATATATTTAGATTTGTTTAACACTTTTTAGGTTATTACATGATTACATATGTGTTATTTCGTAGTTTTGATGTCTTCACTATTATTCTACAATGTAAATAAATTGTAAAAATAAAGAAAAACCCTTGAATGAGTAGGTGTGTCCAAACTTTTGACTGGTAGTGTATACAGTTGAAGTCGGAAGTTTACATACACCTTATCCAAATATATTTAAACTCCGTTTTTCACAATTCCTGACATTTAATCCAAGTACAAATTCCCTGTTTTAGGTCAGTTAGGATCACCACTTTATTTTAAGAATGTGAAATGTCAGAATAATAGTAGAGAGAATGATTTCTTTCAGCTTTTATTTCTTTCATCACATTCCCAGTGGGTCAGAAGTTTACATACACTCAATTAGTATTTAGTAGCATTGCCTTTAAATTGTTTAACTTGGGTCAAACATTTCGGGTAGCCTTCCACAAGCTTCCCACAATAAGTTGGGTGAATTTTGGCCCATTCCTCCTGACAGAGTTGGTGTAACTGAGTCAGGTTTGTAGGCCTCCTTGCTCGCACATGCTTTTTCAGTTCTGCCCACAAATGTTCTATAGGATTGAGGTCAGGGCTTTGTGATGGCCACTCCAATACCTTGACTTTGTTGTCCTTAAGCCATTTTGCCACAACTTTGGAAGTATGCTTGGGGTCATTGTCCATTTGGAAGACCCATTTGCGACCAAGCTTTAACTTCCTGACTGATGTCTTGAGATGTTGCTTCAATATATCCACATCATTTTCCTTCCTCATGATGCCATCTATTTTGTGAAGTGCACCAGTCCCTCCTGCAGCAAAGCACCCCCACAGCATGATGCTGCCACCCCCGTGCTTCACGGTTGGGATGGTGTTCTTCGGCTTGCAAGCGACCCCCTTTTTCCTCCAAACATAACGATGGTCATTATGGCCAAACAGTTCTATTTTTGTTTCATCAGACCAGAGAACATTTCTCCAAAAAGTACGATCTTTATCCCCATGTGCAGTTGCAAACCGTAGTCTGGGTTTTTTATGGCAGTTTTGGAGCAGTGGCTTCTTCCTTGCTGAGCGGCCTTTCAGGTTATGTCGATATAGGACTCGTTTTACTGTGGATATAGATACTTTTGTAACTGTTTCCTCCAGCATCTTCACAAGGTCCTTTGCTGTTGTTTTGGGATTGATTTGCACTTTTCGCAACAAAGTACATTCATCTCTAGGAGACAGAACACGTCTCCTTCCTGAGCGGTATGATGGCTGCGTGGTCCTATGGTGTTTATACTTGCGTACTATTGTTTGTACAGATGAACGTGGTACCTTCAGGCCTTTGGAAATTGCTCCCAAGGATGAACCAGACTTGTGGAGGTATACCAATTGTTTTCTGAGGTCTTGGCTGATTTCTTTTGATTTTCCCATGATGTCAAGCAAAGAGGCACTGAGTTTGAAGGTAGGCCTTGAAACACATCCACTCAAATGGATTGACTCAAATTATGTCAATTAGCCTATCAGAAACTTCTAAAGCCATGACATAAAGTGTATATAAACTTCCAACTTCAGCTGTATGTACACTATATATATACAGTGGGGAGAACAAGTATTTGATACACTGCCGATTTTGCAGGTTTTCCTACTTACAAAGCATGTAGAGGTCTGTAATTTTTATCATAGGTACACTTCAACTGTGAGAGACGGAATCTAAAACAAAATCTAGAAAATCACATTGTATGATTTTTAAGTAATTAATTTGCATTTTATTGCATGACATAAGTATTTGATACATCAGAAAAGCAGAACTTAATATTTGGTACAGAAACCTTTGTTTGCAATTACAGAGATCATACGTTTCCTGTAGGTCTTGACCAGGTTTGCACACACTGCAGCAGGGATTTTGGCCCACTCCTCCATTAAGACCTTCTCCAGATCCTTCAGGTTTCGGGGATGTCGCACCTTTCAGCTCCCTCCAAATATTTTCTATTGGGTTCAGGTCTGGAGACTGGCTAGGCCACTCCAGGACCTTGAGATGCTTCTTACGGAGCCACTCCTTAGTTGCCCTGGCTGTGTGTTTCGGGTCGTTGTCATGCTGGAAGACCCAGCCACGACCCATCTTCAATGCTCTTACTGAGGGAAGGAGGTTGTTGGCCAAGATCTCGTGATACATGGCCCCATCCATCCTCCCCTCAATACGGTGCAGTCGTCCTGTCCCTTTTGCAGAAAAGCATCCCCAAAGAATGATGTTTCCACCTCCATGCTTCTTGGGGTTGTACTCATCCTTCTTCTTCCTCCAAACACGGCGAGTGGAGTTTAGACCAAAAAGCTCTATTTTTGACCTTCTCCCATTCCTCCTCTGGATCATCCAGATGGTCATTGGCAAACTTCAGATGGGCCTGGACATGCACTGGCTTGAGCAGGGGGACCTTGCGTGCGCTGCAGGATTTTAATCCATGACGGCGTATTGTGTTACTAATGGTGTTCTTTGAGACTGTGGTCCCAGCTCTCTTCAGGTCATTGACCAGGTCCTGCCGTGTAGTTCTGGGCTGATCCCTCACCTTCCTCATGATCATTGATGCCCCACGAGGTGAGATCTTGCATGGAGCCCCAGACCGAGGGTGATTGACTGTCATCTTGAACTTCTTCCATTTTCTAATAATTGCGCCAACAGTTGTTGCCTTCTCACCAAGCTGCTTGCCTATTGTCCTGTAGCCCATCCCAGCCTTGTGTGGTCCTCTGTAGCTCAGCTGGTAGAGCACGACGCTTGTAACGCCAAGGTAGTGGGTTCGATCCCCAGGACCACCCATACACAAAAAAAATTATGCACGCATGACTGTAAGTCTCCTGAGTGGCGCAGTGGTCTAAGGCACTGCATCGCAGTGCTAACTGTGCCACTAGAGATCCTGGTTCGAATCCAGGCTCTGTCGCAGCCGGCCGCGACCGGGAGACTCATGGGCGGCGCACAATTGGCCCAGCGTCGTCCAGGGTAGGGGAGGGAATGGCCGGCAGGGATGTAGCTCAGTTGATAGAGCATGGCGTTTGCAACGCCAGGGTTGTGGGTTCGATTCCCACGGGGGGGCCAGTATAAAAAAAAAAATGAAATGTATTCACTAACTGTAAGTCGCTCTGGATAAGAGCGTCTGCTAAATGACTAAAAAAATAAATAATGTATTCACTAACTGTAAGTCGCTCTGGATAAAAGCGTCTGCTAAATGGTATATTATTATTGTCTACAATTTTATCCCTGATGTCCTTACACAGCTCTCTGGTCTTGGTCATTGTGGAGAGGTTGGAGTCTGTTTGATTGAGTGTGTCTTTTATACAGGTAACGAGTTCAAACAGGTGCAGTTAATACAGGTAATGAGTGGAGAACAGGAGGGCTTCTTAAAGAAAAACTAACAGTTCTGTGAGAGCCGGAATTCTTACTGGTTGGTAGGTGATCAAATACTTATGTCATGCAATAAAATGCAAATTCATTACTTAAAAATCCTACAATGTGATTTTCTGGATTTTTGTTTTAGATTCCGTCTCTCACAGTTGAAGTGTACCTATGATAACAATTACAGACCTCTACATGCTTTGTAAGTAGGACAACCTGCAAAATCGGCAGTGTATCAAATACTTGTAAAAAGTATTTAGTCAGCCACCAATTGAGCAAGTTCTTTTTACAAGTATTTGATACACTGCCGATTTTGCAGGTTGTCCTACTTACAAAGCATGTAGAGGTCTGTAATTGTTATCATAGGTACACTTCAACTGTGAGAGACGGAATCTAAAACAAAAATCCAGAAAATCACATTGTAGGATTTTTTATGAATTTTTTTGCAAATTATGGTGGAAAATAAGTATTTGGTCACCTACAAACAAGCAAGATTTCTGGCTCTCACAGACCTGTAACTTCTTCTTTAAGAGGCTCCTCTGTCCTCCACTTGTTACCTGTCTTAATGGCACCTGTTTGAACTTGTTATCAGTATAAAAGACACCTGTCCACAACCTCAAACAGTCACACTCCAAACTCCACTATGGCCAAGACCAAATAGCTGTCAAAGGACACCAGAAACAAAATTGTAGACCTGCACCAGGCTGGGAAGACTGAATCTGCAATAGGTAAGCATCTTGGTTTGAAGAAATCAACTGTGGGAGCAATTATTAGGAAATGGAAGACATACAAGACCACTGATAATCTCCCTCGATCTGGGGCTCCACGCAAGATCTCACCCCGTGGGGTCAAAATGATCACAAGAACGGTGAGCAAAAATCCCAGAACCACACGGGGGGACCTAGTGAATGACCTGCAGAGAGCTGGGACCAAAGTAACAAAGCCTACCAACACACTACGCCACCAGGGACTCAAATCCTGCAGTGCCAGACGTGTCCCCCTGCTTAAGCCAGTACATGTCCAGGCCCGTCTGAAGTTTGTTAGAGTGCATTTGGATGATCCAGAAGAGGATTGGGAGAATGTCATATGGTCAGATGAAACCAAAATAATAACTTTCTGGTAAAAACTCAACTCGTCGTGTTTGGAGGACAAAGAATGCTGAGTTGCATCCAAAGAACACCATACCTACTGTGAAGCATGGGGGTGGAAACATCATGCTTTGGGGCTGTTTTTCTGCAAAGGGACCAGGACGACTGATCCGTGTAAAGGAAAGAATGAATGGGGCCATGTATCGTGAGATTTTGAGTGAAAACCTCCTTCCATCAGCAAGGGCATTGAAGATGAAACGTGGCTGGGTCTTTCAGCATGACAATGATCCCAAACACACCGCCCGGGCAACAAAGGAGTGGCTTCGTAAGAAGCATTTCAAGGTCCTGGAGTGGCCTAGCCAGTCTCCAGATCTCAACCCCATAGAAAATCTTTGGAGGGAGTTGAAAGTCTGTGTTGCCCAGCGACAGCCCCAAAACATCACTGCTCTAGAGGAGATCTGCATGAAGGAATGGGCCAAAATACCAGCAACAGTGTGTGAAAACCTTGTGAAGACTTACAGAAAACGTTTGACCTGTGTCATTGCCAACAAAGGGTATATAACAAAGTATTGAGAAACTTTTGTTATTGACCAAATACTTATTTTCCACCATAATTTGCAAATAAATTCATAAAAAATACTACAATGTGATTTTCTGGATTTATTTTTCTCACGTTGACGTGTACCTATGATGAAAATTACAGGCCTCTCTCATCTTTTTAAGTGGGAGAACTTGCACAATTGGTGGCTGACTAAATACTTTTTTCCCCCACTGTATATATACAAAATGGACACCCCTTCAAATTAGTGGATTCGGCTATTTCAGCCACACCCGTTGCTGACAGATGTATAAAATCGAGCACACAGCCATGCAATCTCCATAGACAAACATTGGCAGTAGAATGGCCTTACTGAAGAGCTCAGTGATTTTCAACGTGGCACTGTCATCTAATGCCACCTTTCCAACAAGTCAGTTCATCAAATTTCTTCCCTGCTAGAGCTGCCCCGTTCAACTGTAAGTGCTGTTATTGTGAAGTGGAAATGTCTAGGAGCAACAATGGCTCAGCCGCGAAGTGGTAGGCCACATTAGCTCACAGAACGGGACCGCCGAGTGCTGAAGCGCATAGCACATAATAATAGTCTCTCCTCGGTTGCAACACTCGCTACCGAGTTCCAAACTGCCTCTGGAAGCAACCTCAGCACAAGAACTGTTCATTCAGAGTTTCATGAAATGGGTTTCCATGGCCGAGAAGCCGCACCATGTGCAATGCCAAGCGTCGGCTGGAGTGGTGTAAAGCTCGCCGCCATTGGACTCTGGAGGAGTGGAAACGCGTTCTCTGGAGTGATGAATCAAGCTTCACCATCTGGCAGTCTGACGGACGAATCTGGGTTTGGCAGATGCCAGGAAAAATTACACCTGTCCCAATGCATAGTGCCAAATGTGCAAAAGGTGTAGGAGGAATAATGGTTTGGGCTAGGCCCCTTAGTTTCAGTGAAGGGAAATCTTAACGCTACAGCATACAATGATATTATAGACGATTCTGTGCTTCCAACTTTGTGGCAACAGTTTAGAGAAGGCCCTTTCCTATTTCCGCATAACAATGCCCGAGTGCACAAAGTGAGGTCCATACAGAAATGGTTTGTCGAAATCAGTGTGGAAGAACTTGACTGGCCTGCACAGAGCCCTGACCTCAACCCCATCGAACATCTTTGGGATGAATTGGAACGCCAACTGCGAGCCAGGCCTAATCGCCCAACATCAGTGCCCGACTTCACAAATGCTCTTGTGGCTGAATGGAAGCCAGTCCCCGCAGCAATGTTCCAACATCTAGTGGAAAGCCTTCCCATAAGAGTGGAGGCTGTTATGGCAGGAAAGGGGGGACCAACTTTATATTAATGCCCATGATTTTGGAATTAGATGTTCGATGAGCAGGTGTCCACATACTTTTGGTCATGTAGTGTATATTTAAAAAAAAACATTTTAGCTGTTGCAGCACAACATGACCTTGTGGTTCGAGAGCATCTCTCTCAGCTGGGTATCACACTACCCTCAGTGCTGTTAGGAAATACCATCTGCTTGCTATAGCCATATCTCTCAAGAAAAGCCTGTACTGTAGGTCACTAAAATGTGGCTTATTATGGAAGTGTAGAACCCATATGAGGGTGTCAGATTTTCGGGTGATTTTCTGGTGCCGACTTCAGCCAACATGAGGCAATGTCACAGAGCTGTTTCCAACCCTATCACTCAGGATAGTATACCATGGTGCACACTGCTTTCTCAAGACATAGGACACATGAATGAACAAGCCATATAGCAATCAACTTAGTTTGGTTTATGTTGTTTTTTGACTTTATGAGGTCTATATTGGGCTGTCCTCCTGTAAGGACAGGCATGATTCACTAAGTCAATTGGTGAATAGGTAAACCCTGACTGCGGAACAGAAGGCATTATTTACAAGGCATTGTTCAAATACGTCAGGCGCCTCTTTTCATGCCCCCTCGCATCAAAGAGAAATATCAAAAGGTCACAATTGAGGCTGCTGACTATTTTCTGGCAAATATAGAGATCCGGTTGTAGGTTTGATAAACATAGAACTAACAGAATCCAATTAAAAATGCAAATATTTAACTGTGAATCGCATACATACAGATCAGATAAGAGCCCTTTCAAGACAGCACATTATAGGAAATATGAGGCAAATCAATTACACAATTTAAACTCAGTTCCCAATACAATCAAACCCATGGAAAACAAGTTGAGCACCAGGTAAAACCTTTAAAGCAAACAATGGATAATAAAGTAGTACAACTACATTTCTGTAAATTAGATAGTGCATTATGCATATCATCAGCCCAAGCGATCAAACTGGAAAACAGCTTGTTGCATTCACCTCCCCTATTTTTTTACACTCAATTATGTACCTATAGGTTTGCAAAAATCTATTTCATGCAACTCTTTGCATGACGTAAAAAATGTGCCATATTTCTTAAATACTGCATAATAATAGTATGAGCTTGATGATTTGATGGTGTCGAGGGGAGGAGACATGAGGCTGTATGGGGTACTGTAGTATAAAATGGATATTATATTCAGTCAGTGGAGGATCAGACAGACAGAGAATAGACACAGCTCTCTATCCAGCTGAGCAGATAGATCTATTATCTATTTTAAATATATATTTCTGAAGTAAAAATAGGCTTATTTGAATATAGGTTTGTCTGGTATCATTACACTCAATGGATATTTGGAAATTCCAGCTGGTAATAGTTACCCTGTATGTCCTGGTGTATACATGCCAGGGATTGTCTTTTAGTGCTGACAAGGAACACTGGGTATCCAAAGACTGGCAGGTAAGTGACATTTAAAAAATATCCATTATCTTTGGTAGAGCATGGCGCTTGCAACGCCAGGGTTGTGGGTTCGATTCCCACGGGGGGCCAGTATAAAATAAAAAATAAGTATGCACTCACTAACTGTAAGTTGCTCTGGATAAGAGCGTCTGCTAAATTACAAAAACTTACATATGCGTTCATATAATTTATCTATTAATAATTTGAACCAAAAACGTTATTACGTAGCAATAAACGTCACAATTGGAGAGAAAAAATTAACTTATCCTTTCCCCAGGATAAGCCACTGGAGAAGACGTTGGCCAGTCAAATTGCTAGTCTGATTAAGAGATCTAAAGCCCATCAGTTCTACGGGCTCATGGGCAAACGCTCAGGTAAGCACTATAGCGTTCTTTCTGTCCCAAGACTTGAAAGGGTTCTTATTACAGGATTAAGGTAGAGTAGAATACAAATTGTATGGTGTGTACTGTATCTATGTTCAGTATGTATTATATCTAATTAACAAGCAAAGCAAATATTCAAAGCAAAGCAAATATTCAAAGCAAATCGCTTGTCTTTTTAAACTCAAATACATTTGAGTGCTTATCAGGTACCTTTTACTACAGATAATCAGCCACAGCCTATTAGAGTGAATAGAAGACATAAGTATAGCACACTGGAGCAATAAAAACACCTTTTTTTTTTATATAGTGGTAGCCTGTACAGAACACTGTGGTCCACCATCCACACACTATATTTTAGATTATTCAGTATCTAAATCCTAATCAGCAAACCAACAGTATGAGCAATTTTTCTGCATTACTTTTAAAACCTGTTTTACATTTAACATGAAAAAACAATGCATCTCCTTTTAAATGAATCTTTCCTGATTTTGTCTTCAACAGGAAATAAAGGGGAGATGTTTGTTGGACTTATGGGAAGAAGAGCATCAAGTGGGGGTAAGAATAATTACACTTCAAATAAAATCAAGGTATTTTTATTAAAAATACAAAAAAGAATGACAAAAACACAGCACAGAGAAGTAACACCTAAGGTTTAAACAAAACAGGTACCGACAATTCCAGTCGTGCGTCATGAACAAATGCTCTTTTGTTGCTGCAGAATCGTTCACGAAAATTATTCCAGATGCTACAAGCACTGCGATCGATATTGCCGAGGGATCACACACACAACCAGGTATTTCTTATATATTGATGTTATGGTTAAAACCTGAGAGCACTTTGTAACATTGTAATGTGGTTTGCACAGTAAAACTTGTATTACATTTTACATTTTTAAATGTAAAATATATATGTAAAACTTGTCTTTATGTTGACTAAATGCAAACCAAACATTTTAACGTGTATTATGTGCTATTTGTATTTCTTCATTTGGCAGATTGACAAGAGGCATGGGACCAAATCCCGTATTACTAAAGCTAGAAAAAAATATTCAGATTTGAATGTTTACATGATCTATACAATTTTGATATCAACGCATAAAAAAAAAAGAAACAACAGTATCTCATACTTGTAAGAAAAAAAGCTATGTCTTTAAGGTATCAAAGTTCATGCCGATGATTATGGTATATTCTATCCCAAAAAATGCACTTGTCTCTGCAAACAACTGCCACTGTGTTGAATGAAATAAAAGAAAAAGCCAGGAATGCTGCAGCAGGTCAGAAGTATGTATTTTTTTTGTGGACAAAGCAAAACATTCATTATGCGGTCCACTAGAGTCGGAGCTTTCGGTACAAAGCTCCGACGGTGGTGTAAATACATTCGTAGCTTATCTTTATTTAGGTGGATTGTTTAAAACAAAAGTCATCAACTGAAATTCTCTAACTTTCATTGTTTAACAATATTTAAGCCAAGAATTGATTGAATGGTGACGAATTACTAAAATATAAATACGAGTCGAAATGTAAAACAGGGGAAGAGAGTTCCTCCAGACACAAGAAAAACCTAGCAAAGGGCAGCTATACAGGGTGGATGGAGTGATAGAAGAAAGAAGACTGTGGTATTGATAGCTGATAGGACTCCTATCCTGGCAGGAGTGATAGAAGAAAGAAGACTGTGGTATTGATAGCTGATAGGACTCCTATCCTGGCAGGAGTGATAGAAGAAAGAAGACTGTGGTATTGATAGCTGATAGGACCCCTATCCTGGCAGGAGTGATAGAAGAAAGAAGAGTTTATTAGGTGGCTCACTTGTGAGCCTTTAGCCTATGTCCCTTTGGGCGGGGTCCATTTTAACGAACTGGGGTCAATGGTTTTGTTGTTGCTGCCTCTTTTCGTCTCCTTGGCTTTCCACTCATCGATCAGGTCCTGTAAGGGGGAGTTCAAATCATTTATTGGCCTTTTACAGGAATTGGCCTCAGATTCAAGAGCACTGAGTCAAAGACGACATTAAATCATCAACATTTACAGACCCACATAACATAGATGACAACCACATAAAACAGATAGAAAGGGTTACATACGCACAAACTACAGCAAACACATGATAAATACAGTGCAAAGGATAGCTCAAATGTCCACAGGACTTCTCCTTCCCAGGTTTAAAGTGCCTAGTCTAGTGCATGTTGAGCAGTTTGATGCACCTAGGGACAACTTACTTAAGAGAAGAGAATCGTAGGGTCTTAACTGACAAACTGAGCCGAATGGGATGTTGTCATGTCGCACGCACGCACGAACAAATTGAAATGCTCAAAAAAATATGTATAACCATGGTAGCAATTGAAAGGGAACAAAGGTGAGGACAGTTCAAACATTACACTGTTGATTTTATATGCATTTTACCTTTACTGTACTTTTTGCAATCATTTGTCGATAACGAAATCTGGAAATAGTTAAATAATATAACAAGAATATTCATGCCAAAATTTGTGGGAGATACAACATGACAAGACAAAAAATACAAGGGTTTGAGAGAAATGTCTAACTGGTGTCTCCAAATGGCCACACACACCTCTCCAACGTGTGTGCAGTAATATCAATACACTTTTATGTCTCAAATATTTTTGATTTCAATTTTTTTGATCTCCTGGTTGTGCCTTTGGAGGAACTGAAGCAAGCACATTTGTAACGGGTGGTGGTCCCGTTTAAAACATCTGTAATTTGAAAGCTATACATCGCTGTGAAGCGGAGACGCATATGTAATTTATAGTATGTTGCTGTAGCCACAGCGTTCCAATTTAAACACTTATCAGTGACCAAATCACCCATTTGGATCCCATATATGGGATCAGTGTGCAAAGGATTAACCAATGTTGATATTGTCATGACACACACACCTTCTTCGTGAAGGGGTCACATACAGTACCTGTCTCTTCAAGACGAGGTGCTTTCCCTTCCAGTACTTGAGCATCTGCAGGGACTGCAGGGTGCTGACAATGTCCACTGGGTTCACGGCTGTCTCCTGGCTGATCTCTGAACAAACACAAACATAACACACATTCAAAAAAGAGAATCCTGCCAAGAGTGTTCCATTTCATATGCTATTCCTAACCATTCAAATGCTTGGTAGAAAATCTGCTAATGTTTTCAAATGAAATTTAGGCTAACTTGAAGCCACATAATTAACAACATTAAATCATCAACATTTACAGACAACATGACATCAACCACATAAAACAGATAAGGCTACATACACACAAGTTACAGCAAATACTTGCTAAAAACTGGGCAAAATAAAGGGTAGTCTTCCCAGGTTTAAAGTGCTTATTGCATGTTAAGCAGTTGGATGCGCCTAGAGACAAATTAGTTATGAGGAGAATTGGCCTATATGGACAGGCCCAAATTATAATGTTTGTAACAGAATAAATATGAGAAGGATATGCATAACCATAGTAGCAATTGAAAGGGAACACTTTGGAGATTACGTATGTGCGTGAGTGTGTGTAACCTGAACAAGCTACATAATTTGACAGCGTCATTTTCAACCCTCACCTTTGACCCTAAACTAATTGTAGATTCTTTCCAAATCCTCTCAGCACAGTAAAGTGTGGCATTAAGGACACCATTTTTTTGTGCAAAAATTAAGTTCTATGTAAAGTCCTCTCTGTCACCTTTGATGGAGATCTCCTTGCCCTGGAAGTTGTACATGTAGCGCAGCAGCACTTCCTTCCAGTAGCTGCGGTAGCTGATGAGGCCCAGGTCCGAGAGGGGCCGCTCCGGGGAGCCCACCTTCTCCTCCACCTTGGACAGCAGGTAACCTACAGAAAGGGGATAGGGCAGGCAGGGTGGTCAATAGCAGTTCTAATAAACAATGAGATGGACTGCACTAAAATAGCAATGAGACCTGGTGGAGAAAAGCAAAACCTCAAAATTAACTGTAGTTTTGTTCTACTGCAATAGCCACTAGGGCTGGGCGTTATACCAAATTCATTTGATGAAATCGAATTGATGTTTAAGCGCGAAATTGAAAATGCACCTTCCCAATCATACACCAAGCATAAAAAGACGCATTTATATAAGGAATTGGCAACTCATTCTCATTCTGAGAAATGAGCATCTTCTTATCCAGGTAGGCCACTTGATTTCAATATCTAATCAAAGTGGACAGGCTAGCATGCTGTTCAAACAGTTGGAGACGGACAGGGTGTGTTCATAGCAGTTCAACTGTTCTACCTTGTTAGCTAGCTAATAGATCCAAGTTGGCTAGACTTGAAATATAAAGATTAGCTGACTACTCACTAGCACGTGGGCTCGTGCTTGAGAGATTGTTTGTGAGACCTGTAATGCCCGCTAATCTTTATATATAAAATCTAGCCAACTTGGGTCTATTAGCTAGCTAACAAGGTAGACAGTTATGACACACCCTGTCCGTCTTCAAGATTTTCTATAATGCCTGCTACAAGAAGTTGGTCATTATTAGTGGGGAATTTGGGGATGTACATTTGTAAGAAAACTGGCATTTTCATAGACATACTTGAAAGCCAGATCAGTAATTATTGCAAAAAAGCAGGTTCAACTATTTTGATAAAATAATTAAACAATTAGTGGGTCTTATGGTTGTGGAAAGCTTATATTGAGCCTAGGTTTAATTTTAGATTATTGCTGACTGTTTGAAAAGCAGTGTATTTTACCTTTAAATTGTAAAACAAAGCTTATTTTAGGATTTTAAAAATAATTTGTGTATATATATCGTGAATCGCCCATAAGTAATAATAAATAATAATAATAATAATAATAATAAAATAAAAATTACAAATCTGACTTTTAGGCCATATCACCCAGCCCTAATAGCCACATAATGTAAACACAAAGAACTTGCTTTCAGGGCATATTAAAGCGGCAGAATTCTGTGTCAGCCCTTTCAGTGTTGACTGTGTATTTAATCACCAATACCCTGTGTTTTCATTCCTGGGGGTTTAATAAAATAATCTGCATCTGGAACTTCCACCTGGCTGTAGTTGCAATGAACAACCTTGCACTAATAAGAGAGAACAGGGGTAAAAAATTGCCTATAGCGACTTACTGAAGTCGATCAGCATCTTCCCATAGCCCTGTCTCATGTACTGGGGCATTGTCAGGATGCAAGAGACGTTGTAGTTGAGGAAAGAGTTCTTTTCCTGTAAGAACACAGAATATGTGTATGAGTCTCATCTTTAAAGCTAAAGTAATGACAGAGAATTCCGTAATAAAAAACAAAGCGCTATCATAAACCGTATCAAAACGTTATGGGAGACAGATTTGATTTATTAGGATCCCCATAAGCCGACGCCAATGGCAACAGCTAGTCTTACTGGGGTCCGACACATAACATAAAAAACATTACAGACAAAATACTTTACAATTGACATACATTTAAAAACATTTAAATGTAGCGTGCGTATGTGCATCTATTCAGTTACACATACATGTCAGTACATTTACACAACAAGTAGGTCACATGTGGGAGAGGCATTGTGCCGTGAGCTGTAGCTTTATTTGTTTTTTTAAACCAGGTTTGCTGTTCACATGCTCTATATGAGATGGAAGGGAGTTCCATGCACTCATGGCTCTGTATAGTACTGTATGTTTACTTCAACTTGTTCTGGACCTGGTGAGTGTGAAAAGAACCCTGGTAGCATGCCTGGTGGGGTAAGTGTGTGTCAGTGCTGTATGTAAGTTGACTATGAAAACAATTTGGAATTTCCAACACATTAATGTTTCTTATAAAAAACAAGAAGTGATGCAGTCAGTATTTTCTCAACTCTTAGCCAAGAGACTGGCATGCATAGTATTCATATTAGCCCTCTGATTACAATGAAGAGCAAGACATGCCGCTCTGTTCTGGGCCAGCTGCAGCTTAACTAGGTCTTTCTTTGCAGCACTTGACCATATGACTGGACAGTAATCAGGATAAGATAAAACTAGAGCCTGCAGGACTTGCTTTGTAGAGTGTGGTTTCAAAAAAGCAGAGCATCTCTTTATTACGGACCTCTCCCCATCTTTACAACCATTGAATCTGTATGTTTTGAACATGACAGTTTACAATCCAAGGAAACACCAAGTAATTTAGTCTCCTCAACTTGTTCAACAGCCACACCATCCATTACCAGATTCAGCTGAGGTCTAGAACTTAGGGACTGATTTGTACCAAATACACTGCTCTTAGTTTTAGAGATGTTACTGGTCACCCATTCCAAAACTGACTGCACTCTTTGCTAAGGGTTTCAGTGACTTCATTAGCTGTGGTTGCTGATGCGTATTTGGTTGAATCATCAGCATACATGGACACACATGCTTCGTTTAATGCCAGTGGCAGGTCATTGGTAAAAAATAGAAAAGAGTAGAGGGCCTAGAGAGCTGCCCTGTGGTACACCACACTTTACATGTTTGACATTAGTGAAGCTTCCATAAAAAAAAAACTCTGAGTTCTATTAGATAGATAGCTCCGAATCCACAATATGGCAGAGGTTGAATGGCCATAAAACATACGTTCTCAACAACAGGTTATGGTCAATAATATCAAAGGCTGCACTGAAATCTAACAGTACAGCTCCCACAGTTTGCTAAGAGCTGGCAGCAAGCTGATAGGTCTATTAGAACCAGTAAAGGCCGCTTTATCACTCTTGGGTAGCGGAATGCCTTTGGCTTCCCTCCAGGCCTGAGGACAAACACTTTCCTCTCGGCTCATATTAAAGACATGACAGATAGGAGTGGCTATAGAGTCAGCCACCATCCTCAGTAGCTTTCCATCTAAGTTGTCAATGCCAGGAGGTTTGTCATTATTGATCGATAACAATAATTTGAATTAGTCTTTCTGCCCATAATTTAATTTAAAGTACTTTTTTTCCATCATTCTTTATATCATTGATCTTGGCTTCATAATACAGTCTCTTCTTATTTTGTTGAGTTTAGTCACATCATTTCTCAATTTGCAGTAAGTCAGATGTGCAGCCAGACTCATTAGCCACTCCTTTTGCCCCATCTCTTTCAACCATACAGTTTTTCAATTCCTCATCAATCCATGGAGCCTTAACAGTTCTAACAGTCCATTTCTAAACAGGTGCATGTTCATCAATAATTGGAAGAAGCAATTTCATAAAATATTTTTTACATCATCCACATGAGTCACAGCAAAATATTTTGTATGATCTCTTATACACTATTTTAGGCCCAGCTTTTGGAAATGTGGCTTTCCTGGATATAGCCACTATATTGTGATCACTGCATCCAATGGGTATGGATACCGCTTTAGAACAAAGTTCTACAGTATTAGTAAAAATGTGATCAATACATGTGAATGATCTTGTTCCTGTAGTGTTTGTAAACACCCTGGTAGGTTGATTAATAACCTGAACCAGATTACAGGCACTGGTTACAGTGAGAAGCTTCCTCTTGAGCAGTTAGCATGATGAAAACCAGTCAATATTCAGGTCCCCAAGAAAGTAGACCTCTCTGTTTACATCACATACACTATCACGCATTTCACACACATTATTTAGAAACTGACTGTTAGCACTTGTTGGCCTATAGCAACACCCCAAAATAATAGGCTTTAGATGAGGCAGGTGAACCTGCAACCACAACACTTCAATAACACTTGAAATGACATCTTCTCTAAGCATTACAGGGATACAGCTCTGAATATATACAGGCAACCACTACCAATGTGGAAGGAGTACAGTGGGTGGGTCCCTTGGTCTTTTTTTCTTTTTTTACCTTAGAGAAGTATCCCACCAGATGGCAGCCTGTGTTGTCTGCCTCAGTCATGACGTAGAACAGAAAGGGTTCCACGTCGTAGTACAGCGTCTTGTGATCCAGGAAGAGCTTGGCGAGTAGACACAGGTTCTGGCAGTAGATCTGGAAAAGGAAACCACACCATTTAAATTCCCCAAAGGCCTCGCCAGAGATAATGCAGCTTGTTTTATAGGAGTGCCAGGCATCCCTGTGGTTAGGTACCATAGGCTGAAATGTGAGACATGACAAAACATTTTTTAACCATGATTATGTATTTGCTCTTTAGACCAATATACATATTTTGAGAAAAAAACTGACAGAAAGTAAAGTATGAGTCCAGGGTTAGAGAAAATGAATAGGCCCCTCACCTTGTTCTTCTTGCCGTCCACCTCAAAGACAGAGATGGCTCCCTTCCTGTAGACCTCATCTCCGGGTGGATGCTTCCACACACACTTGGCCTAACAAACACACAGGGAGACAACACTATTGATTTGCTCATTCAAACCCAATTAAAGGCCCCCTCACCCAGTCTGATATTTACAACCTTATAATAATTTAAATCAATGACACACAGGAGTGATGTATACTGAACAAAAATATAAATGCAACATGTAAATAAAGTGTTGGTCCCATGTTTCATGAGCTGAAATAACAGTTCCCAGAAATGTTCCATACGCACAAAGCTTCTCTAAAATGTTGTGCACAAATTTGTTTGCATCCCCGATTAAACAGAATGATCATTACACAGTTGCACCTTGTGCTAGGGTCAATAAAATACCAATAAAAGGCAGTTTTGTCACACAACACAATGTCACAGATGTCTCAAGTTTTGAGGGTGCGTGCAATTGGCATGCTGACTGCAGGAATGTCCACCAGAGCTGTTGCCAGATAATTCAATGTTCATTTCTCTACCATAAGTAGGTCCAACCGGCCTCATAACCGCAGATCACGTGTAACCACGCCAGCCCAGGACCTCCACATCCGGCTTCTTCAACTGCGGGATCGTCTGAGACCAGCCACCCGGACAGCTGAAGAAACTGAGGAGTATTTCTGTCTGTAATAAAACCCTTTTGTTGGGAAAAACTCATTCTGATTGGCTGGGCCTTGCTCCCCAGTGGGTGGGCCTATGCCCTCCAAGGCCCACCTATGGCGGCGCCCCTGCCCAGTAATGTGAAATCCATAGATTAGGGCCTAATACATTTATTTAAATTGACTGATTTCTTTATATGAACTGTAACTCAGTAAAATCGTTTTTTATTTTTGTTCAGTATATGTAGGAAAATGATGGGGGAAAATTATCTTTGATATGCCGATGGAAACACCGCGAAAGCAACGCTACTGCCACCTTCTGGCCTGGAGTATTTTAACCAGCCTGACCGCCGATGTACAGCGCTACAGTGCCTTCAGAAAGTATTCACACCCCTTTACTTTTTCCAGATTTTGTTGTGTTACAAAGTGGGATTAAAATGCATGTCCTTTTTTGTCAACGATCTACACAAAATACTCTGTAATATCAAAGTGGAAGTCAAATTCTTACATTTGTAAAAAATCTATAATAAATAAAACACTAATATATCTTGATTAGATAAGTAGTCAATACATGTTAGAATCATCTTTGGCAGCAATTACAGCTTTGAGTCTTTCTGGGTAAGTCTAAGAGCTTTCCTCCTCTGGATTGTGCATCATTTGCCCATTATTCTTTTCAAAATTCTTCAAGCTCTGTCAAATTGGTTGTTGATAATTGCTAAACAACTATTTTCTGGTCTTGGCATAGATTTTGAAGCAGATTTAAGTCAAAATTGTAACTCTGCCACTCAGGAACATTCACTATCTTCTTGTTAAGCAACTCCAGTGTAGATTTGGCCTTGTGTTTTAGGTTATTGTCCTGCTGAAAGGTGAATTAATCTCCCAGTGTCTGGTGGAAAGCAGACTGAACCAGGTTTTCCTCTAGGATTTTGCCTGTGTTTAGCTCCATTCCATTTCCTTTTTATCGTGAAAAACTCCCCAGTCCTTAACGATTACAAGCTTACCCATAACATGATGCAGCCACCACTATTGCTTGAAAATATGGAGAGTGGTACTCAGTAATGTGTTGTATTGCATTTGCCTCTAACATAACACTTTGTTTTCAGGACAAAAAGTTAATTGCTTTGCCAAATTTTTGCAGTATTACTTTAGTGCTTTGTTACAAACAGGAAGCATGTTTTGGAATATTTGTATTCTGTACAGGCTTCCTTCTTTTCACGCTGTCAATTAGGTTAGTATTGTGGAGTAACTACAATGTTGTTGAGACATTCTCAGTTTTCTCATATCACAACCATTAAACTCTGTCACCATTGTTAAAATCCCTGAGCGGTTTCCTTCCTCTCCAGTAACTGAGTTAGGAAGGACACCTGTATCCTTGTAGTGACTGGGTGTATTGATACACCATCCAAAGTGTAAATAATAACTTCACCATGCTCAAAGGGTATTCAACGTCTGCTTTTTTTTATTTTATAGGTGCCCTTCTTTGCGAGGCATTGGAAAAAACCTCCCTGGTCTTTGTGGTTGAATCTGTGTTTGAAATTCAATGCTCGACTGAGGGACGTTACAGATTTATTGCACACAGAGTGAGTCCACGCAACTTATTGTGTAACTTATTAAGCACATTTTTACTCCTGAACTTATTTAGGCTTGCCATAACAAAGGGGTTGAATACTTATTGACACAAGACATTTCAGCTTTTAATTTTTTATTAATTTGCCTAGCAACCGCCCGACTATATGTGATAAAGTGAAAAGCTCAGGCCCGCACCCGACCCTAACCCGTAAATAGAGAAAATGCGCTGTACAGTCAGAGATGCTGGAGCTATTTTTTGACAGGGGGTGCGGGATTTTTATGATTATTTATTTAGATAGGCCTATGTTTCTGCTTATAATTTTCAACATTTTGGTAGGCTATTTGATAAACTTGTCTATAATTAGATACATGCAGCTTCCCTTCTGTCATTACTTGTTGCCCTGCATCAATAAAATGAATTATTCAATCTAGTTGACATCGGTAAAGTTCTCTTTTATCGCTGCTTCTCTCACGCAGCAAATAGGTTTAGAGACCAAGGAGAAAATGCAATAACAACAAAAAGAAGTGGAAAGATTCTCCATGCGACATTTTCAAATGACATCAGCAGACCTGCCAACCTTGAATATTTTTGATGAGTACCACTTCAGTGCAGTGGCGGCACCACAGGACCCCACGACGGCGCACTTGCGACACCCACACTGCTCAAAGCATAGGCAATGCACCTTTTTTAGCCTAATAATGATGTTGGCAGAAGACTCTCAGTAGGAATGGTAGGCTACAGACTGTTATGGGTACTTGGTAATTAGCTGTTCTTCAGCAGCAAACAATAAATATGTTTAGATGTACAATCAGGGCTCTCCCTAGGATTTTCTGACAAGGTGGTGCTGATGTAGGCTTAAGGTTGGGTAGGGGGAGGGCAGGAGGGGTCAGTCAACTTCCCCCTCAGGAAATTGGAGCATTTTTCATTTTTTTAAAGCCTGTAACTGCCATTTCTTAAATTCTATCAAATAATTTAGCCAACACAGAAGCTTTTTTTATATTTTTTATCCTAAATTAAATTGAGGTGGTCTCAATTACACATTTTTCTAGGTAAAATTTAGGGGTAATGATTATTCTAATTAATAGGTGTCAATATGTAGATAGTCTAGTGAAAATGTAAACTGACATAAAACATTTTTTTATGAATAATTCAATTACTGGATGCAATGTAGTAGTCTAGTTTACTGTAGGCTATTTAGAATATTATGAAACAACTGAACTACGCCTATATGTTCCAGATTTCCATCCCTATCCCTTGTTCCAGATTTCCATCCCTGACCTAATCCATCAAGTTAGGTCTGACTACTAGGCTACCATTCATTCAACATGCCTCGTCATTGGTGAACTGGCTATTATCACATCATTAGCAATCTACTGTTGACATACAGCTATATCAAGAGGACAGATCAACTGATTAATTAACATAGGCCTACTAATCTTTCACAGTCTAACATAACTTACTGTGAAGGTCGTATTAGCGGAACAGTCTGTTTCCATCCAGGCAGCGATGCACACTGAACTACCACAACACTGCACGTTTTCTTGCTTGTCATGCGCTCGCGCCTCCTACGGTTGCGGAGATTGAAGCATGTGCGGGCAAGAAAGTGCTTTCGCTTCGTTGACTAAACGCTGTAGCTAACTACCTTCTTCGTAATGACACCTTGGCTTAGGAGCTAACTCTGAAATAGTGGTTGTGCTTGACTAACACATACAATTTCAGAAAATGTATTTCGCAAACAGTTCGTTCTCCATTTCCCTACCCTTTTTTCTCACACATCAGTGATATCAATGGACGAAGTGGAGGGCTGCCATCCAGCTCGAGGGAGGAAAATAGTCAGAGATGGCACCACAAATCCAAGAGTGATGTGGCAAAACAAATATTCTGGGGCGCGTAGTTTTTCCTGATCTGATAACCTACCCAGGTAAAACCCCGGACCTTATACGGTATGATGTGATTAATCTGTTGTAAAAAGGTTTAATATGGGCTATGATGGGACTAGAGTTTTTCCTAATCAGGTCATATGTTGTTGTTTTTTACTCCTGGCCTTGAGGAGGATGGTGCCCAGGACCGAGTTTGGGGAACCCTTGGCTAGACTATGCAGCAGCTGTTGTTAGTAGCCTACAATTGATCAGACTGAAAAATCGTCTCGTTTCCATGCAATACAGCATGTCAGATCGCTAATGTTTAGGTGTATAGGCGTCTACATTTATGTACGAGTTTTTGCTTGTGTCTGTCGGGAATTATGTGTTATCCGCTTGCTAAATAAATACCAGAGGAAAGTGGAGAGCGCACTTTGTGTGTTTTGCCACGCCCGCGCGACCTGCGATTTCTGTGAATCTGATTGGTCAAGACACGCAAAGAGTGCAGTTACATGCACACAATAATACGATTATTGTGGATAGTCAGATTAATATAATAGTTCGATTAAAACGTTTACATGCTTTGCAAGAAGAACGATTTCCCTAATAATCCGTTTACATGGACACATCTGAAATCAGGCTACCTGATGGCACTCTGAAAATGCAGAAAATCGCCAATCAAAATAAACATTCTACCACAGTGAACATGTTATTTTTTATTCAGATTTCGGACATAAAGTTTGTATACGAAAACTACTTCTAAGACGCATACATTCAGTTGTTCCAAACACACTTCATCCGCGCTAAACAGGGAGGCTCGCTGGGCTGGTGCTAGCACATGCTCAGATCAAATACACTGCTGGACGCCGATTAAGGTGTTTACATGTCCTAATAATTTGAAAGATTGCTCAGAAAACCAGGTGTTTTAATCGGCGTATTCTTACTTCGATTTTGACCTTATGCCGATTAAGATAAGCAGAGTAAGGTGATTATATGATTATTGCATAATCTGCCTACTGCCATAATCAGTTTAATATTTAATTACATTTTACATTTTAGTCATTTAGCAGACGCTCTTATCCAGAGCGATTTACAGTTAGTGAGTGCATACATTTTCATACTGGCCCCCCGTGGGAAACGAACCCACAACCCTGGCGTTGCAAGCGCCATGCTCTACCAACTGAGCTACATCCCTGCCGGCCATTCCCTCCCCTACCCTGGACGACGCTGGGCCAATTGTGCGTCGCCCCATGGGTCTCCCTGTCGCGGCCGGCTACGACAGAGCCTGGATTCAAACCAGGATCTCTAGTGGCACAGCTAGCACTGCGATGCATGGTACGCAAAATGCGTGCAGGTTGGCAGGTCTGCATTAGTTTGACCAGTTTTAAGGGAATTAAAAGCTGTGAAAACACTACAACGTATTTCTGATAAGATTTTAGTTCGGCTTGGATGCATATTTTATGTGGTTGAAATACTATCAGCTTTTATGATGCTGATAAAGATAGAACCTTTAGATACGTTCCCTAACCGCGCATTCATTCTCTCAAGATTCTGAAATAAATACATTATATTTCTCCACTCCTGTTCCCGAGTCAAAATGTACATTTGGTGTAACATTTTGCTGCAAGAACTGCTTAATTCTGCAGGAGTTAATGTTATACTAGGCTATGTGAGCGGTTATAGACCTACAGTCAATGTCCAGATTTCAGTTACTATTCCATTTAACCCATCTGAACAGTACAGTTCCCTTGGCCTGCCATATTTGAAATCCCCGTCTTGTGACTGTCCAATCTGTATAGCGCCTCACAATCATCACACATAACATAATAATAATAATTGGATCGACTAACTTTTTCTGCCCAAGTTCCCAAAAGCATTTAGCAAATGGTGTGTATTTGGTGCGCGTACAGTTAAGCCTAAGCTTTAGGGCCTACGCACCAACTACAGATAAAAATGATGAAAGAAAAACCTAAATGTAGCCTAAAAATATGAACTGCACAAGAATTATACATTTTGAATTTTTAATGAATTTTTTTCTCTTTATTTAACCCGCCAGCCACCCACCTTTCATACACACAATATTTAATGACCCCAAACCCGCCCACAACACAGATATAACCGCAGGGACTGTGGGTTATGAGTCAACCCACGCATCACTAATGTGTACACAAAAAAAAGCATTGACTGACATTCTGGGCAGAGGTGTACTGCAGCCGACAGTCTTGGTGGTCTGTTCAAACCTTAAGGGTGTAGTTACACGTAGCAAATTGGAAGCAGCTTTAGTTGCTTGCAACTATGTTGTATTTTGATTTATTTGTGTAACACCCCCTGCCACTGATAAGCAATTAATCTGCGACTTGGTTGCATCCAGTTGCAAACATTTCAACTTTGTGCAACTAGTTGAAAGAAACAGCCAATCAAAACAAAATATTTTGTCACATGATCCATTCCAAGGTTCGGAACCCTATGTTGTCATGTCAACACAGCTACCAATGCTGCGAGAACCACTATCAAGGTTGACAGAAGAGACATTAGCCAAACGGGAGCTGTATAAATAAATATTGGCACCATGGTTAGTAAAGGTTTATGTACATGGTTTGGCAGTCAATAAATGTAATTTCTTAGGTTAACCCAGACCTCTCTCTGACCAGTTTCAACTGACATTGTCCAACATGAACTGCATTAGTTGGCTTAGCTCGTTGCTAGCTTGGTTAGCTCGTTGCTAGCTAGCTAGCTTGATGAAACAGTGCTGGCAATTTTATTTTGGCTAGCTAGCTAAATTGTACAGCCAGCTTTTTATCTAACTCGATCCTTATACAATAACCAACCCGTTGGATGAACAAATAATTTGTGAAATCACAATGTAACACAGCAGATGACATTGGGTGAGTTTAGAATTCCCAAATATATGACAAAAGTAGCTTCAATTTGATTGGCTGTTGCATGCTATTTCAATCATTAAGCATCTCATTAAGCATCTCCAATCAAAAGTTAGATCTAGAATCGGCTTCCTATTTCGCAACAAAGCCTCCTTCACTCATGCTGCCAAACATGCCCTCGTAAAACTGACTATCCTACCGATCCTTGACTTCGGCGATGTCATTTACAAAATAGCCTCCAACACTACTCAGCAAATTGGATGTAATCTATCACAGTGCCATCCGTTTTGTCACCAAAGCCCCATATACTACCCACCATTGTGACCTGTACGCTCTTGTTGGCTGGCCCTCACTACATATTCGTCGCCAAACCCACTGGCTCCAGGTCATCTATAAATCACTGCAAGGCAAATCCCTGTCTTATCTTAGCTCACTGGTCACCATAGCGACACCCACCCGTAGTCTGCGCTCCAGCAGGTATATCTCACTGGTCATCCCCAAAGCCAACACCTCCTTTGGCCGCCATTCCTTCCAGTTCTCTGCTGCCAACGAACTGCAAAAATCTCTGAAGCTGGAGACTCTTATCTCCCTCACTAACTTTAAGCATCAGTTGTCAGAGCAACTTACCGATCACTGCACCTGTACACAGCCATTCTGAAATTAGCCCACCCAACTACCTCATCCCCATATTGTTATTTATTTAGCTCATTTGCACCCCAGTATCTCTATTTGCACATCATCTTTTGCACATCTATCATTCCAGTGTTAATACGAAATTGTAACTATTTTGCACTATGGCCTATTTATTGCCTTACTACATTCGCACACACTGTATATAGATTTTCTGTTGTATTTTTGACTTTATGTTTTGTTTACCCCATATGTAACTCTGTGTTGTTGTTTTTAATCGCACTGCTTTGCTTTATCTTGGCCAGGTCGCAGTTGTAAATGAGAACTTGTTCTCAACTGGCTTACCTGGTTAAATAAAGGTGACAAAAAAATAAAAAATAATAATAATAACGCATTTGAGTTGTTTTGTGTATCAGCAAAGTGGCTTGAGAGGAT